>NC_071403.1:104885172-105192692 GCF_017976375.1 Cuculus canorus
AGAAATTATAGTAACTGCTAAATTTTATTAGAAATGCAAATGTTTCCAGAAACATGTACACACTGATCAAAGGCTAGACCATTAAAAAATAAAACAAAATTCACACTTTCAGTGGAAAAAAAAACCCTTTAACATTTAGCAGGAAATGTTAGCAGAGAATTCATTGCCAGTTCATCTTGTACTTGAATCTAATCGTTCTTGAATGCAAAGATGATCAAATGTACACAACATTACAGAAACACAAACATTGCCAATATGAAAGAAAACCCACACTGTAGAACTGCTAGTGATAACGACCCACATAAATGCTTGCAGGTGTAATTTAGGCTCATAGCTACCATTCTTTAGCCTCAATATTGGATTAGAAAAACAGTGAGAAAGTCTTCCTTGAGATGTTTCCAGTATCCCCGACAGACATTGATCTAACAGATCTGACATCCTCCCCAGCTACAGCAATGACAAGTACGTGCAGTCAAGTTTAAGCTTCATCTATAGTTAGCACAGGATAGACGATAAGGCTACAGAGAGAGAAAAATTGAGCTTAACCTTAGTAATGATCTCTCAAAACTTATAATATTTAATGACAAAAATCAAAGAAAAGCACTGTAGGAATACAGCATCTGCCAAGCTGAATCAGCCCAACGGTCTGTGAGCCAGTCCTTAGAACTGCTGTATATCAGTTGTTTCAGAAAAGTGGGCAAAAAAATCCCAAAGCATGCAAAGGTTCTAGAATTTGGACATGAACATCGTATCCTAACCTCAGGTAATGAGATAATGATTTAACCTTTAAAGCACAAAGTTTTATATTCCTTCTCAGATTTGTTACTGGTTTGGCAGTTTCTGATTTCCAATGACCTATGAAGTAAATTTCAGATACGTCTAGCACCTGAATGTCATCAATGAAGCCCTGATCATTGTAACAGTGGGAAACAAAGAGAAGGGGTTAATCAAGATTATTTGAATTTTGAACGTCTCAAATTCTCTCCAATTCTCTCTTCCATAATATATCAATGTAAGTTTTGCAATCCTTTATATGCAATATCTGCCAGGACTCTAGCCAACTAGTCTTTGGTTTTCTGGCAGTGTTCTTAGAACAGCCTCCTCCATACTTAAATTTATAGCTGAAAAAATGAAAAGGGAATTAGAGAGGGATTAAATAAGAACCCAACAACTTTTCTCTAAGTCACCTAAAGGCTTACTGGAATTTGCATGAACATTTACTTCAGCTGTAATACAAGAGCAAGTCAGTGCTTACCTTGCAGATCAGCGAGGTCTTGGCCCCAAGACGAGCAGACTGGACACACTGGTTGGCTCCTTTCCCACCAAAACCAATGAAAAACTTATGACCAAGTATAGTTTCTCCAGCTCTTGGCAATCGCGTAGTAAGGCTATTCCAATTTAAAGCAATATTTACATAAATTAGTGACTGAAATAACAAGCATTTTCAAAATAAGAGTTGCATTCTAATAATTTTAGATGGTTCAAAGCCAGACAGTAAGACCAAAAAAGACTCAAAAGACCTTTTAGGGTACCTATGCTGCATCCCACCAGTTTAAGTTAATTCCTTATATGCCACCCAGTAAAACTTCTCTTTTATTACTCAAGAGAGTGATTGCAATTCTTTTGTTCGTGTTTCATGTTTCTATAGGAAAAGCAGCACTTGATGCCTCACTGGGATCCCCCAGTGCTAACTCAATACAGATAAATAACAAATCTCTAGGTCTCACTGCTCATGTTGTTTTACTGTAATGTTCAGCTCAAGTTTACTTATTGTTCATTTAATTTCATTACATCTAATTATACCTTCTTGAACCACCCAAAGTAATTTTTCACTTTGTTGGTGTTCACACCCCTCAAAATTGTAGATCATTATCAAAACCTTCCTCCTCTCTGCTGTCAGTCAGGCATGCTGTACATACTTAACTTTTTTCTTTTTTAAGTTATTCTCTTACAAATCAAGCTTTACAACTTCTCAGCATTTTTTTGTTTCTTGAATGCACTCCAATTACATTTACATCCTTCTGGGGATGGGTGCCCAGAACCAGATGCACTAATACAAGCGGAAACCCATCAGGAGTGTATTCTGGTTTAATTTCCATTTCGGAAAAAACAAAACAAAATTGTAATTTCGTTAACCCTACCAGATGCTTTGCTATCTCCAGCAAAAGCTGAAAAGATGCCATTGAGACTATGTGGAAGAACTTCCCAGAATGCAAAAGGCTACCTTACTTTTGCCACTTCTATTATAACACATAACTCAAAACCGTTTGCAACACTCAGATTATCAAAATCTCTGCCCCCTCAAGCCACACATTCCAGGCACAAAGTTTAAAAATGGAATTCCTTCTATGTCTTAAGCTACAAACAAGTTCACATGTGTGGAGAGAAGGTCCCCTGTGAGGTAAAAACAACCCATTCAGTCAAGGACAGTTAGCTCAGACAGGTTTCCAAAAGTCTGCATGAAAGAAAGGGAGAGTGGGGAAGGGGAGTCTGAAAGAATGCAGCTTCAAAATTTCCAGCCCTCCAAATCAGTAAAAAGGTGACATGCTTCTGCCCTAGTAAGTCACTACAGAGTAAAGAATATGTATAAATCACTTTCCGAGTTTATGCTGCAAGCCTAGGGCATATCGACGTTTGCAAAATCTTATGGACTTAACGACAGAGCACAGCCTGATTTACTGAATATTCTCAGGAAAAAGCAAGCATTCTTTCCCTGCTAATTTTCAGTTCCAGCATTCATCATTCCAAAGGTTTAGGATAGTTATGAAATCAAGAAAATCTAAAATTAAACTAGTGAAGCCAAACAAATCCTGAACTCCCAGAAATGAAGATTTTTGCTTTGAAGGAGTTTTTATAGGTTTGTCTTCATCAGTAGTTACAAATTCCAGAGAGACGTAGGCTAGGATGCAGGCTCTAAGTAGGGATGCTCACAAACAGAACACCCCAGATTTTAGCATGAAGGTATGGTACCAGTCAGTAGGTTTATTTTGTGTGGGTGACTACAGAGAAACACCAGAAGGCTCAAACATACAGCTAATGGCACTCATTTTGTTTCCAGAGAGGCAGAGCTGGGAACATTCAGTTGGGAAATGTTTAACTCATTTTAAATAAAAATATAACAGCTTTTTAGAAGTATACATACAGGTACCTTACGTATATATGGAAAGGATTGCTAAGTTAAAACAGTTTGCCCACAGCTGCATCCAGCACGTTGTTTACAGCTGTTAGTAACCATAAGATTTCAAGGAACAAGGTGTAATGAGTGTAGATAAATACTGTTTATTAATGGTAACATCTATAATTCATCACTGCTTTTGCCACTGGAAGCCAAAGTAGCGGCTGTGGACCAGTGAATGAAGGCCACAAAACTCAGCTGAGGAAGCTCATTTTCAGACAGTGCCAGGGCACTGTACGTACACTTCTAAAGTTATGTGCTAGTCAGTAAAGAATAATTGTTTCACCCAATTTAGGAAAGCAGCTCTTGTACAATTCTTTCTTCCACACATCTCACTATGCTTTAAAAAGCAGAACAACATTGTTATTCCTGCTTTGTGCCTGTGAAATTTAGGGAAGTCATTTTGCCTTTTTGTGCCTCAGGTCAGCCAAGAAGCCAGTGGCAAAACCAAAAATAGAGATCAGCTCAACCCATTAGCTCACACAGTCTTCTCATTTAAATTCTGCAGTATGAAAATGGTGTCAAGCCTCAATTCATTTTCCTTCCTGAGGGTTTTTCAGAGATTATAGCTTAATCTAAACAGAATTTGTTTACACAAAAAAAGCTAATATACTTTTAGACAAAGATTAACAATTGTGACATCCCAGCAGTCATCTGCTAATAGCACTGCCCTGAGTTAATATGCATTTTCAAGAAGTATGTTCAACAATACACATTCTTGCTTTAGCAGTGACCAGATCATGACTCGATTCTTCACTCAGTTATGTTGGCATCAACATGCAACTCCAATAAAAGCATCATAATTGCACTGGTGAAAAAGCAGGCTTGGTGAGATGAGAATCTGGGCCTCAATGTTTCAAGCAACATGGCATAATAACTGCCTGTAGGAATCGAACAGCTTGTTGGAGACAGGGAGATGACCTTTTTTATTGTTTTGATGGAAAGGTACAAGGCAAAGGGCAAAGGATCTAGTTGGAGCAGTAGTTTATAATTAGCCAATTTTAAAAATAGGCTAACAGACTAGGCAAGAGCATGCAGCAAGTTCCTGTAGGTCACTGTAAACAAAAATCCCACCCTATTACATTTCAGGCATGATCATCAATCCTTTCAGATCAGTTACCTACTGCAGAAGCCTACTTCTATTTCCATATTAAACAAAGACAGAGTACTGATCTATATACAAGCCTGGAGGTTTCACTTTCACTGAAATAGATATTCAGGATTTTTTTTTGCTAATATAATGCTATTTTCTTGTCATTTACTTCTGCAACTACACTAACTTTGATTCACATCAGACAATTTTAATGAGCATTTCAGGCTTCTGTTATGAGCAGGCAATGATGAGTAATCTGTATGATTAAGGAACCCTATAAATTCTTGGCTTATTGGTAGTGCCACAAAGAATATTCCAAATAGCCTAAAAGTGATGAAACAGCTAATGTTACTCCAAAACTAGGCTAAATAAGTTAATTAGAAAAACTGTCACAAGGGCTTTCCGAATTGTTGCATAAAACGTTTTGTAAAGCCATTTACAAATTTGATGTAATTTGAAAACACTGACTTGAAAAACCTAATTTAAGTTTCTGTCCAACAGACTGCTCTTTGCTTACATGACAAATTCTGCTCAGCTTTAAGAGCATAAATGGTACAAAGGATATTGAGCTCTCATCTCTTATGAACAATCAGAAACTAAACCTGAAACCTCCTAACACTTATTAGATGAGAAATACAATACTATATAACATGTTCTACAAATTGTGCACTGTATTTCTGAGTCATATTTATAGAGGAAAGTTCAGACTGAAGTATCCTGAAATACTTTGGACATTACAAATAAAGGAATGCAATCTCTTAGAATTTTAACTGAGTTTTTACAAAACCATATGTAAATGTAAAGCACACAGCAATGCTGCTCACATTTGTTCACAGGAAATGAAGACTCTTACATCCACTTATGTTTCAGAGGTTTGGGATGAATAAAAGTATACACATAAGAATATCACTACTGCAGTAGCTTCAACCCTCTCTCCCAGTAAGTGCGTGCCATGCATTCCCTTAAAGGCAAGAGCTGATTGGCATTTGTATTTTCAGACAGATATTCCTATGGAAGGATGGCATCAGAAACAGAACTGAACCCTTTACTACTGTGTTGAAGCACTGAAACAGAGGTGGAAGTGCAACTTACTGAGACATCAATGCCCCTTTCCCTGGTATTCTGGATTTTCTTGAAAAGTTCTGATCTGAGCAGTGACTAGATCATATTCAGAGACAGACAGTCTGAAGAAGGAGGGAGGGGAAAGGGAGAGATGTATATTAGCATCATTTGCGTAAATGTATCCTGAAATTAATCATGGTTTGCTTACAATTTGTGACACCTAACCAGTGTCTGTTCATTGTTTTCAACAAGTGAAAGTACTATAAAGATGTATTATTACTGTTTGCTTAAGCTGGTGTAAACTCACGCCCCCTTCTCAGCAGCATTTTCCCACTTTCTCTTGCATTGCTTTTATTGTTCACAAAGCTTTCAAATTCAAAATATTTTTGTTCCAAGGATCACTTTATTTTGGATCAGCAAGTTGGTCCAGCTTACTATGCAGCAGCCAGGGTGGGCCAGAATTTGCAGGACTGAAGAGAAGGTGAGCGAGGGGAGGAGTAGGAATGCCTTTGCTGGCAGCAGTACAGCCAGACTGCCCTAAGTCAATGATGAAACTTTGACTTGATACTGCTTGTAGGTTAAAAACACTGAACGCTATGTAACTAAGGTTCAATAAAATAGTACAGTATACTTTGCTCACTAGAGCTACTGAAGAAAAGCATAAATTATCACTATGCCTCTGAGAAACAACATGTGCATGAGAAAGGAAAACAGAAAAGTACAGAAACATTTTTCTCTGAGAAAAAAGAAAACAGTATTCTCATCAGGCAACTCAGAAAGAGAATTTGTATGTTAGATTACATATCACATTATCTAAGATGACTGTCATTTACATAGTAACACAAAACCAATTCAGACATTATTTTTTCTCTTGAAGAAAGGTGAAGAACATCAAGCCCTATCAATAGAGTAGCAGAAATGCTACACGTAGAAGTGTCAATAAAAAGGAACAGAATGTAAATGCCTAGAATTAAGCCTTGATTCTGTTCTCTTTGAATCACTGAACAAAACTGCCTCTTTCTCCCCTCCTGGGAGTTTCCTAGAACGGGGAAAATCCCTGTGAGATTACAGTGGGTGTATAGCTAGCCACTGTCTGGTACATACAATTTACTGGGCTTTCATGATTCTCAGAACTGAACAAATACAAAGGAGAGAACAGTTCTTCCCTCTAACAAGGAATATTAGTACAACAATGTGGTGAAAAAGTCTCAGATGTCTTTAGGATCTGGCTTGATGTTTTGGTTTAGCCATGGTCTGTTTCATCTAGCTTAACTTTTAAAGATCTGAATATGTGCTATATGGGAAAGCATCCATAACACACAGACAAAAGACCACAATTCTTTAAAAAAAACTTGTGTTCTTGACTCATTTATGCTTTCTTCCCTTTAATAATCCACTAAAACATCTTATTTGAAGGTAGAAAATGTTCAAGATTTATGAAGAGACTACCTCAGGAATTTAGTGAACTACAGCTTGGTTTAAATATGAGGCTATCCAGTTTTAGGCTCTTGGTCTCACCTCAGATCTAGAATGACCAAAAAAATTGTCAGAGACAATTAGAAACAATTAGAACTCATAGGATATCTTTATTTTTTCTTCCTGCTGCCTCTGAAAATGACAAATTTTTCCTAAAAAAATTAAACTTTTCACACATTTCAAATAATTGATTTTTGCTTGAATGTTTGATGGCCTGGGTCCTCTCTCTAGCCCACAGTAAAGAATAGTGCAGAAACATTACCCAAAGTGGTACCAGGCAGAATAATTGATGCTTTAAAAGCAGTTCTTTCACAGGACAGTGCTGAAGCACAGTGGTGGAGTGAGATGTAAAAGCTTCACCCCATCATCCATTCAGAGTACTTTTTTAAACCTGTTTGAGTTTACACTATATACAGTTTGCCACCACAGCACAAACATGTGAGTGATTAATTGGTGCAAAGCAGCAGGAATCTTTTCAGTTTTGCTGTCAGCAAAAATATGCATTCTATGAAAAACACAAATATACATATATTTTTTTAAAGATAAAATTTTTGTAAATCTCATTACTAAATAGGTAAACAGATGAACTGAAACAACTGGCACAAGTCTCTATCACGGGAAAAAGCTAAACTAATAGCTGCAACTACAGGTGGGAGGGCCACAACAAGGGTACCTTCTTACATGCACAATCACAAGCTCAGTTTCAAAGGACCAAAATTTGTAACACATATATGAGAACAGATTGTTCACAGCTCTTCACGACCTTCAATAAACATTTCTGATGGCCCCTCGTGCAGAAGCAAATTTTACCCTCCTAGATATTAAAAGATGAAATAAATAAGAAGGCATACAGATGAATGGTAGCCCACTGTACTGCACTTCAGTGAAATGACAATATCACCAAGAGATCAAAATTCCTAACTTATGTTAGGAGTATGAAACCTAAAACACAAAAAGATTATTTATTTGACTAATTGCCAGAAGTAAGAAGCTTTCTCATGAAACAACAAACCTGTAACATTTCCTCAAGTCTCTAGCAGTCAACTTTTGGGGAAAGGTGGACTCATCATTGATGAATTCATAATCTGTGTAATGTTTAATTCAAAAACTGAAGCTCTAAAGCTCTAAGAAACCAAAAAAAAAATACAAATCCATCTTCAGATATTTAAGTCTCAGCAAACATTCCATCATTCTTACCAAACATCTGGTTTGTATTTAAGAAATATTGTGGAAATTTTCAGAATTGCTACTCTCTAACTTTATTTTCCTCCCACATTATTCTTCACTGATGTCTCTCAATTACATTATTTTTGGAATTGCAGTTACATAATTATTTTCAAGGCAATCTGATGGTGATGTTAGAATAGACTGTCTCTGAAACATGCTGTGCCAACCAAGGGGCAGAGAAAGCTGCCTACGGTTCCTATGCTGAACAGAACATCATATCATGATAAAGTACCAGAGCTAAAGCAGAAAAACCAACACAATACAAAACAACCTTTGCAAACCAAGCAAGAGAGTGATCTGTAAATGCATAAGGACAGATAAATATAAACAAGACATTTGTGAACATTAATCTTTTCTCTACCTCTTAAAGAAGGGATTTCCCAGACAACAATGAAGAAAGTGGCAATAATACGGTTGAGGCCTCGGGGTCCTTGTTCTCGCCATCACAATTTTTCATATACTGGTAAATCAAGAAAGTAACCTGTGCTTCTGCTTTACTATCATGCAGAAAATAGGGCACCTGCTGAGCTGCCTACAAATCTTGTCATCAGTCTTTTCTCAGTGACAAATAAAAAAGGTAACCTCCACACACCATTAAGTATTGGCATTTTGAACACAATCAAGTTTGTTTCATAAAATATAATATCAAAAACAACATCATAGATGTGTTGTCACTACATATTCATCAAGACAAAGTATAGTGTGGTCCAAATAGTGTAATAATTTTCTTACATAAGATGTTGCTCTAAAAGCTCATACCCAGGATATCATGTTTGCAAGAATAGTACTCCCTATAGAATCCATGCAGATCACAGATGAAAAGTATAACCAAAGCAATACTTAGTTTATATATACTTACTCAATCTATCATACCTAATAAAGGTAATCAATATATTTAAATTTAGTACAAGGATGGGATGGGATGGGATGGGATGGGATGGGATGGGATGGGATGGGATGGGATGGGATGGATTTAGTTCGGTTGTAAAGGAACAACAACGATCATCTACTCCAACTCCCTGACCACTTCAGGGCTAAACTCACAGTGCCTTCAAGTTTTTACTTTAAAACTATCTTACTCTTGATTCACTAATATAAAAAAGCACTATCTGAAGTTCAATCTAATTATAAAGGCATCTGCTAAAATCTTGAATTACAGTAGCATTACAGCTTGTGGGGCAAAGATGAGAATGTGCAGGACGCAGAGGGTGCATGGGCTTTGGTGGCCAAAGTTAACTATCCCGTGACAAGCAGGGATTTCCTCTCAGTAAGCGCCTTCTCCATTTTTTACCATTTAAACTCTCTTGGGAACGGAGATCTCTGAAAATCAGGAAGGCAATTCTGTATAACCCTGGCTTGTGATGCCTGCCAGTGTAAAACTCACATCTCCATCAATGCCCAGAATTTAATGAGTAACAGGGAAAGAAAACTGAAGAAAAATCTGCTCATTTTTGTTGTCTCTATATGAAATACTATGAGCTTCAGCAAAACCACTAGCCATTTTTATTTCGTTTCTTCCCAGGGTAAAAAAAAAGGACAGGAAAACAATAATAATAAAAAAAGATTCAGCAATACTAATGGGATATTCCCAATGAATAATACTAAGAGGATCAGACAGTCAGAAGAAGGAAGGCATATTCACTGTCATTACAGCCGAGAACACAGAAAATGCCTCTTTCTATATGAGTACTGAACTTGATCTGCCTTTCTTATTTCTTCCATCCTTTATGTTCAGCTCTGACCAACATGTTAGTTTCCTTTCTGCTGTTTGCACTATCAAGGTTTATACATTTTGTATAAACAGGGATCTGAGATGACAGGAAGTAGAGTGAGTGATGGTCAGAATAAATTAGGTAACAGGAGGTTAGGATTCTTTGGAAGCAAAAGATATTTTTTCAAAGACAAGAGGCAAGAAAACAGCAATAAGAAAAGAAGCACACTGTAAGAACATGATGTAGAAAGATAACAAGAAGAGGTGGAGACAAATGAGGGAAAATCAGAGATGGTTCAGAGATGACTTGCTATTGATCCAAAAAGGAAAAAAAAAATTACTAAAGTCAGAAATGGAAAGAAGAAATAATAAAATTCAGAAGACAGCACACAACTGATATATTTAGGAACATTTCCACCTTCATATTTTATAATTACTTGTCTCAAAAATTAATATGCTGTATGAAGGTGCACCTGCTAAGGCAATATGCTAGTGAAAAATCATTTTGTATTTTCTTCAGGCTTAAAGTACATAATACCAGGCTTGAAAGGAACCAGAGATGTCAGCAACAAATAACTCACTGCAGCTTAATATAGGGACTAACAACTGCAGCCAAATAAAACAAGCAAACAAAATCTTACTGGTAAACTCCTATGGAAAGAACAGCTCAAAGAGCTCCTAGAGGCAACATCATATACATGCCTGCCCAGAGTGTTTTCACACAAATTTGTTACCATCGACTCTGTACAATTTTTATTGCAGCTTTTGACTTGTGCCAGGAGCTCTTTACTGTCAGAAGTACTAAAATTCATCCAAAAATGACTCAAAATGCATCTAGGAAAATGGTTATTTCCATTAACAGTACAGCCAGCAAGCAATTCATTAATGAGACAGAACAGAACTATTAATCAGATCGTGCTGTGGCTCACAAAGGGGGAGAAAATACAATATTCTCAGTGTTGGGTGTTAAAATATAGTGCCCAACATCTGTTTATTGTGACAAATATTTTCAAAGGAGTTCCTTTAGGCAATTTCCCTTTGATTATAACCAAAACTTGTATGGTAAACACCTCCATACTGAAAAGCCAAGA
This sequence comes from Cuculus canorus, assembly GCF_017976375.1. Classification (NCBI taxonomy): domain Eukaryota; kingdom Metazoa; phylum Chordata; class Aves; order Cuculiformes; family Cuculidae; genus Cuculus; species Cuculus canorus. Next base: position 104,896,008 of record NC_071403.1, read on the forward strand.
GATGTTCTCTTTTAAATAGTCAAAAATCATTTCCAATAATAACAGGGACAATAGCCAAGCCAATAAGAAAGAGTGGGAGTTACATTATAAAAGAATATTCACTGGGGCAAGAAATTACAGATAAACTCATGACACAACATAATATTCAATCTGCATCACTGGGGTACAGCAGAAGCCCAAGGCATACCCTGAAGTAGCGATAATGCCAATGCCCAGTGTATCACTGTTTTGCATGTCATCTACTTGGAACTGCACAGATATCTAAGAATTCTACAGAAAGCCAAAGGCAACACTTGTGATATCGTTAAAGTGGGATGTTATAACATGAGGCAATGTCTATATGCTATAGAGCACTGCTGAGATAAGATTACATTTCTATTGTAGCAGAAATGAACAAAAAGCCCCTCAGTCCTGATGCCGATAGTGGACAATTGGCAAATAAGTTTTTATCAGAACAGCCTCTTCCTTGATTATCATGTTATTGCTTCCTGGCTTTTCATTTTCTTCAAAGAGAGGTATCACTCTGGGTTTTCCAGAGGCAGCTGAAGCCTCAGCAGGAATGCAGAATGATAGGGAAGCTGCACACTCAAGAGGCTGCTGTAAAATCACCTGATTGTATGCTCAGTAAATATGGGCTAGGTCTGTTACGGCATTAGCAATCTCAGTCTCCAAAAACTACATACAATAATTCTGCCTCTCTATCTTTTGTTCCATTCCAACCTGGTTCCATTTCCATGAATGTCAATGAGAAGAAGAATTTTTTTGTACTGTTGTTACTAACATGGTAATAATATCAGGGAGAACCTTTTCATATTCTAGACTTCCTGTGAAACTGGATACATGCAAGTCTTGTATGTACTTAGGGCACACCATCTGGAGATTTTTTCTAATCATAGTATAGTTAGGGTTGGAAAGGACCTGAAAGATCATCCAGTTCCAACCCCCCTGCAATGGGTAGGGACATCCCACCAGATCAGGCTGCCCAAGGCCCCATCCAACCTGGCCTTGAACACCTCCAGCGATGGGGCATCCACAGCTTCCCTGGGAAACCTGTGCAGTGTCTCACCACTCTCATGGTGAAGAAATTATTCCTAATGTCCAGTCTAAATCTGCCCCTCTCCAGTTTATAACCATTCCCCCGGTCCTATCCCCACAAGCCTTTACGAACAGGCCCTCTCCAGCTTTTCTATAAGATCTCCTCTGAGCCTTCTCTTCTCCAGGCTGAACAAGCCCAACTCTTTCAGCCTGTCCTTGTACGGAAGGTGCTCCAGCCCTCCAATCATCTTCGTAGCCCTCCTCTGGACCCGTTCCAACACCTCCATATCCTTCTTACGTTGAGGATTCCAGAACTGGACACAGTATTCCAGATGAGGTCTCCCAAGAGAGGAATAGAGGGGCAGAATCACTTCCCTCGACCTGCTGGCCACGCTTCTTTTGATGCAGCCCAGGATATGGTTGGCCTTCTGGGCAGCGAGCGCACATTGCCGGCTCATGTCGAGCTTCTCATCAACCAGCACCCCCAAGTCTTTCTCTGCAGGGCTGCTCTCAAGCACATCATCCCCCATCGTGCCCAGACCCAGGTGCAGGACCTTACACTTGGCCTTGTTGAACCTCATGAGGTTCTCACAGGCCCACTTCTCCAGCCTGTCCAGGTCCCTCTGGATGACATCCCATCCTTCCGGTGTGGCAACTACACCACTCAGCTTGGTGTCATCCACAAACTTGCTGAGGGTGCACTCAATCTCGCTGTGAATATCATTGATAAAGATATTCAACAGCACCGGTCCCAGTACGGACCCCTGAGGGACACCACTCATCACGGATCTCCATCTGGACTTTGAGCTATTGACCACTACTTTCTGAATAGGACCATCTAACCAGTTTCTTATCCACCTTACCGTCTACCCATCAAATCCGTATCTCTCCAATTTAGAGAGAAGAATGTTGTGGGGGACTGTGTCAAAGGCTTTACAGAAGTCTAGATAGATCACATCCATCAGTTTACCTGTGTCCACTGCTGTGGTTACCCCATCACAGAAGGCCACCAAGTTGGCCAAACAGGACTTGCCCCTGGTGAAGCCATGCTGGCTGCCACTAATCACCTCCCTGCCCTCCATGTGCTTTAGCACAGCTTCTAGGAGGATCTGGCATAGGTTCTAGGAGGATCTGACCCAGATCTGTTCTGACCCAGATTACTGAAACATATTTTATAAGAGTTCCCTTCTGTTCTGTGGGAAAACAGAGAAGCTGAAATGTGCACAGGTATAGTCTTTTGCTGTAATTAAACTACATTACCAAAAAATGGCTACAAATTTTGTCTCGCATTGCAATATCTAGACAGATGTTGTTCTTTCTCTATAAACTTTTATCTAATCTCTTTTCCCTTTCTCTTGACTCTTGTTTAGACAAGTCTACTTGACTTAAAAATTCTAAAGTATTTGAAGGGATGAAATAAATTATGTTGTGAATCCATCACTTCCATCTTGCAGCATTAGCAACTGTTCTAACACTGGACACTGTTTTAAATGAATGATTTTCTTTTACCATTGTAGGGTTGCAGTTGGCTTCTACTGTCATCAACCCATAAGAAAGCATGTACATACTTAGGAAGGTTCAACAAAGAGATTCAGCAACTGATAGCTGGCAAAGAGGGCACCCATGAAAAGATGAAAAGACTGATAAACACATTTTTTTTACTGTTGTTGGTAGTGTACAATAGCTTAGTGACCTCCAAGAGGGAAAAACACCAGTCTAATGAAACTAGAAAAATTTGATACTTTAAGTCAAGCATTTAAGTCGCTCTGAATAACAAAACAATGAGTACCACGACGTTTCAGACAAGTGTTCACTGCCAGGCAAGATGGAGTAGCTGATTTTCTTCTCCCATTAGGATAATACACCCCAAAAAACTTATCACCTGCTAGGATCAAAATGTTTCTGGATTCATTTACTCCATTACCCAAGTGAACTCTCTAGAGAATTAAGCAATAGTTTCCCTGCCTCATATGGACTAAACCTAAAAGCTTGGTAAACACTAGTTTTATCTCACAAACCATAATTTTTAATTGGCTAACACACATAGGAAAGGCATAATCCTCCACTGATGATATCATAGTCTACTGCCATGGAAATGACTGCAGTATCATAAACACAGGTTTAAGATGACCTCATTTTCGTAGGAAAGAAGGAAATTTCACTGGAATGTGAATGACATTGGGAATAAACACACACATACTATACTGTGAAAAAACTCTTTACTAGTCAGTTAAAAGATGGAAGTAGAAGATTACAGCTAGAGGTGCAGCTGAACAGAAAAGGGGTTCTCCTGTTTAAACACCATACTACTGTCTTGAACAGAGAGAGCCGTCTGGACTCCTGTCAGGGTTTCACTCTGTAAGTTCCCTACACCAGACAGAAGTGAAATCCCTGCCCTGACAGGCTTACAGTTTAACCACAAGAACATGAACAAAGTATGCCTATAAGAATATAGTGTAGGATCACAGAACAACACCGTAGCTGGAATGCTTCCTAGAATGAGTAAGTACTTAAGAAGTGGGAGGAACAGAACTACATAGCCTCTTGAAGCACAAAAAATAACGTGTAGTCAGACGCAAATGCAGAAGTACAATCTCAGTGTGGCAAGTGCTAAGTATTTCAACATTGGCTCAGGAAAATACATATATTTAACCTTCAGCTCTGAAGTACTCTGAGAGGTGTCAAACAAGTCAAGAATTGGAAGCTGAAATTTGTGTGTAAGCTTTGTGCTGTTGTGAGCTGGAATGTTGAGTACTGTGTTGGACCCCAAGTTGAGGTGAGACAACTTGAGCTGAGAACAGGGAGTGGAGAAATGTAGAAGACGATAATGATCTCACTTAAGTAGAAACTTTCATCTTGAAGGATCTCAAAGCAATTTACAAATTTAAACAGACCAGACATTGCAGCTGGTAGGAACAGAAGCAGACAGCTGGGAACTCACTCATGGGAAGGAGGAGGTAACAGAGGACTTACTGGGTGCCGTATCTTCCAAAAAGCCGGTGGTGGGAGAAGATAGCAGGACTAAAACAGAACTTTTCCCTGAGCCTTGCCATGCAGCCATGTGAGAAAACTGCAGAAAGCAAGCAGGCAGCCAGAAACTGAAAAACAGGGGGCCTCTGGATAGCTGGGGAGTTGTCACCCTTAGGAGAGTAGTTTTCTTGCCTTTTGACTCAACCCCAACTCCACAGCCTCTTCATGCTTTCTGCAGTAAACCTCATGTCTTTTCTATTATTTTTGTCATCTTTAAAACCTTCTTTCAATCTCTCTTTACCTTTCTCATATCTTTATAAAGCTGATTATCCCCTCTTCCCTCTTCCAACTCCAAAATGTTTTCCAAATACTAAGTAGGACAAACAGCGCTACCTCTCCATTCCTGAGAAGACAAAAAAATTACTTCACCTGTGGCATTCATGTAGTACAGGCCTGACTGTAGTACCACAAGGGCTATTATTTAGCTCAAAAGCTCTACTAAATACATACTAATAAAAATGAACTAGATAAACAAGTCTAAAAAACAAGAGTCGTATTACTTATTGCTGAAATGGAATTGCTTCTGGAAGGAAAGACAGCACCTAATTACAGTACACAGTAGCTTAGGACACAAAATGAAGACATCAAATGAAAGTCCAGAGAGGTTTCAATTAAATAGATTCCAGAAAGCAACACTTTTGTTGCAACTAAGTTAAAAGACATTGTGTGACCAGCTTCACATTCATATTTCCCAAGACTTTTAAAACTTCCACTTTTCCATCTAGGGGGAGGGGGGAAGTTTTCATGCATAAAAGCCAAAGACAAGTGTGAGCAGGTGTTCTAGCACCACCAGTCCTACTTGGAGATGACCCACAGTATCCCCTGTTGCACAAACAACAGTTTCTTTCAGAAAGTGCCAGCTAGGATCAATGGCGCACTGTCTCTCGCCTGGGGTTCATAACCTTGGTTGCAAATACAGCTCTTGTAATGGGTTAAAAAAAGTCATTGGTTGCCTTGCCCTAGTTATTTTTGTGTTAATTTAAGAAACACTCAGCCAGACATTTTCCCTCTTTTTCCCCCTTGTCAATATTTTGTCATTTTTTGTTACAGAAATTGTGTTGGAAGCTTTTCAGGTCTGGAGCATAACACCAAATAGTTCTAACACACTAAAACATTAAGCTGTGTCTCACCCTAAAATAAACTGATCACTCAGATTTTGGAGGGGATGACAATTTAATGACAAAGTTTATAGAAGTGAAAAGCTTCTTTCAACATGAATGAGCTTGGACCAGGTCCCACATCAGATGTGCAGTGTCTGGACCACCACAAATATTCAAAAGCTGTATATGAACAACCAACAATTTTCTTACTGAATTTCACTACCAAGGATTTCGTCAACTTGATTTTTACCCCATTTTTCTTTTTGGGCCCCCAAGATACAGCTTTCTTTCTGCCAGACAACAGAAGGCAAAGGGGATTTTCTCTTAACCACATTTAGGTCCTCTAAAATCAAGACAGAACAACAACACACTAAGACTACACATCCTGCGTTTACTATATGCCCAGACTTTGCTAGGTCAGAGAAGAAGACAAGGAAATAAGTACGGGTTCTGAAATCAAGCCCAGATTTTTCACTATTACATAAACTAAACAATTCCGAGATGACACATTCTCTCATGCCTTGATGCCTTTCTCTGGATCCAAAAGATTAATTTCCTCAACTGGACTAAGCTTGTATTCCTTCACAGTTGTGCTTTCCCATGCTGCTGGCAAAGGCAGATTGACTAGAATGAGGAGTGGCTGCTGCAGGGGAAGCATTACAGATAAAAACAAAAACACAAATGAAATGGATTTGAAGGATTCTAGAACACTGCTGCTAGGAGAAGATGAAGAGCAGAAAAAAAACCCAACACATAAAAGCAAGAGAAAACATTACAACTTAGTGGCTGTGCATGCATGAGAAATGGTGGCAATGAGAGCACCTATGAAAGACCTGCAAACAAAGCCAAGAAGAAAATGAAGTCCTATGTGTGCCCTTCCCTGCTCGCTCAAAAGGAAGGCAAGAAAATTCCTTTCCATAATCCCACAAAAAAGCCTGAAATTATTGTCCCAAATATTATATTTCAAAAAAGTAGAGACATGGCTTTGGATCATGGACATTTTCAAGGAGCAATTCACTTCAGCACTTCAGCTGACAATAATCGCCACTAGAGGCTTAAGAGGAAGATATAGACTTTCACTAATGAAGATGCTTTGGGCATTTTGCACAAGCAGACATTGTGCTTGCTTAGCAAAGATGAGCACACTCTTCTGGGTTGAAAACTGGTTGGAAGGCCAGGCCCAGAAAGCGGTGGTAAATGGAGTTACTTCCAGCTGGAGGCCAGTTACAAGTGGGGTTCCCTAGGGCTCCGTACTGGGTCCAGCCCTGTTCAATGTCTTTATCAATGACCTGGATGAAGGCATTGAGTGCACCCTTAGCAAGTTTGCGGATGACACTAAGCTGGGTGGAAGCGTGGATCTGATGGAGGGTAGGGAGGCTCTGCAAAGGGATCTGAACAGGCTGGACCGCTGGGCTGAGGCCAAGGGCATGAGGTTTAACAAGACCAAATGCCGGGTCCTGCACTTGGGGCACAACAACCCTATGCAATGCTACAGACTAGGAGGAGTCTGGCTAGAAAGCTGCCTAGAGGAGAAGGACCTGGGGGTGTTGGTTGACAGTCGACTGAACATGAGCCAGCAGTGTGCCCAGGTAGCCAAGAAGGCCAATGGCATCTTGGCTTGTATCAGATATGGCGTGACCAGCAGGTCCAGGGAGGTAATTCTCCCTCTGTACTCATCACTGGTGAGACTGCACCTTGAGTACTGTGTTCAGTTCTGGGCCCCTCACCACAAGAAGGATGTTGAGGCTCTGGAGCGTGTCCAGAGAAGAACAACAAAGCTGGTGAGGGGGCTGGAGAACAAGTCTTATGAGGAGCGGCTGAGAGAGCTGGGGTTGTTTAGCCTGGAGAAGAGGAGGCTGAGGGAAGACCTTATTGCTCTCTACAACTACCTGAAAGGAGGTTGTGGAGAGGAGGGAGCTGGCCTCTTCTCCCAAATGACAGGGGACAGGACAAGACAGAATGGCCTCAAGCTCTGCCAGGGGAGGTTCAGGCTGGACACGAGGAAAAAAATTTCACAGAAAGGGTCACTGGGCACTGGCAGAGGCTGCCCAGGGAGGTGGTTGAGTCACCTTCCCTGGAGGTGTTTAATGGATGGGTGGATGAGGTGCTGAGGGGCACGGTTTAGGTATTGTTAGGAATGTTTGGACTCGATGATCCAGTGGGTCCTTTCCAACCTAGTGATTCTATAATTTGATGTGTTCACCAGGCCACTCTGGGGTGTCAGTTCCAGATGTGTATTCATCACCACTCTCCCCTTCAGTCAGGCAACATACTACTTTGTAGCTCAATGCTTTTTCTGCCATGCTGCCATGTCTCTCTTCTCTGCTGAATGCTTTCAATCAGTTTACTACTTGTAATAATTATTAACAACAGTTCTTGCAACGGTAGACTGGAAGCAGAATTTTTAATTCTACTCCCTGCAGGGAGCAAAGAAATGCAAGGGAAGGAAAGCGGTCAACAGAAAACTAAGACTTCAAATTTTTAACAACCCCAACAAACACAGTTTTCCAGTATTTGAGCTACAGTTTCATTCTCTTGAGTTAAAGTGAAAAACTGTTGCCGTTGTGACTATCCAAAGACTGTTTTTCCATCTTACATTTTGTTCTTTGCTTCTGCTGTTTTTAATTGCCATGCCAGTTTCTCCTGTTTATTCTAATTGTTATAGTGTGTCTGACTCTCATTGGTTTATATGTTTAGTCTTGTCCTAATTTAATATGAATCAAAATGCCAATGCCACGACCAGTCTGAAAATATTAGTCAGTACAGAAACTATTTAAATGACACTATGGATGGTACCCATCTGGTTTGACATCTAGATCATATAGAATAACGCTGTTTTTGTTTTCTACTACTACTGCCTGCTATTGCCAGTGAAGTGGTGATTGTGATTGTGACCACAAATATGTTTTGTTCCCGGTCCTATTAAGCCAAAAAAGTGTGGTTTTACTGCATGTATGTACGTGAGGTTGTTCTGATTGTACTAAATTCACTTTAGAAAACCCACATTTTGCCATTGCAGCGCTACAGGACAATAAGAAAAGAATTTCAAATGAGAACAGTATTTTAAAAGCAAACCACTGGGCCCCTTTTTAAGGCACACTACCCTTTCTTCTGAATGTGATTATTTCTCAAAGTTACATCTGAATACTGTCTTCAACAGAAGGTCCCCATCCTTTTCCTTCTCAGGCATTATGCAAGACACAGCAAACTGCGAATTTCCATTTGACACAGAGGTTACTTCTTTAAATTATTAGTTTACTGTATTATGTAAAAACGTTACATGGTAACTTTTTTTAGTGGTGAATCTGGCTACCATATGCCCAATGGTAGCTTGAGGCTTATCTTTCTGATTTTCAGTACCTTGCCTCTACAGACCTAGGAATCTTTACCATTTAATGTCTGCCACTCCAAGCTGCTAGCTTTCCAGACAGAGGGCCCAGATTGTATTCTGGAGAGTCAACACGGTATTTTATCGGTTTGAGTTACATCACAGCATTGTCCAACTCTGGCAGAGTCTCAATCAATATGATTACCTTCTAGGAAAGATAGGCTTTAGTCTTACATAGTGAATATGCCTATCAAACACAATGTGTCCAAAATCATGTCTGACCTCCTTTGAGTGACTCTCACTCCTAATTCAGTTTATTCAGTCTCCTCCAAATGGATGGTAGATGGGCATTTAACGTGATCAGTGCTGCTCATGTCTTTTACAAAGTAAAATATCAGCATAAATGACAGACAAACCGTGATGCTGTTTTATGCCTGCTAAAATGAACCCATTTTAAATGTAGAATACACAGCTCCCTCTAAATCCTAGATACAGGCAGTCAAGAGATACCCTCCTGGCATCAATCCTAATCCTAACCTGGCAGTTTTTACCACATCTAATAAATTTTGCTTATTGTTCCCTATGTCATAGCTTTGCTCTCCACCTACGTGTATAATAGCCTATGATTTAAGACTTACTAGTACTTTCAGCAGGATTTAACACAGGATACATTTAAACTACATCTGCATGGGTACGACATAGAGATTTCAGTCAGATTTTAGTCTTGCCAGCTAAATTTAAACACACTCTTTTTCTTATTTTATTAAGTGCCTGAAGTCCTGTGCTAGGAACAGAAAGAATGAGGCTGTTCCTTCTTTTTCAGTTGAAGCAAATTAGGTTATCACTAATAAAAAGCCCTACCCTGCACCTTAAAGTAGAGGCTAATAATGGTGAGTCAGATACATACTTGTGATAGCATTTGTACAATTAAAGAAACACTCTCAGCTGACTGCAAAGTGAAATGGCTTTTCTTCAACCACTTAATCTCTGTGTAACAGCATCTAAGGCTACAACTTATGGTTTAATCTCTGGTTGCAATATGGCCAGTTAAAGTGGCTTCAAATAACTGCCTGTATTTCTATCATATCAAACTTGCATCCAAAAACTGGGAGTTTTCTTTTTTTGTGTGTTTGTTTAAGCATCAAGAAAAAGTCCAAAGCTGTGGCTGTCAGCAGTGCTTACACTGGCAGACAATTTTTTGATGATTTTTTTTCCCACATTTCAGGGAGACGGGAAAAGGAATGTCTTGAGGTTAGAGCATCATGTTTTGTATTTCAATATAACAACACAAGCATCTGATAGCTCATTCGCACATAACGTCAAGATCACTTGTACAAGATCTTACTCTAACTTACAAGACAACTATTCTTCTTGGAAAGCTGCCAGTGTGTTCTGCAGATTACATAAAGCATCAAATCTTTCCAATATGGGTCCTATAATTATTTAAGGTTTTTCATTGTTCCTGTAACACATGTCTATGCCTAAACTGTTCTCACTCCTCAGCATATTCTTCTAATCATGTATTCTACTCTTTCTTGACCCACAGGCTTTGATATAATCGTCTGCTGATTCAGATTGAGGAACTGTGTTTTTTACTGCAGAATTCCCAGCGAGACAAGCTGATGCAGTCCAGATACATTTACTTTTAAATCCTATTTTAACCAAGTCTACATACACAGTTTAAAACCAGATGTGTTTAAAATTATGTGAATCAAAGACTGATTTGCAAATTTACTGGAGCTGACAAGGTCAGCCAGCTTAGGTTAGTATTTGCATCGTCGCCAACTCCTGAAATTTTACTTGAATTCTTCTAATATTTAGTATTCACAGTGAAACTTAGGCTGCTGGAACCAAGAACTTTCATGAACTCCTTTACTTAATTCTTAAAACAACTTTCCAAACCTTACCTATATACAAAAAAAACCAACCAAACAAAAGAAAATAACAAACAAAAAAATACCCCAGACAGTGAGACCCAAATACCTAATACTAAAAGTAAAATGCCCAGAAAATTAATTAAAAGGAATTAAGACATTCCCTTAAAAAAATTTAGCAATTTAAAAACCAGCTTTGGGGTGCAGAGGTGCTAAGTTTTTGATGGTTTCCTGTTTCCACTTCTTGATCTGGTTGGATATGAATAGCTTGGAAGCCTTTCTCTCTCTCTCCTCCTTTCAAAGATGTCTGCAAGTAATCAACTTGGAACCTACTTTTTCATGGAGCTAAGTTCAGTTTCTTTGCAGCATGAACCTTGCTTGCTTGCTTTTCTAGTGGAAAAAAGTGCTTTGAACTGAAAATGTGTTACAGTTGACCAGCTTTATTTACCTCCATAAAATCGTTTCGAAGTCCTCTGTTGATAAAGAGTATTGGAGTGCACGATTCTACACACGGGTTGCTATGAAATGCTGCTTTTCCAGCAAGGCTAATGCCGAGCCACCTAGCACAGCTGAAAACACAAACCCAAGCCTCTCTTCTCCCTGAAGTCACAGACAGCTGATCAAAGCTCCAGCAGACAACACGTTCAAACTTCTCCCTGTTCCCACAGCCTTCTCCCAAAGTGCTGTTTGCAGGGCTGACATCACCGGGGCTCAGCCACCCTCACCACAGCTCCGCTCCTTCACGCTGCCTCTCCCGCACCTGATATTGAATATGCCAGCAAATAAACTCACTAAGACTCGTTTTAGAGTTTTTGAAAGCAAGCACCCTTTAATCAGGCCTGGGCAATAAGAGAGTCTGATCTCCGTCAATCACGTGCAACGAGACACATGCCAGGGACAGAATGTATTTCTGACTTGCATGCGTGTGTATAAATTCTCCTAGAAATTTTATGCGTATTCTGTTGCTCTCCAAGGACTGTCTGAACTTCACAACAGTCAAAACTCTTGCTAATTTGGAGCTGGCTCCAGCTCTGTGCTTGACTTTGCCTTTCAGACACGGAGAAACTTCAAGCATAGGTGATTACAGAAGAAGACACATCTGTTCAGCACAGGTCATACTTCATACGAGACATTATCGTCTCCAAAGATTGAACAGCATCTGGAAGAACACCGTCTAAGAGAAAATATGCTATCAGAAAAAGAAAACGTGCTGTCAGAGGGACAGTCTGCCTAACTTCCAAAAAATACAGTTACTTAGATGAAACTTAACTCTACTTTAGCTTCAAAAAGAAACACTCCGCTCTCAGCAACAACAACCGCTTCTCGTATTCCGCCTCAATTCCCTGCCCAGGCACTAGAGCTCCGGGGCCGCCCCCGCTTCTCCCGTCCCGGCCTGGCCGGGCTCAGCCCTGGTGCGGGAAGGGAACCAGCTCCGCGGGAGCCTCCCTGGGTACTGACCTGACCAGGTCGGTCATACAGGATCCCACAACCACCACCTCCGCGGCCATGGCGCCCGGGGGAAGGCGCGGATCCAGCCCGAGGCACCGCCGTGGCCTTGGACTCTGGACCCGGTCTTAGCGCCTGGCGTCGCGCGTTGCCTTGGCAACCACCGCCTGGGAAGGGGAAGGTTGTAGCAGCAGCCGCCCAGCCGCGGGAGCCTTCGACCGCGAGGGCTGCCCGTGGCGAACGCCTGACGGAAAACCCTCCCGCCTCTCCCCTCCCTCGGCTTTACTCCCCCCACCCTGAGGGCGCCGGCGACCCCGCCTGCGGCCAAGCTGCCCGAGCGTCCCGCTCGGGCAACTGCGGAGGCCACCAATGTCGAGGCCGGTGAAAGTCCCGTCCCCCCCCCAATCCGTACAGCCGGGCCGGGGCGCGGCGGCGCGCACGTGGCGCGGCGGGAGCGGGGCCGCGCACGCCGGGCGCGGGGGGACGGTACAGGCCGCGACGGGCGCGTCGCCGCCGCCGCGCCACTGTTGTTGTTGCTAAGCGGCTGCGTTCCGGCCGCCGTAGGTAATGGCGGGGCCCGGGGAGGGGCGGGACGGGCGGGAGCAGCGCCCCTGCCGGCCCCGGGGAGCGGGCGGTGTGGCTTCTCCGCCGTTCCTCCGCCCCCTCCCCCGGGGCCGGGGGGGGACCCAGAGGCTGCGCGCCCGGCGACGGCTTGGCTGGAGCACCGCCCGGCCCCGCTCCCGGGAGTGGTGGTGGGGTGGTGCCTCCGCGCGGGGCGGTGCCGGCTCACGTGGCCGGGGGAGCTTCGCTGGGGCGAGGGTCGGGCCGGTCTGCGCTTTCTCGGGACGGAGACGGGGTGCTCGGGTCTCCGCAGAGCCACGGGACCGGGGGCGGACAGGCGGGGATGTGTTCTGGCACTGCGCCCGCAGGTCTTCGCACGTCCCGTCTTCTGTCACCTGCAGTGATCACAAGTCCCTTCTTCTGTCACCCAGGGGAGGTCACAGGTCCTCTCTTTTCCTGTGACTTGAAGGTGGTCGCAGGTCCACTCTTTTCCTGTCACCTGCAGTGGTCCTAAGTCCCTTCTTCTGCTGACACCCAGAGGTGGTCACCTGTCCCCTTTTCTTCTATCACCTGCAGGTGGTCACAGGTTCTGTCTTCTGTCAGCCGGAGGTGGTCATGGGTTCTCTCCTGTCATCACCCAGAGGTGGTAGAGGGTCCCCTCTTCTCCTGTCACCCAGGCACCTCTTCCTGTGGCCCTTACAGTGAGAACAGCAAAACCAGATCACCCACGGCCAAGTGAGAAGGTTAGGCAGGAGCCAGGAGCCATGCCCTCGCATTTAGAGACCTCCATCACAACATTCACCTTGGCCTTCTTACAGTTTTACTTAATGCCCATCACGGGAACAGAGCAGCTTGTGTCTGGGCAATTCCTGGCGCCCGAAGTGGTACTGGAGGTTTTATGGTTACTGTGAAGTGTACCTTACGTTTGCCCGAAGTCCTACTGATAGGCTCCTAAAGCTGAAAGGATTTAAATCTTAGTTTGTTTACTTCTTTCAAATGCTTTGTTTTGGGAGGGAAACAGTCTAGTGAATTTTGGTTTTGTTAGTTCCCTTCAGTTTGTTTGTGTTCTGTTTCCAGTACTGTGGGAAAATCTAACTGGGGAAAAGAGTGTGTGTATGACAACTGAAACTTATTAAAACAATACTAATTGTGTTATAGTTTGTAAAGACCTTTGTTTACAAAATAAATTGATGAGTTTAATTGATAGCAACCCTTTAAGTATCCTGTTTCTGGCTTGTTATGTTGAAGGTATCATGGGTCTTAAAGAAATGATGCAGTAAACCCACAAAAACTGCCTAGAAGTCATTTACATCTTGTTTTGACAATAACTGCATATTTTATTCACAGAGAAAGTACAGATCTCATCCTGCAGTTCAATTTGGAATTGTACATCTGTTCAACTTTGATCACCGCATGTATCTCTCCTGTCTCACAGTCCTACCCTTGTAACACTTACAGTCCCCTTAAAATGTGTCATTATAAAAAACAGTTCTGAGATCTTTGTGTATACCTTCAATATTGCCAAAACGATAGCTTGTTTTTCAACGTGTGTTTCATGGTTTAAGATGTTTTTACCTTCATCAGTCCAACTGCCCCTCTGCTTGAAATTACTCTCTCTACAACAGACCTGGCAGGCTGAAACGTGTGCCCTGTTTTAGCCACTCTTGTGCAGAGTATCATCTTTATAGATGAGTTTAAACTCTTTTTTTATTAGCTGTTCAAGCGAAAGTCATTGGACTTTGCATTAAAATAGGTCAAGTGAGGGCTTGTGTCCTTTCAGTTCTTCTGGGGAAGGATAAAAGTGACTGGGCAGTAATTTTTGGAAGCGAAGTAACAAACAGGAGGAAACATCTTAAGTGGCTGTAGGTGTTTGCTAAGCAAACTTAAGTTAGTGCCCACTGTCAGTGACTGCAAATTATATGTGGAGAGAATGTGTTATATGTTAGGACATGGATGTTTAATCTTCAGCTTTTGCTGCCATAAACTGAGAGAATCTGTATTAAAGATAATTCCTGCTGTTAGAAAGTCTTACTTTATTAGTCTTTTTGTTTGCCTTAAAGTACCTGGCTTTTGCTTTATTCACATAATGTTTGGAATAGCTGGGATTAATCCTGAATCCTCTCGCTTGAACAGCGGTTGGTGTTGCTTCAGTGGGAATGACTTTAGTAAGAACATGTGTAACTTTAATGTTACTAGTTCCAGGGAATTTGTAGAAAATCCATTAGTTACCAACTAATGCTTGTAAATTGAGTGTTAGAATCAACAGAAAATTGCAACTGTTGCCTTATTTACACTGTCTTTATAGAGCTCTTACTAATACAGCAGTCCATATGCAACATTTTGTAGGGACGTAAATACAGTATCGCTGGGTTTCGATTAAATGCATGTTTTTAAAAATACCTTCTAACGGTCAGAGTTTAAGTATAAGCATGAGTTATGCACATACTTAAAATCAGTACAATGAGTTAAAATATGTACATGCTCAGTTTGTGCATTTCAGTTACAAAGCAGCAGGTTCTTCAAGTGTGCTAACATAAGTGACTAACTGATTCAGCATAAGGTCATGCAGTTGCAAGCTTCTGCAAAAGCCGTGCTTAAAATAGGTGTACATCATCTTCCTGGTCTGTTTTGTTAATGAAGGTGCCTTTCAAGGAGTGTGATGATACCACTGAAAGAAAAGGAGTGTTAGCCTTTGAAAGGCAACCTGAAATGCAATGCTAACGAAGTAATGTAAAAGTAATTCTGATCGTGGTTACCTTAGCAGTGTTAGAAATCACAAATGAGAATACAGGGAGACAAATCAAACCCTAGGTCCTAATGCAGTCGGTAATGTAAGTCTCATTGATTTCAGTGAAAGCAGAAATTTCCCATTTGTCAGTCACAGACTCCTAATGGGAATGCTCTCAAGAAGGGCTTGGCTCTGAAGTGTCAGAAGGGCCCTCAGTTTTATTTCTCTTTCTTATAGAGGTAGGATCTTAATTTGAGGAGCCTAAGACATAAGTCTGGTTTTGTGTTGATATTGAATAAACAGTTTTAATTGAATGTTGCAGAGGTAGGAGAAAAAAAACTGCCCATGTTTGTTTTTTTTCTTTATAAACCTGTACACGCTTTAGTTACTCTATATTTCTGATCTCTTGTGTGCTTAGCTTTTTGCCTATGATGTTTGTTCAGTGCGTGCAAATTTACATCAAATAAGTATGATATATTTTGATATTTTTTCTCCCCCCTGCCCCTTACTATCCCTGTGCAGCTCAAGACAAAAGGAAAAGAGGAACATCCTAAAATGTCACCTGAAGTTGCCTTGAATAGGATTTCTCCGGCGCTCTCACCCTTCATTTCCAGTGTAGTCAGAAATGGAAAAGTAGGACTGGATGCTACTAATTGTTTACGGATTACAGACTTGAAATCTGGGTGAGTTTGTCTTCCAGAAAAACACCCAACCCCTCACTGTTAAGATGTCTTTTCAGGACTGAGTTTTGCTAGGTTTGTGTGTATGTAAGCATTTCCAATATATCTGGAGCTGACATACAAGCTAGATTATTTTTTTTTTTACTACCATTTTGTAGTTTGGGAGACTTAATCTGTCATATTGTTGGCAATAATAATCTTGCTAAAACACTTTCATCACTGCCATTTGATACTGTTGTTTTTTAGCAGCAAGATAGTTATAAACACTTTTTCTTGTTGTTTATCAATTGCTTACTGGATCTTTTCTGTAAATTAAAAACTTGGAGATAAATTGGTGTGACCTTACCTGTAGTCATGAATATGCTAAATAAGAAAAAAAATAACTTCTCCTTTATCTGACCTCCATCAGGATCAGTACATCAAGTGGCTGTAGGGCAAAGTGTTTGAAATAGGCCAAGCTATTCCTTTTATTTTTAATTCCAGAAGAGTTCATGATGATTTTCAGATAGTAATAAAGTTTGGGATCTGCATGTACAAAGGGACTCTGGTATGTAACCTCTGAATAATACATGGAGAAAGTGAAATGCTAAAAGTAGTTTACTTTAGGCATTGTGCAGAGAGGGGAGACTCCCAAGGTGGCTGATAAGAGTGCTTAAAATGAGACATGTCAGAAATTTTTTTTTTCTTTTAGAGTTAGGCATCTGATTGCATCCCCGATTCAGATATTTATTTGATGCTGGAGTTCAGAACCTGAAATTACTTTAGCTTAAGGTGTCTACTTTGTTTGATATGCTTCTGTGGGCTGCCTTATTATTGTTTCACAGAGGGTTTGGGAGCTAGTTTTCTGGTAGTTACAATGCCTTTTCAGGAAGGAGGTGTGAATTCCAGGCTTGGGAATTAGCAATCATTCCTCCTGCTTCCCCCCTTCCCCCCAAGGTGTTGTGACAGAGTACATGTTTACTTGGAGATCTAAGAAGTTGAGTCTTTGTTATCGGTGTTGTCTATCTTGGCATTTAGGCCTGCAATTTATGTGAGATAGGCTGAACAGTTATGCGTCTGCTGCTGTCATTTCATGCTAGAACTTACTTTCTCCTGAACTGGTCTTCTAGGAAGGCCGAAATGGGAGCTATCTGCCATTTCTCCTGTTGAATCTGAGAGAAAGGAGTGCAAAAAAGGTTGAGAGAAAATGCAGCTGTAGTATGGTGATGAAAACATCAGCTTTTTGGGATGTAGATAAGTGTGTTACTATTTGCTGACTTACACTACCTGTCTTTAAAATAATAACTTAAAATAGTATAAAGTGGTGTTTTCTAGCTGACTCTTTTCAGCTATTTTTAAAAAATGTTTAAAGTTTTTGGCTGGTGATCTTACTGAGAAGATCTTGCATTTACTTTGATAAATCCTGAATGTTTTCTAAAGAGTTTATTCTTTAAAAAGCTGAAAATTGCCCCAAATCCTAACCTAGTAATTCGAGTTGTATAGTAACTGTGTTGAACATGGATTCTACTACACAAGTACAGCCTCTGACAGAGGTTGTCCCACATCTTGATATTTATACAGCGTAGGCTCAGCTATATGCAAGTGCTAGCATTAAGTGTTTTCTTTTTTTTTTCTCTCTTGTTCTGGAACATAGAAATGTAGCTTATTATGCCTTGAGTTTATTAGGAGCTGGAGTTGAGACAATGAAGGTTCTGCGTTTAGATAGGAATTGTTTTCAAGAGTTTTTTCTTGTACAAGTAAGTTTCTTAAAAGATTCTTCAAAACGTGGTTTGTTAGCAATTCTTCGAAACTTCTTTGAAATGTGAATTTCTTGCATGTGGGTTTTTAGGAAAGGTTTTTGTTGTTTGTTACAAAAAATCATTGTTATCTTATTTGTAATCAGCATGGAAATGCAAACTTCCGTGTGATTCAGTGCTTTATGTTGTCACTGAATAGGTAAACAGTGTAAAATTACTTAACGTAAGATGGATGCATCACAGAATTACATAGAGTCCCTTCTGTAACTGAAAATTTAGTTCACTGGTTGTTAACCTTCGGTACAGGAGCCTTTGGGACTCAATAGACTGTTTTTTGAGAGGCTCATGTCAGCTGATCAATAACAAAAGCCCCAACTCGCCCTATTGTCCATAGATGGGAATTTGGTTTTGGGTACTGCCTGTAAAGGAAAGCTTTGTAGGGCTTTGAGAGTCCAAAAATGGATGGCAAGCCATTGGTCTACTCTACTCTGTCCTCACATCATGACTTTATTCAAACACTTGTATGCTTTCACTTTCTTTAAGCTTTTTTAAAGAGAGAAGGGACAATGCAGAGGAAATAGCAGGCAGACGCAAATGTAGGTGATACCTGCACACAAAACCAGAAGTATAAGAATGTAGATGTTGGACATAAACAGAAAGAATATGAGGAGAACAGTTGTTAGAGTAATGGGGGTGAGGTTCCAGACGTAAATTGTGAAACTTGCTTTAGTATCAGTAGGTGTGAATTAGGCTTTAAACTTAAAAAGTGGAGCGGAAAGTTGAGGCAGAGGTACTAGATTAAATGCTTGAAGTTACATAAAAGCAGTTCATGATCTCAAATGAATATGACCATTTATAAGTATTAGTAGTTCAGAAACTTTGCTTTTAAATAGTGATTGTATGTGTTTTGACACATGAAAGAGGTGTAAACACATCTCTTCCGTAGCCTAGGGTGAGTTTATTACAGAACATGCTGATATTTTATGCTTTAACTGGTGTGTTATGGGGAAGATTTTTAAGAATAAAATAAATACAGTTTTACTGTAACCTTTAAGATGTTTAAATACTTAAGATAATAGTCTCAGTAGTATTAACTTTGAAAACAGAAACATCTGGAAGCTTCTAGGTCCAGGGGAGGAGCTGCATGACTGCTCCACTGTCATATATCACACTGTTACTCTTGATAGAAAATTAGAGGTTACTGTAGTTATTCCACTTCCCTGACAAACCAGTGCATTACAGTATATAACAAAACAAAACATACAAAATGAAGATCCATCCATTCTCATTTCTTAGGTTTTATTAGAAACTGGAGCTCTGGCTAGCAGAGAATAATGGTAGTATATTAACTACAGTAATATCTCCAAGGTCTTGCCCATTCAGAGTCTCGCTTTTGACATCCTCGACTTAAAAATGGAAGGAAAATGCCCTTTTATTTCACCAGTGCAAGATCAAGTTTGAGGCTGACAGGTTATCATGCCAGTTGTTTTTGATTTGTAAATGGCAATCATATTAAGCTTTTATTTATTTGAGAAGTCAATCCATGTGTCAGATAGTTTTAATAAGGAACTTATTTTGCATATATTCTAACTTATTGCTAAGATTGACCACTTAGCTTTGTTGTGTTTTATAAACTGTATTAAAGAGCTGATGTTAGATTAAAAGTATGAAGGATGAGGATATGTTATTTTGCTTTGCTTGCAAGTGTGGGAGCGAAATATGTTGTAGTAAGGAAGTCCTATTGTTTTGCTGTCTTTGAGCATGTAAATGTTTTATAATAATATGTTACAGTTCCATAATGTATGTGTTTTACGAACCTGTTAGACAGTACCAGTCTCATCAA
This sequence comes from Cuculus canorus, assembly GCF_017976375.1. NCBI lineage: Eukaryota > Metazoa > Chordata > Aves > Cuculiformes > Cuculidae > Cuculus > Cuculus canorus. The sequence continues at coordinate 104,915,369 of NC_071403.1, forward strand.
ATACTTACATACATTTAGATCTATGAGTAGGACCTTCAGGATCCAGCCTTGTTTATAGGAATTATATGGCCACTGCTGATGCAAAGTGAGTGAAGAAATTTGAGTACCACTGAACGGAGCTCAGCAATACGGCATGACAGGAAAGAAGGAAACCCTTCAATAGAAATAGTAATAAAAAGTTAGATGGCCAAGTCTTCTTTCTTGTAAAAAGGGCTCCACTGTGAACAAAAATAGAAATTGAGGGTTAGGCCACATCTGAAATATAGCACCTTTAGCAGCATTGATTCTGGTGATAAGAAAACCCTGGCAGGTATATCTGTTGCATTAATAAACAACATTCTTTGAGATGACAAAGTGGATCAAAGCGTTTTAACTCTTGCATAAGTTATTCTTTGTTCTAGGCCCAAAGATAATACTGCTGACTGTTGAGTCAATGTCATATATTGTATCATTCATTTAATCTCCAGTGGTCTCTCTTTGAAATAATGACCATCTTAATTAGATATTATAATCTACTCATAACCAACTGAATTGTGGCTAAGGCATTTTTCTTAGCATTTATACATATAATCATGGTGAAGATGTTGAATAGGGAAACGTGATTATTAGGTAGATTTAGAAATAGGACATTTTCATATGTGAAGGGTGTTTATGTGTAGAATCAAATTATCTAAGGGACTGCTGCATTTTCTATGGTGTGTAACAATAGTGAAAAATTTATCTGTGGTGGTCATTGCCTTTGAAAACTTTTTTTTTCACTACAGCTGTTTGCCAGGGCCCATGCTTGAGCCTCAAATTATACTGTAAGCCTTTTCTTACTCAACAGACTTTATTTTGTTTTTTAAAATTACTTTGATGTGTTGTTGCACCAGGTGGAATTTCAAAATTAATAGAATGATTAAAAGCTGCATATATTAAGATTCTATTTTTTGTAGACATCCACTCAGAACAAAATTTTAGATTTCATACTTGTTTTGTTATATATATTCCATATTTATGAGGAGATAAACTGTGGAATTTTTATGTAACTGGTTTGTATTAAACCATGTTGGAATTTTGTTCATTACACCTGTCTGATTCTCTATGGATTTCTGCTTCTTTGCTTGATACTGAGCAATGTTTACAGTTATGTTCCCGAAAGAAACCTATATGAAGAATGGTCAAAAGAATGTAGTACTGTCTGGAGCAGATTTTAACATACAGATTTACTATCAAACTATAAAATATTTATAACTTTATTGCGCCTCTTCCTAGTGAGCAGTGATGACATACTTTTTTTTGTCTTGTCAAGTAGACTGCAATATGCTTTGGTATTTCCCTTTCTTTGGGGCATTTCTCTTTTTAAAGTAAATACATGGTTTATGTGAATATTTCATTAAGTAATGTTTTCTAACAGTGAGAAACTACTACAGTACTGTAGCAGTTACTTAAAGCTTTTGCTTGATCCTTTGCTTTTGATTAATTTACATCGAAAGATTGTACTTGGGTTACTTGAGAAAAGTTCACACTGCATCATTCTCATTGATATCTACAAGCGGCTTTCCAGGAATTAAAGGGAGCCTACAGGAAAGATGGGGAGGGTCTCTTTGTCAGGGACTGCAGGCATAGGATGAGGGGATAATGGTTTTAAGCTGAAAGAGAGGAGATTTAGATTAGATATTAGGAAGAAATTGTTGACTGTGAGGTTGGGGAGGTACTAACACAGATTGCCCAGACAAGTTGTGGAAGCCCCATCCCTGGAGGTGTTGCAGGCCAGGCTGGATGAGTTTATGAGTAATTTGACCTAGTGGAAGGTGTCCCTGCCCATGGCAGGGGAGTTGGAACTAGGTAGTCTTTGAGGTTCTTTCCAACCCAAAACATTCTATGATTCTATAGGTAGCCATTTTTAACATGCATTTTGTTTATGTGAGAAGTTTAACTAGTCTACCTCTTCTGAATACAATTACTATGAAAAGCTGTTTTAAAAAGTAATTATGGTCTGAGTAAAATGCATACTTTCTAGGAGAGGAATGGTCTTATGAGTCCTTTACTGCTATACAGTACAAGTAATAAACTGTTAGTTTTTGCACAGAGTAGGTTGTTTCATTCCAGTTCCTGACGACAAGTCTATTTCTTCAGTACAAAGAATCTTATTGCTAGCAGCTTGCCACTCTCAAGCAAAATTTAGCAGGCTGGAGCTCTGATGGGACAGTGCGAGAGAGTTGTTGCTGTGCAGCAACACTTCAAACTTGAACAGCAATTTTTCTGTGCAAATCCAGAAAGACTGACTGTCTCCAAGATTGCTCTCTCCTGTATTTGTTTCTGAATGTTGAAAAAACAAAGGCAAAATGTCAGTCAGATAAAGATCTAAGTGTAGTGCATACATTTGGTAATGGTTTTATAAATATTCACGAAGAAGTTTGGCATTTTTTTTTGGCAATTTTAAACAAAGTGCTTGAAGTTGTTCAGAAAAAGAAGTGTTTGTCAGTTTCAAGTGCTATGAATTTAGAAAGGGTTTTAAAAAGTAAAGGTAGTATTAGGTAATTATGTTAACTTGAGCTCTAGTTTTGAAGACTACATACATTTTCCTAAGATATGTTCAATTTAAATACTGTACAGTGTGTCTTTGGTATTTTTAGACTGGGACAGTGAGTGACTTCCTCTTTTCTGACCTTGAAAAATACTGAATATTGTGTCTATCAATTTTAGGCTATATTAAAAATGAGAAGAAACTATTTGGTATGGGTACCAACTGTTTCTTTTCTTATTTGTTTAAAAAGTTTTGCATGATGTAGTACTAATATATGCGCCAAATACAGTTGGAGTGTATCTAAATGTGAGTTTTGGCTATCTGTACCTTAGTAACTCATTGAACACTTCTTGAAAGCCAGGGCTTATATTAATATGTATAGGGCTTTCTACCATCATAACAGATGTCTGCTGTATTTCTTTGCATTGTACATCACTGCAGGAAAAAAAAATTCCTAAGATTTTCCTTTTTGTTGTAAAGTTTGCTAAAAATCTAGTCCAGTTTCTCTCCCTTTTCAAAACCCTGGCATCACACAGAAGCAGCATTTCTTTGGTTTAAGCTGGACAGATCTCTAGTGTACTGTGGAACTTGGATGCATATTATATTTCACTGGAAGTTGAGAACAACTGGCTTTTACATTTTTATTCTTCTGCTCAGTAGAGAAGAATATCTTCCTGGATAGCTGATTGGCAAATTCTTGCAGCCTTACGTGTGCAATTACACTTCATCTGTGCCTGATTCTTTCACATGCACATACCCATATATGGTGTAAAATTAAATAGCTAATGTACAGCTGTAATGAAGCCAAAGCAAAATATTATGATTTTTTTTTGTTTTAGCTTGTTTGTTGCAGTTATTGTCTGATGAATTTAGCAGCTTTGAGAGGCCAAAATTTGACCGACTGGTATGCAATGGTGTTGAAGATCTAATTACAGTTAACAGAAATTGATGGGAATACTTCTGTAAACTACTTCCGTGAGTCAGTGATAATAAAGGAAGCAAACCATTAATTTTTGAACACAGAATCTGTACACTATTTTCTAACTACACAGTCATTCTCAGTGTGGGGAATCAAAAACCGCACGGGCGTTGATTACTATGTAAGCCTGCTTAAAAAAAATGCAAAAGGATGTTTCATTGTCATAACTCTCTTCTGTGAGCACTTAGGATGACATCTCTCTATTGCTGCCCTTTTAAATGCACCCTTAAAAATACGTTGGGATCTCTTGAACCATCAGTCATGGTGTTCTTTCTTCTGACTGATGGAGAAATTAATTTTTCTGACTGTTCAAGTAACTCCTGCACTGAATTTACAGTGTAGGTTTAATATCTCAAATTCAGCTAGAAACAGCATAACCACACCTGTGTAATGCTATGCCCGAGTTATTTTAATCTGTTTTTTGAGATACTTAGCTTAGGCATTTGCTTGGCACTGCACAGTGTAGACATACCTTGGAGCAACTATTACTTAACTGGAAGTGAGCATCTGAAAACAATACTTAGAGCTGCATGTTAAAGTGAGAAGGGCTTCATTTGCTCTTTAAATTTTTATTGAAGATGCTGAATTCAATCCTTGAGGTAAAGTTAAAACTCCTAAGTTATCAGTAGAAAAGTAGAAGTTGATAAAAGGGAACCTACTTGTCTTTCCTGAGAGAAAGTAATTGATATGTCTGAGGCAAACCATTCTGCAGGGTAGGCGAAAAGTTCTTTTCTTTGTAATCTGTGGTATATTGCTGAAAGAATAAAATTAGACCACTAGAACTGAGCGTTTTTATTATTGTAAAGCAAAAGATCCCAAACAAAATTGAGCTAATGAAAGGAAAATGAAGAATTTCATGATGGAGAAGAAGCAAAAATAGCCAAATATAAAAACGTCTAAAATGATATTTTCCTAAAAAAACACCCCAGATTCCTGTGCATCACTGAAATAATTAAACAAAAAATGTGACACACTACCTGTTGCTCTGTTGTGGATGGTCAGTTCTTTGTTCAATAGAAAAACTGGTTCGGATTATTCTTGTTTATAGTTAGGGTTACCAGTGACCTTTCAAAATGTCTCCCACTTTATGTTATTACTTTCTCTGTTTTCTACCTCTTCTTCTTTTAGAATGTCAGTTTCAGTCTCTTGAGTAAAAGTTGGTTTATGATTTGTTGTGCATTTCAGCCACAGATTTTTTGTTTGTTTGTTTGTTTGTGGGAGAATAATACAGTGTTTTATGTTCTTTGTTAAGAATTCTTTCTGTAATAAGAATTTTTCTAACTGATAGATAGTTGACTACCTGTCCTGTTTTTCAGGCTGCCATAAATCTTAGTTATAAGTCTTAACTTAAGCCCTATGAAAATCATATGATTTCAGGCCAACTGCAAACCCTTTACAGGCAATGAAGTCACTTAAAAGGAATAAATTCCTTGGAGGTTTTGAGTAGAGTAATACCTTGCATGTAACTTTTGATCTTTTAGTTTTAAGGTGTTGCACGTGGTCAAAATTCAATTTTATTAGACAATTGCAGAAGGGAGGAGAACTTGAGGGTATACATGATATATTGGAAGTGGCATAACAGGTCAAGGTATTTGTGGTGGGTTGGGGACTCCAAGTGATAGGAACTTTGGGTAGACTGGGCTTGCTCTTTACTGCTGTCAAAAGGTAACTGCTCATGAGAAGTCTTGTACTTGCAGGAGGTCCTACTTGTTCTTCTGTGCCTGTGAGGCTGCTGAGGGATGAGCCAGGCCTAGCTCCTACCATGATGCTGGGAGAAAACAGTAAACTGGATTGTGAGGGCAAGAACAACTATTTGCAGGGGAGAAGAGGATTTTTTGATCAGAGAAGGGTACATGGAACTGCTTTCTTTAGGTGTGGATCTGATCATGGAGAAAGTGATGACTAATTTTATGCTTTATGACATAGCCTTGAAAATTGTGCTAGCACGACTCAGGTGGCTGTGGACTATGAGAATAATGTGAGAATGGGAAGTTTGAGACAGACAAAGAGAGGCAGAAGGTTCTTGAGCCAGGCTTGCTGGAGAAAATGTAACATGTGGCCATGTGGGTTTTGCTTTCTTCAGGTGTGGTTCCATGGATTGACTTGCTATAATTTTGTTTGATTAGTATTTTCCAGTCTTTTTAGTCAATTCCATGTCTTTAAGGTTGTAATTAATCTAAAATAATGCTGGAAATATGAGAACTACTGATATTTTAGTGTCATCTTTTCATGAGCTTTCTGCTGTCTCCAGTTCTGTAGTATTTTACACAAATATGCACATTTGGAAGTAATCCTTTTTTGATGTACATGCAACTGAAAGCTATGGAATTATGTACAAAATGTGGTGATCCTTGCTTGGTCTAATTTTCATATCCAAATAACCAAATTAATGGTTGTTGTATTAACATAAATCTACGAGGCCATAAGATTAGGAAATAAAATAATTAGAGATTTCACCAGAAAGCTTTAACAACCTGCAATTAGAAAAAAACTTTAAAAGAAAATGTGAAAAGACATAGTATCACAGGACCTCTCAATATTGTTCAGTTAGTTTGTTAAAGGAATAAAATATATAAACATGGACTATGCTTTTTAGTCCTTTTTTTTTTTTCCTGATACCAATTCATTGCATTCTCTATTAAATTAAGCAGTTCTATGGTGTGAAGTAAATCACTTAGGAAATAAGTTGGGAGTCTTTGTGGCTACAGGCATTATTGAGAATAATGCTAGGTGACTTATTAAAACTTATGTTTGTAATAACTTTTGTGACTTTCTGTATGAATGTGCTCTTCCTGTGAAGACTGAAAGGATCTGAAACTCCAGGTGGTAGACTGTAATTTCATACTTGGCAAAGAATGGTTATCTTTTAGTGTAATCTAACAGCAAAAATATTCCTTGTCCGATTTTTTTTTTTTCTTTCTTCAGAAATTGAATTCCTGTTAGTGAACAGAAGTAAAACGTGAGGGATTATTGGGTTCTAACTTATTACAAAGTAATACCTAATCAAATGCGAGTTGTGAAAATACAAAACAGGACTTTGACAGGAGGGAAAGGTGATGAAGTAAATTCAAAGCATGCATTTCCAGCTCTCTCTTCTCTAGAATTTGCTTGCGAGTTCCAAGGATTTGGGAACAGTTGATCTGATGTTATAATGGAGTAGTGCCTTTTCCTTGCCTGAATGTGTGACAGAAAAGTAGTTTATGATACTGTGAATTCAGTAGTTTATTTACTGAAACATAGTCTACTGGAGTGTGCATTATGAGTTGCCTATTTCAATTTTCTTGTTTCTATTCATTATTCAATCACTCCTTTATTAAAATTTCCATTTTCTGTTTCTGTTTTATTCTTTTGGAGTGTATTTGCACTATGTGTAGATTTTAAAAGGCATTACAGGTGATTACCTGTATGTAAAAGACCTTGCTTACAAAGATAATGGGTTTGATTTTAAAAGATGTTTCTAAAGCATCTAAAGCATGTTTGTAAATCATGCTTTGTTGAAAACTTCCTTGTGTCTGTTGTTAATTATTTTTCTTAGTTTGTATCATAACTATCTTGTTGAGATCGAACAATAATAAGTTCTGACCCTAAACTGTGGAGATTTTTTCAAATGGAAACTTTTGACATAGTCTGTTTTTCAGAGCTGTGTTTTCAAGTACATCTAGAAGTATATTAGATGTGATGCTGGTTATCAGCTCTGTCTTCGTATTCTTTTTTGTGGTGGCCCTTTCCAACCCATCCTTATTCTGTGTGGCTGGAGAAGAGGGGCTCTAAACCCAGCCTTTCTAGCCTAGTGAACAGGCAGTTTGTGATGCTAAAAAAAAAAACGAAACACACTCATGTAAGGTTTGTCTGTGCTTTCATTTAATGTGGAAGTCTGCAATGAATTCAATATGTGTACTTCCTCTGTTTCTCACAGAGGATGGGCTGAAAGTCTGCCTCCAGTAGAGGTAGCCATACTTTGGGACAGTGCAGGACATCTGCCACAACATCAGGGCAGATTTGAAGGAGACTTACAATTCTAGAAGCAGGCCTAGAGCTCTCCCCGCCTGCAACATCTGCTTTGGCCAACTCTCACTCATTTCAAGTAAATCTGTGGTTTCTGTTAACATACAGCTGCTATACTTGTTTTAGTACTGATGGTAGTCAGTAGATGTTTCTATATAGTGTTTCTGGTGAAAGCAGGTTGCTGAACTTTATTTTTTGACAAATGCAGTCTGCCTATGGGTGCAGAAGGGAAGTGAGAGGCTGTTTTCATAGGATGAGTGTCCTGCCTGGTATCCAACTCCTTTCTGAAAGTTCCAGTGAGTGGAATAAACTTCATACAAGAAAACATAAATATGTACATAAAGGAAAATCAGCCCTTGGGGTAGATAAAGGTTTTGTTGGGAAAGTAGTTGATGCATCCAGAGACACACTGGAATGTCCAAATTGATAACTGGATTGTGGATTGAAATGCTGTTGCAATTATGGAATATCACTCCTGCTAATAGGATTCAAAACGAACAGTGTCATCCATATTGCAATAACAAAAATTGTCTTCATGTATACTTTAATTTTATACTAAGTTAGAAGAAACCAGCTAGGGTACAAACAAGTTTTATGAACACAGTGGGTTTATTTGATGGAAAGTTATTTGGAATAATTATTAATTGGCTTTCAGATTTTAATATTTTAATTAAAATATGTATGTAATTAGCAATCACTCTAAACTCACATGGATTTTATTTCCCCAACACAGTGGTATATCTTTTACAGTGGTATCTTTTAAGTGCAAGTCCCTCTCTCTCGTATGCGTAATACTTATGTCTGGATAAAGAAGGGGAAGTGAAGATGAAAATTGGTTGACTAGACTGTCTCTGCCATTTGACAGAATTCTGGTTGGATCTGTTGCTTTTCAGCAGCAGATGCTCAGTACTTTTTGTGTTTTTGCAGGCATCTGGGAGCTGGTAAAGCTTTGTGCACTGTTGCAGGGAGCTGCAGGGAGCTGCAGGTTTTCACCATTTTTCAGTGTCAGCTCTCTAAAATGTGGCTTTCACCATTTTTCTGTTTTCTGATCCTTGTAAAAAACCTGTCACCTCCTGGCCTTCCTTCCACTCTCCTCCTTTCTCCATGCACTTTAATTATTCTTAATGCCTCTGTAGATGACTTGCCCATCTGTTGTGAATTCTGCAATTAATTCTTAATTAAATGGGATGAAATATTTTGTCTTAAAGGAACACTGAAGCAGATTTCCATCTACAAAAATGTAAGGAATGAAGAATCTAAAGGCATCAACAAAGGCTGTTCTACTTGAGTTTAATATTAAGATATTTTTGTTAGCAAATGCCATAATAAGAGTTTTGGATGGATGTTAGAGTTTGCTGACTTTTATTAGTAACAAGGTTTACTCTCTTTGCCTCTGAATTATATTTTACTCTTGCTGACAGAACCTTCAGCCTCTAAAACCAAGTTGTGTCTTGTCATTACTACAATAATACTGATTTTCTTCTTCATCCTCTTCTTTTATGAAGGGAATTTGACCTCTTTATTTTCCTAACAGTATCTTTATATGATATAGCTAGAACCAATTGGAAATACATACTAGGTATGTTAGAGCTGGGGAGGGTTGGGAATTCAGCTGGTGGTCAGAACTTCGTTCGTGGTGTTACTCTCTTTGGTTTTATGTCTGTTGGTTTTTAGCAATGTTTGCTATCCGAGTATCTGTAATGCTGCATGAAGCCTTCTTGGGTTTTACATTAACATCTCAGTGAACAGAAAAAATTGTCTGTTATCCAAAAAGTACTGATCCTCAATAACAGCAAGCATAGCAGCCTAAGCATCATGACATTAAAGAAGGTTTAACCTCTGGCAATTCAGATTATATTAATAAATTCCTGAAATTATAATGGCTAAAATTTTTAGTCTAATTTTTCTTTGCTATTGTACAGTAAAGTTCACTGATGATTTTTCTTCAGCTAATAAAGGTGGTAAAGCTTCTGTATGGTCTAAGAAGGAAGAATGACTTAAAGACATTGCATATTTTATTTAATGGAGAAATTTGATAGTCATCAAATAAATCTGAGGTGAATATTTGGGCATATATCTTTACCATGAATTAAAAAAAGAGATCGTACTGTTGCCATTTCTGGATTTTTCCTATGTATTTATATGGTTCTAAGCAGGTTTTTAGGAGTGATATAAAAAATGAGCCTCAGACTGGATTTTTGGAATATAAAGAGGTAGGTCTAGGGGAGTGTTGGTAGTTTAGAATCATAGAATGGTTTGAGTTGGAAGAGACCTTATAGGCCATCTAATTCCAACCCCCCTAACACATCCCACTAGACCAGGCTGCTCAAGGCCCTGTCCAACCTGGTCTTGAACACCTCCAGGAATGGGGCATCCACAACTTCCCTGGGCAACCTGTGCCAGTGCCTCACCACTCTCATTGAGAAGAATTTCCTCCTTATGTCTAGTCTAAGCCTGCCCTCCCCTCCCCAATTTGTAACCATTGCCCCTTGTCTTGTCTCTACAAGCCTTCGTAAAAGGTCCCTCCTCAGATGTTTTGTAGGCCCCCTTCAGGTACTGGAAGGTAGCTATAAGGTCTCCTCTGAGCCTTCTCTTCTCCAGGCTGAACAACCCTAACTCTCTCAGCCTGTCCTCGTATGAGAGGTGCTCCGAGCCCTTGGATCATCTTTGTAGCCCTCCCCTGGACCCGTTCCAACAGTTCCATACCCTTCTTGTGTTGAGGATTCCAGAACTGGACACAATGCTCCAGGTGGGGCCTCACAAGAGAGGAATTGAGGGGCAGAATTACTTCCCTCGACCTGCTGGCCACACTTCTTTTGATGCAGCCCAGGATACAGTTGGCGCACATTGCCAGCTTGTGTTGAGCTTCTCATCGACCAGCGCCCTCGAGTTCTTCTCTGCAGGGCCCCTCTCAATTGCATCATCTGCCATCCAGTATGGAAACAGAGGATTGCCCTTATGCAAGTGTGGGACCTTGTGCTTGACCTTGTTGAACCTCATGAGGTTCACATAGGCCCATTTCTCCAGCTTGTACAGATCCCTCAATTTAGAAAGTAGGATATTGTGGGGACTGTGTCAAAGGCCTTACAGAAGTCCAGATAGGTCACATGTGTTGGTTTACCCGTGTCCATTGCTATGGTTACCCTATCATAGAAAGCCACTGTGTTGGTCAGACAGGACTTGCCCTTGATGAAGCCATGCTGGCTGCCACTGATCACCTCGCCATCCTCCATGTGCTTTAGCATAGCTTCTAGGAAGATCTGTTCCATGATCTTCCCAGGCACAGGTGAAGCTGACAGGTCGGTAGTTCCCAGGGTTATATTTTCTACCCTTTTTAAAAATGGCGACAATGTTACTCTTCTTCCAGTCACCAAGGACTTCTCCTGACTGCCATGATTTTCCAGGTATCCCAGAGAGTGGCTTGGTAACCACATCAGCCAATTCCCTCAAGACTCTGGGATACTTCTCATCAGGTCCCATAGACTCGTATGTGTTCAGGTTCCTCAGGTGGTCACAAACCTGATCTTCTGCTACAGTGGGAAGTGCTTTACCCCTCCTTTCCCATTGTGTTGTCCTTTGACCCAGAAGGGGTGAGGAGAGTGGTTATGAGTGAAGACAGAAGCAAAAAAAGTTATTGAGTACCTCAGCCTTCTCCTCTCTCTCGTTTTCCCTCTCTCATTTTTTCTTTCTCTCCCTCCCTCTCGTGGTTCCTCTCCCTCTCGTGGTTCCTCTCCCTCTCGTGGTTCCTCTCCCTCTCGTGGTTCCTCTCCCTCTCGTGGTTCCTCTCCCTCTCGTGTTCCTCTCCCTCTCGTGTTCCTCTCCCGGACAATCCCGTTTCCTTTTGTGGCTGTTAAAGAATTCTGAACTCATCTAACTAAGCTTCTTTGAATAGGACAGCATAATTTTAAGTGATATTTTCAAGGATATTCCTTTGTCCCTGAAACTTGTCAAGTTGATGATTCTTTGGTATTTTAGTAACAAAACGGTTGTGGGAGATCTTGTGGTATAGCGTTAATCATCTTATGAAGAATAATTCATGTCACTGCTCTGAGCATCAGAGCATTAATTATTGCCTCCGTGGCTTTCCTATGTAAAATATTGACGATTTAGATGAAGATATGCAAACCAGTGTAATATTTTTCTATGAATAAAGAGGGAGCTAGCACATCTATTCATCATGAGATGGAATCAGCTTCTGAAATTAATTTTCAGCATCAGGTATTACTTACTGTTCTATCTGTCAGTTCCCTGTGAAGATAGGACAGCAAATAATCTTCGAAAGACCTTGTTACAACTTATTCCTTTTTAGTGTGACTTTTCTGTGGACCATGTTAAGTAAAAGGATCAGCAAATGTAAAATCTTGCATTTTGGAAAGGGTAGAGGCCAGGATTCTGGGTCAGGCAAATTTGTTACTATAAATGTGTTAAGGAAATTCAAGCAGGCAAAGATGTCCATAGCCAGGCCATTATCTGTGGCTTCCTGTTAAGATAAGGTCACACATGCACTGCTAGATGTACCAAAGTTTTGATTTGCCTTAGGAGTTTTGTGCTTTTACTGTTTGTATTAAAAGGTAACTGCTTCCTTTCAAATGCATGTATGTAAAATTTTTGCTTGGTTGCTCACCCTACTGCAGTTATTGAGGTCTCTTGCGCAGCCTAGCCAGAGTAATTTGGAGGAAAAAAAAAAAAAAAAAAAAAGACTGTGAATACTGTCACTTTCCATCACTTCTAGATCAGTAAAATTAAAAACATCTCTAGTGGAGTATAATAATCTAGCAAAACCACTTAGTATTGCTTTTAGGGACATTTACCATTAAATCAGGCTTTTATTTTAATGTTAAAGAATATTATAATTTCCCTAAGTATTTCCAAATGGCCCATTGTGCTGAAATAAAAGATTGTAGGGTACTTGCAGGATCAGAAATCTTTGTCTGTTGGAAAGCTAACAACAATGTTATTTTGATGGTATTTGAGAAATGTGCCTCAGACAGTGACCTGTGATACTTCGAAAAAAACTTCCATTAAATATTAACTGATGTTGCAGAAATACTTTGGAACTTTCAAAGGATTTTTTTTTACTTTTTTTGTATGCTTCCTAGAATTAGCCTTACATATAGCCTAAGCCTTAGAAATTACTTAAAATTAGATAATACTCTTATAGTATAGCTGTTAAACTTGACATTAAAACACCTTAACAATGAACGCTCTTGTTTTGCTGTTGTTGCCTACTAAATAAACTGCATCTTCGAAAAAATTGTATTCTTTGCACTGGAGCTCCAATCTTTCATATTCTCAAACAGAACCCAATTTTACTTCAGTGAGCATGGTGGTACTTACTGTTCTTGCTAAGGCCTACTGAGACGAAAGTCAAAAAGAAATAGTATAGACCATGAAATCAAACCACTTTTCAGTTCGGCTGCTGTCATCTGACATGCTGTGTTTCCTTCCATCTTGGCATCATCAGTAGGTTTAATGAACATCATCTCCTTTCCAGCATCATTGTTTCAGTGAAATGCGAAGTAGTATTCTACCAGAAGAAAACCCGCTCACTGTGTTCATTCTTCCTGCATGAAGCAAGATGTGAACTAATCTTTTCTGAAGCTTGCTTTCCAGTCAGCTCTGCACACATCTGATAGTCGTTGTATCCAAGTTATGTTTCTGTAGATTGGTTTATGTGGTGCTCTCACAAGACACCACAAAAACCTTTTTAAAGTGAAGATACGACATTTGTTGCTTCCCTTTTATTTGCAAGGACAGTTATCTAATTTCTGTAATGATATTGAAAAAGTTTAGTGTATTCTTTTTGAGTAGTGTAGGTGGCTAATTGTATCCATCTTTGATTCTAGGTAGGTACAAGTTGTTTGCTTGTGTTTTCCGGTCTTTTTCTGGAAACTGCATTTGAATTAATTGATCTGTAGTTCTGTGGCTGCTTCTTCTTAATGAACTTACGTATTGGCACAAATTTGTGAAATAGTAAGTGTAGCTTACTGAACGACAACAACCTGAACTAGTGTATGTAGTTTCCTTACACTTGCAAGTTAAAGAAAGAAGAGACAAGCCAGCATCTGAGAGAAATGGCTCTCTGAAGCGTTTTGAATTAACATTGCTTCGTTTGCCCTGGTGGCTCTTTTGCAGTAAGACAGGTAGAGCTGCAGGAATTACTGTATTATATCTGATGAAGTGGGATTGGAATTTTTGTGCTTTCTGACCTAGCCATCTTTTTGCTTTTGGCTGTGTGCATGGCATGTCTTTTGTTTCATTTGTATTGTCAGTGGTTTGATTTAGCACTCTACCGGTGATCTATGAGCTTACAGAAGGGATTTTACCATTTTCTACTTTCTTTTCACTGTTTGTTTTGTCTAGAGTAGGCTGGTCTTTAGCTCTGAGCTTTAAGTGATGTGGAATAATCTTGACTCTTGTCCTGAGGCTATAAGCAATTCTCAGTTTTATTGGGCTGGCAAGGCAACTTCTGGGGTATCAGGATCCCTAGATATGGAAAACAGTGAACTGCTAAGTGCTTTGAGTGGTTTTCCTACTAGGATATGTCATACGCCCATCAGTCCACAGTCCAGGGACCATTCCTGCCAGTGAAACAATTTCTGTCACTGTTTCTTCTTCTGCAGGTTAGATGTTTGGTCTTCTTTATGCAAAGATTTTGGTACATGACTTAAAAGGTATGAAAAAATTGTTCGTCTCTAGCATAGGCACTAAACAGTTTTTCAGTGACTTTTGTATTCTTTAAATGCTCACTCATTGCAGTGAGACCTGAAGTGCTCCAGGTAAATAGGAAATATGAAATAGTCAGAGATCATGAACTTGCATGCTCAGTTGTCATAGCATCAAATATCTGATTCTGAAGGCTTGCTGTGAGACTTTTCCATGAGGGAAGAATTAAAGGTTAAAATAGGTAGAAATGACTGGATGTTGATGTATTAAAACTAAGATTCATCCCAGGTGTATGGTTGGCAGGTAAAGGGAGCATGTAACCATGTTACTGTGGTGTAAGTTGTGACCTACAAAATTGTGTACAAAGTAGAGAATGTGATGGCTTTGACTGACTAATTGATATTAATCTAATAACACTGTCAAACCAGGCATTTTATGTGTATATTTGCTGTGTTAAAATGGGAAAGAAAATTGTTTGCATGAATCCTAAATTATTGTGAAAAGTGATAATGATCCTCCTGCATCTTTCCCACCTTTTCTTCTTTCTCAGGATTGTAAGGATAATTATTTCTAGTATTCATATTACCTTTACTATGTCATTCATTTGTACCTTATAGCATAACATTAGCACCTGCTACTGCCTGTAACTGCTTAGCACATACTTCTCTTATCTTCATTTTTAGCTGTACATCCTTGACCCCTGGACCTAGCTGTGATCGGTTTAAGCTACATATCCCTTATGCTGGAGAAACACTCAAATGTAAGTTAAAAACTGTTGTTGCATCTTGGCCTTTCTTTCGCTACCTGTGTTTACTGTTTTCTGTAAAGCTTTGGCTCTAAGAACATGCCACTGTAAGAAGACCTAATTTTTAAGGTAAGTTTACAACATTCCTTGATATTACATATTTGAAAATGAGTCCTGAAAGTCACAATTTCTCCCCCCCAGTATTTCTAATAATGTTATGACTAAGACAACCTTATGACTATTTTTAGACTCACTTATGATTTGTATATGCTTTGTGTGGTTTGGTTTTTTCTCTTTCAGGAAGAATTCTTTATTAAGCTCCAGTAAAAGAAGTCAGTTGGTTATTTTAGTAGATAGCTCTAAACAGTAATTGATGTAGTTGACCAGATTAAAGAAATGTCACTTTGTTTTTTCTGATTTAGTGTTGTGGTTAAATCTTCCTTACTCTAGGAAGATCTGTAGGTAGCTGGCTCATTTGCCCACTCTTCAGTTAGTCAGTGTTTTGATTCAAAGGATTACAATAAAATTTGCTTTTGGATGGTTTTGGAAGTAAAAAAATATTTTTCTAATCATTTCAGTTGCTGATAATCTGTGTATGAAAAATGGTAAAGTTGTGGGGGCTTTATATCTCTAACAACTGAAATATGAATGACGACAAAGTATTTTTGAAGCTTGGCAATTTTAGATTTGGGGCAGTACTGGTGAAACCACACCAGGAGTACTCTAATTCTGGTCTCCCTAGTGCCAGAAAGACATGAACATACTGGAATGAATCCAGCAAAAGACAACAGAGTTGACTGAGGGACTGGAGCATCTGTTGTACAAGGAGAGGACAAGATAGCTTCTCAAGAAGAGAAGGCCCGGGGCAAATCTTATCAATGTGTATAAATACCTGATGGGAGGAATGAAGAAGATGGAGGCAAGCTTTCCTCAGCGGTACTCACTGAAGGGAAATGGTCACAAATATAAATACAGAGAATTCCATTTAAATGTAATTAAAAAAAAGTATTTTTTGCAAGGATGTCAAGCAGTGGAACAGATTGTGCTCAGAGCTTGTGTATTTCTGTCCTTGGAGATACTCAAAACCCACCTGGACATGACCCTTAGCAATCTGCTCTAGTTGATCCAGCTCTGAGCCAACTGGATTAGGCAGTCTCTGGAGGTGTTCTCCAACCTCAGCTATCCTATAAGTCTGTGAAAATATCTGAAGGAACAAGTACTTAGCATAAATAGAAATAGTAAACATTTCAAACACTTACTGCTTTGATAGTATCTATTTAGACTGCATCATACAGATGCTGTAGCTCTTGAAGACATTTTAAATAATAAGAATGTTGTTATATTCCTTCTGCAGTAGTTTTTCTTGTTATTAAGTAGTGTACTGGAAGCCCTTCTCCTTTATAAGCAGAAATCAATACAATTAAACTTCTTATCATTAGAATAATTACACCTGTAAAGAAAGCTATCACTCCCAGTTGGTCTGGAAGTTTGGTTCGAGA
This sequence comes from Cuculus canorus, assembly GCF_017976375.1. Lineage (NCBI taxonomy): Eukaryota > Metazoa > Chordata > Aves > Cuculiformes > Cuculidae > Cuculus > Cuculus canorus. The sequence continues at coordinate 104,931,772 of NC_071403.1, forward strand.
GAGTAGGGAGGGAGGCTCCACTATCGGTCTACTACGACTATTTTATCTATTCTAAAAGTATGAAATCATGGCTCAAGAGCCTTACTAATAATTCTTTCAACAACATAAAAATGGAATTTTAAGTCCTAGCTAGCAGTTATTTTAAGGAAAAAGAAATGTGGCTATACATTTATTCAAAATTGTCAGTAGGTATTGGCTGTATTATATGAAGCCAGCTACCCTACCAGGAAGATTTTTTTTTTCTCCTTATTTAAACTTTTTTTGAAAAAAATACATGGTATACCTATTGAGTCTTGATGTGTCCTGCACTGTGTAGTAGATTCTATTTGAGATTTGTTTGATAGCTATGATCAAGAAGCAAGTAAAAAGAAGCTTCATTGGATAACGTTGCTTAAGAGAATGGTATCATATTTTCTCTAGAACTGTATTAACTGTTATTTATGACCATGCAGGACCCTATTATTACATGCTGAGACTTTTCTTTTTAAATAGGGGCCAGAATGGTTCTTGAATCATAAAGGAAAACTAATAGATTAGAATGACTGTATGTGAGGACATAGACAAACAGATTACACTAATGTACTAAATGACTGCTGTCCAGTTAAAGTACCCAGAAATATTATTATAGACTGTGCATTAAACTTCAATATTGAGAAATCAGCTTTTTCTCTGCCCCTCCCCTCCCAGTTCTTCTTTTTTCAATATCACATAAGCAGTTAAACAAAATAATTATGCTAGTTCTCTTCTCCACCTTGACAAAACACAAACCACACAACTTAACCATGCTATATATTTTAATGTGACCAACTAAAAGTGGTGTATCTCTTTTCCAGAGGAAAAAGCAGTGAATTCAAGTAATAATAATAATCCTCTGCATTTCAGCATTACATGTTTGAAAATATGTTGTTCAGTCTCACAGCATGTGGAATAAATAGCAATGTGAGCAGATTCAAGACAGCTTTAATAATTTTGTGTTTTGATCTATAAGGATGGCAGGGGAAGAGGGCCATGGTATGCAACCAGAGATTTGTAGCTGCTTTGTTGTAGGCTGTTGCTAGATATGTTATCTTTCAAGGGCAGAATATTTCTGCAAAGGAAAGTTGCGAAATCTACCAGAATAAAAAGATTGGCTGAAAATGTTCAGGATCTCCAGTGTTTGGCCTTCATTATGTGTTGCCCAGTACAGACTGAAGTGTGTAGTTCCTTTGTGGTTTGTGTTACATCCTCTTTCCAACAGATCAGATCTCTGCATATCATCAATCATAACCGCTGCCTCTGCACAAATACCCTGGTATGAATCCTAGTGTGTTGAAAACTGGTGATATGCTACTTTAGAGAAGTATAACTGCATAGTCACTGTCCTGTTTTCCAGAAGACCTGAAGGTTCACTTTTTAAAAAAGGGGAAAGTGTACGTGCAGGCAATGCAGTGGCTGACTGCTTGTATTGTAAAACATTTTGCTTTGTTACTTTTAGTAAGATCAAACATTCTATACATTAAGAGTGGCTTATTCATAATTTTAATACATTTTCTTAAGATCCAATTAGCTGTTTAATATTTTTTTTTCAGATGCCACATTCACCTTAATTATACATGTATTGTAGGGTGCTGGAATGTTATACTGACCAGTTACTCAGTTGCAACCAGGATCCTTGGAGTCCTTAGAGATTTCCAGTTTTATACTGGAGAAAATGTTATGTCAGCATTGGAGATAAATTAGTTTGTCATACTAATTGCTTTCCATTACACTTAAGAAATTTTTCAACAGTGCTTTCAGAGAGAGATTTCTACTTTATTTTCTTCTGTAAGGGAAACTATAAATATTGCATTTTCATGGCAAGAATGGTTGGAAATTTGAGCCTAATCTGAGGCAGTCGTATTGTTTTATTAGTTCATGCAGCACTCAATGCTGCTATGTTAAACTCAGTGCTTTTCTTTATATTTGAATTTTTTGAAGCTCTTACTAGGAGTTTTAACCCGAAGACAATTGTCTATAATATCTTGTAAGAGCCTGAATCTGTGTTCCAAAGATAAAACTTATTCCAAGTGGTATGCAGAGCTGTCGTTTATTGCTAACTGGAGAGCCATATCTGCTAAGTATAGTTTGTTATCCTTTCTGGGAGAAATATTTTTGTATTTTGAGGTGAAGTGTTTTGTAACTCTTGCAGGAATATTGGTCTTCCTTGCAAAAACATCAAGGCAGATGTCATAGTAGAAATTGTCAGCATAAGCAGAATTATACGCTTGAATAGTCTTTATTTAATCATATTTATAATGAAAGTACACCATTAAGAACGAGTTCCTTCATCATTGCAATTTTGTTTTAGCATACCCTGGATTTCATAGCAAACCTGGTTTTGGTTTTCCATTTTCACTCCAGCTTTTGCTGCTTCTTGCTACTAAGGGAGCCTGACATTTTTTTTTTTTTTTTGCCTGTGCTCTTCACATTTTCTTTTTCAGGCACTGATGCCTCCCTCTCTGTCCTTGAGTGCTGTCATCTAGAATTTCACGGTGATTAAACAATGTGTTGCCCTTGCTATGCTACTGTTCTCCGTGGCCTCTTGAACTCTAGTATTTTCATCTTCTCTCTGATTTTCACTGTTTTTATGTGAGTGAATTACATCTCTGGGTTCTACTGCCACTACTTCATTTTCCTTAGTCCTGAAGAATATTTCTTTTGTCTTGCTTGAAGCTTAGCTTTTCTTTATTTATTTCTGATTTCCCTTTTTTAGTTTCTTACTCATTTTAGTTTTATGCTTCAGAGGGGGAAAATATGGTTTTGCCGCATAACTAGTCTAAGAATGTTACTCATAACATGCTGTACAGAATTTCATTTGCTTTTATTCCTGTGATGAAACTCTTTCAGTAAGTCCATCTAGTCTTCCTGTGGTTTTCTACTTTAAGGAAGTAGTTAGAAACAAATAAAATGATAAATATGGAGAAGAGCCTGATCTTTTTTGCCTTTTTAAAAGCTGCTTTGAAAATTTGGTTGCTAAACACTTGTCTATTGTGCCAATAAACAATTGTAAAAAGTATTTTACAAGTTATTGTGAGATTTAAGAGTTTTATAACTAGGTTACTGCAGTGCACGTGTCAGTCGTCTCAGCACCATTCGGTCATTTTGCACAAGTTGTGGTTAAATTAAGGCTCCTATGGGAAGGATTTTCTGGTTTCTGTAATTCAGTTTATACTCAGGTGATATCATTACCTGCATGTATTATTCTTTTTGATGGGTCATGTGTAGTACCAAAGATTTTCCTAGGAGATATATTATCTAAAGTTTTGCTGACTCTTGCTTTTTGTGTCCGGAGTAATGAATCTTTTCCTTCAGTAAACTGTTTGTTCTCTAATGAATAGGCCTAATGGGAAATGTCAACAGAAAGTCTCATCTTTTTATTACTTTTATTTCTTCTTCAAATACAAAATTTACAACAATGTTTTCCCCTTTTAAATAATCACTTTCCTCCCACTCGGATTGACTGGTTTGGGCTTGGGTTTTGGGTTTTTTTTTTTTGACGCTTTTCCTTATGTTCTGGACTTCACTTGAGCAAGTACATGACAGAATTTGCAGGTATAAGTCCTAAGTTGTTTATTTCTGCATCAAGGGAAGTGACCTTGCAAGTATCTGTGTACAAGTGTGGACTAGGGAACCTCAAACAGAGTTAGACATTTATAGTTAGGCAAGTGAATTAAGTCTCACTTTTCCAATAAAAGAAAAACGATACAGGATTTATAGGATGATTATTTGGTTCTTGGGTAAAGGGTTGCAGATGTGTTTTGTTGGGATTTTTTTTTTCTTTAACTTCAATTGCCAAAGACTGCTGTAGGAGGGGAAAAAAAAAAAAAAACGAGATGTAAGAATGCATATAGGAGAAGTAATGTTCTGTTGTAAAGTGGGCAAATCTACAAAACCAGAGTAAAAGTGAATGAGCTGGGTCTCAAGCTGAACAAGAAAGCAGGGGGACAGTCTTTGTTACTTAACTTCTGTAGCTGGGCTGCTGCTTTCTCAGAAATTTTAGTACTGGAATTGAAGAGGACAAAGATGAGAACAGATAATACAAGATTGGATAAGAAATTGGTAGAAATTAAAGACCCGCAGCACTGGAGAAGTTATAGCAAACAGAAACACTGAATAGGTAAGAAGAGGAAACACGAAAGCAACAGACAAAGATGTGCAAGCAAATGGACTGTAGGCCATGACCAGTAACTGCAGCCCAAACGGGAAGAGGGGAAAATAGGAAGGCACTATGGTGATACCAGTGTGGGTGCCTAACTTAAAATCTTTTAAACCTTGTAGCTTTGGATGTAGTGCAGTAGCTAGGATTTCTTCTGGAGTGTCACAGAGGTACAGAGAAGGGGTTTTTTTTAGTGCAGTCAAATACCTTTTTTTTTCAAATTGTCATTCTGTTAAGAGATGTCTTTGAGACCTTTATACTGACTTTTCAGCCTTTACTTTTCTGATAAGTTGGTTCACATGAAAAGTCAGAAATTAAGCTCAAAAGCATCCTGGATACTTGCTACCAGAAGTTGCCTCTAAGCTTCAGGAATATTTTTGGCTTCCACTAAACAACCTGTTGAAAAAGTTGAAGCTATACTTGCTTTACAGTAATAAGGTTATTTTTTTATAGCCAGGTTAGCAAGGTACCATGGTATTCCCAGATACCCTTTCAAGGTAGCTCTCCTCCTGTATGGGCAGAAGTCCTGCTTCAACAGATAGTTTTAAGAGGAGCTTCTGAGGTTTCATTATATTTCTCTGAGAGAAGAAAAGCGTCGTGGCAGAACCCCAGCAACAATAGAATTACTCCCGTGTCTTCCTCCAGGAGTAGTTTTGTATTTACCAAAGTTGTATTGTCCTTTCAGGAGCTGTATCTTCCTCGCCAACCAATTATTAAGGAGTTTTATCGATAGTGTATTACTATATTTGAACTGAAGTCTGCAGACCAAATATCTTTAGGGTGGAATCCAGTGACAATTTCATTTAGTTCATTTAAATCTTTTAGCACTGCTGGCTACACTGCCTTAGTATCTTGGTTGTAATGAATAACTGGTTCTTTCTGTACCTGTAAAGACAATTAACAACAACTGGTTTAGGTAAGAATTTGTTTATAGAGGGAACTGATCAGTGTTTTTTGTCTATAATTTATGTGGCTAGTAGAAAAGATAAGTTAACATTCTGAATAGGTGAATAATGTAATTCTACTCACTATATTTTTCTTTTTAATATTCAACAACAGCAGTTTCTTTATTTTCCCGAAGCTGCTTGGCATGCATAGGATTGGTCACTTGCATCAACACTCTTGCCTGCTGTCTGTGAACACATTTCATGTTCAAGTTGCATTTGAATTCTGTTTGTTTCTTAAAAGCCAAATGGGTTGATCTCCTTCATATGATGAATTCCATTCAGATTGGTGTTATTCCAGGCTGCAGTGGACACACATTTATTCTAGATAACTAGTGCTGACTTAGAAGTTCTTGGGGTCAGAAAAACCTCAAGAATATAGATATCCTTTCAAAACTAGAGTTTAGACTTGATATGTTGCTTCTTAATTTTGCTGCCGGTAGGTAATCGGGGCTGTTAATGCTGTGGCACTCCCAATACAGTGTCTTTTAGTACTACCAATTTACAGCATGGTCAAAAAAAAAGAGAGAAATATACTGAAAAAATGAAGTTATCGAGAGAGGAAAAACTATAGATAGGATAGGCCATTGAAAAGAAACTGTAAGGGTTTAAGAAATTTCTCAGTTTCAGAGTTACACCTATCTTGCTTGTAGTTAATCCTCACTGCTTTGTTAGACTTGCTTAGCATTTGATAGATAATGAAAGAACTCTCTTCGTGTGTGTGTTTTAAAAGAAATGATAATTTAAGTGTTAATATTTCTATCTTTTTGTCTATGGGGAATATATTAACTTTTCCTTTGAAATCCTATGAAGTAAAATATTTCAAAATTTAATGCTATTTTCCAAAGAGAGAAAAGGAAGAGAAAGTAATATTTTTAGATAACGAAGAGCAAAAGATGTATAATGCACCCTTTTTCTTCTAAATTTATCTTTGACTCCGTGACTTGAACTTTATCAAAGTAATTTTAAATTCTGTGGTAGTATTTAATTGGAAATGTCATTCCACTGAAGTAATTATTGGCTAGTGTGTCTACAGAAATTACATAAATGTGGTCTGAGTCTGAAACTTTAGCTTGCATTGTTCTTAAGCTGGAATGGTCATGGTTAATATCATTGTGGAACATCGCACAGTTTGCCTTCTGTTGGGGGAATAAGGGCAAAGAACTGAAACTTGAACTACTTGCTCAAGTGCTGAAGATGCTAGGAAAAGGGCATGTTTCATTTAGGTGAGAAGAGGAGAGAATGCAGGATTATATTGATTTTTTTTTTTTTTGGTGATTTTGCTTTCAAAATTAAAACGGTAACCATTCTCAAACTCAAAACACAGTAATTTTGAAAATGGCTTTATTGGTTGAAAATTTTATAGTTTTATGCCAGCACAATTATATTTGAATAGAGTAAGCCACAGGTAATGTCACGTAAGTGTTAAGTAAATAGTTGTTAAAAAATAGATCTTTCTACTAGGTCAGGACAAACTAGTAAATGGTGATTCAAGATATTTAACACCCTATATTTTGTAAGCTCACTGCAGAGACTAGTGTTAATATTTATGTAAAGTAAAACCAGATTTGCTGTTGCATTGTACATTCTGATTGTTTAAATACCTTTTATTTGAGTATAAAGAAGCATTTTTTATTTATGTGTTGTAGCACTGCCAAGCAAACTGTTAACTACAGTTTTAATTTCTCTGGTTTGCGGTATTTAGCAAAAAACAAAACTCGGATTTAAGGCTGATTCCCTTAATCTTTAGTCTGATTTGTAATGGTGTATTTTTGCTGAGAATATATAACCTAGGAAAATAAGTCATAGTTGCTAATAGGGCAAACTTATTCCTCAGTACCTAAGCTTTCTAGAGTCAAAGGTATTAGTCTTTCTCTCCTACTATGGTAAATTTATCAAGGCATAAGAGAAACTATATGGAAGAGGGGAGGATGGAGCAGAACAGTTACAGAGGCTGGAGGTCACATGGGTGAACATCTAATATGGTTCTTTTTTTCTCCTTTTAGCAACTAGATGAATGTCTTTGGATTCACAGCATAAGTGAGATTTACTAGAATAAGATTTGACTGAGGGGATGCATTTTTCTTTTTTAAATACGTGAAAATTGTTCTAAGGTCAGATCTTATAATCTTCAATAAGTAAGATGCTGTATTTAACTGGCACTGCTCTTCTAACTGTTTACGTTGAGGTGGAAATACCATTTGATTCTGAACTTTTATGTCTTTATTATCACTTGGTCTGTGTGAGGCTCGACTGCAGCAGAATAAATTAGAGTTTACATTTGAAAAAAACTACAGTACTCTAGGAAAGAAAGCATTAATGATTCATTAAATTAAATTATATGCTTGTAGTTTAGTTAGAAAATAAGAAAAACAGCATGATTTTTGTAGGTTCCATGGGGTTGTAAAATGTTTTGAGTATGCTCTCAGCACTAGTGTTTTGTGATTGTATGATTAACAGGCACTGAAACGCTAGTTTTATTATGGAGCCTAGAGAACCCTCCAGCCATACCCTTTTGAAAAATGACTGTATTATAGGGGAAACAGTTTTGGAATACATATTGGTTTTAATGCTAATAATTCAGTCTCAAAATGCATTTTACTAGAGGGACTTCGGAGGTTGGATTTGAGGCATTTTTACCCTGGGCAAGTAGAAGCAATTCTAGCAATTATAAATAATATTAATAGAAAATCAAATATTGAAATGTTTCTTTTTCCTCTGGGTTGCGTCCCTTGTACAGAATAGTTCTATGATATCAGTAGGTCTTGAAAACTTTTTAAACTGAAGTATCTGCAGGATTGGTCACTCACTGTGGATAAGTAGTGATACGCTGCTAATACTCTGTGGAAGAAGGAATGTGACAGAAGGTAGTAAAGAACTATGAGCATGTAAGAGAGGTGATAGATTGGTTTGGCCAGCTGCAGCTGTGACATGTCTTCTCTCCCTGTGGCCATGCATTGCACCTGAGTGGTTGAAGAGGGTACCATCCCCAGCTATTGGCACAGCAGGAATCACTGCTTGAGATATGCATCTAACCCAAACCCCAAACTGTAAAAATTTATCACCTAGCATGTTAAGCTAATAATGCCAATTTTAATTTACTGTCATACTTGAGTACTGCATACGACGATCTTCTGGGAGTTGCTGTGAGTTGTCTTTGCTTCTTATTGCTGTAGAACTGAAAAGACTGGGGGAAAAAAAGAGTTCTAAGATTAACTTGGTGGTGTGGAGGTTGGAGAGGTCAATAATTTATTGCTATCCTTACTACTCCAAGCAGGGTCTTGAAGCCATCATATGATGTAAAGTTCTATAGTAGTTTTTAACTAAAATATGAAATAATTAACTTAATTTCACTAAAATATTAAAACAGTGACATCTTTTTATGTGATGTAATGTTAAAAAATACCATTATTTTACTCTTTCCTTTATTCTGAGGAGCTTTTGTAGTACCTATGTAGCTCGCGTACAGCTCCTAGTGAGCTGAGTTTTAGTGATGTGTGTACTCTGTTTCCTCAACTCTGTTAGGACAGGAATGCAGAGAATGAAAAGCATGCAACTAGCAGCTGCAATATGAAAAGCGTTTGTTAAATGAGCTACCTAGCATCACATGAGAAAAGGGCAAAAACACAGATACAATTCTTTCCTTCGGAGTAGCACTGGTTTGCTTAAGTCCCTGGTCAAGTTTTTTTCCTTGTGCGGTGCTGCGAGTTGTTCCTACCACAACTTTTTATGAAGCGATGCTCAAAGAACCTATTAAGGTGCTGTCTCCTTCAACACAACCTCAAGAGTTGCCTGCTCTGTACATAAAAATTGATGAGGCTCTTGTAAGGAGCTATACATGACTTCTTAGTAGTAGAAAATATAAAGAAAAGGGTTGGCTTATGATGGCATAGGAACTATCCAGTCTACTAAACATCAGCTTTTCTGAATTATTCATTGCTGTGTTACAGTTTAGGCAGTCTAGTAATTATTTTCTCTTAATATAGGTGTGTTCCCCGTCTCAATTTTATGTAATTTCCTCTAGGACTGGTGCTTGGTTTGTTCTTCTTTTAAATGAAATCAAAGATTGATTTTATGTCAACTGTGTTGGACATTTTAACTGGCGGACCTCTGTTCTTTCCTGTGCCCTATACTTACACACGCTCCTGACATTCGTGAAATGAAGACAGGAGTGCAGATAGCAGAAACCCACACTGTGCTCTACTGAGTTGCATGATCAGTAAGTTCACCATTTGGAGCAATATTGCAGAGCATTCCTACTCCAGACTGGCCGCCGCTGCTTCCTTGGTCAAAAGACCTCATCCTCTGCAAATCAATCTTTACAGCATCCTTACTTCCAGCTAGAGCCAAGATAAGTTTACAGAATACTAGCAATTAAAACTGTCATGTTTAAGGTCTTGAGATGGTGACATCACAGAGCCAGCAATGTGGCTTTGTAAGATTTGTTTGGCTAATGCTTTGCTCCAGGCCTGCATTCGTATTTTTTAAAACAAATAGGTATTAGTTTAATTTTCTCTGAACAGAATTGTTTGTAAGGCTTACCACACCAGTTCTGCTTTGCTGTGTAGATTTTGAACAAGTGATAACACATAGTGGGTACTGACTTGTTTATTGTAATGCCTACCACCTCACAAATCTACTTTATGCAAAAGCTCAGAGTTATTCTTTCATATATTCATGAAGAGGAAAGAGTGGTTTGGACGTAGAGAAGTAATGCTAGATACAGTTTTTTCCTTGAATTGTGGGTGGTTTTTTGAGCGCTTACATGCAGATGACCACCTCTTGACCTATATGAACTCTGAAGTATGTTTACTCGTGAAATAGTACAACACAAATTTCTTTGAACTGTCACATCAGTAATTAGTTGTATATCTTGTAGCACTGGGAAGATGGGCACTCAGTGCCAAGCTGTGATGAATTTTTATATTTTTAGTTAATTTTAGTCTCTTCATTTAAATGTGCAATACTGCATTTCTTTGGGCCAGAATTTGGATAGTTGGAATGGTTCCTGTTGAACTGTATATTCTTCCTTCTAAGAGTTGCAGGTGGTTAGTGTAAAAGGCAGTAAGTGCTGCTAAGTTTTAAAAGCACCAGTGTTTTGAACAGCCTGATTTTAGTAGTTCACATTTGACTTTGACTTAATATGCAAAACACAGTAATCTAAATGTGGTACTTTTTAAAAACAGGATCACTTTCCTAACTCGGTGTTTTAAGGCAACCCTCAATAATGTTTGAATTGCCACTTGAGATATGAAGCAATAATGTATTTCATGTTTCATTGCTTGCAGAGGAAGGAGAAGCTGTGCCTTAGGAATTTGACTTCATCCCCCAAAACATCTGACGCTTATTTTGCATGTGAATTTTTTTAAAAGTTGTATGGATATATACATGAAATATATTTAAAGTAGCTATCAAATATTATATTAAAAATACTTACCATATGTACAATATTATATTATTTGTAAGTACATACATAGAAGTGCAAACAATGATTTCATTTATTACTTTTCAGGGGATATAATTTTCAATGCTCACTATCCTGACCTGCCACCAGATTTTATTTTCGGAGAGGATGCTGAATTTTTGCCAGATCCGTCTGCCTTGCATGTAAGTACTTCTCTATTTGAGTACCCTATACCATGCAAAGAGACTTGGCTTTTATAGAATAGCTTCAGCAGCAGGAATTTACTAACAATGCAGAATAAAAAAAAACAAAACCTTTTATTTCACTATTATGTGAGTATAAACACTGTCTTTTTATGTGATTTTGAGTCTACAAATGTTAAGTTTTTAAAAAATGTTTTAATCGAGACAAGTTGACATTTACAATAACAATTTAGAGTATCTTTAAAAAGATGTATATTTAATATCTTACCATCTTAAAAGATCTGTCTCAAGAACAGGAATTGCTTAGTTGTGTCTTCAAGAAACATTTAGTTCCAGAAAAAGTAACATAATGTTGTGTAGTTATGTTGATTTTTGTTTTCCTGTGAGGAAGGATAAAACCAGGTTTTATGTTTTTGAAACCACTGATTGAAAGAGAGATATCTATTCATATGTGGTAGTGTTACCATGAAGACAAAGAACTGCCCTCTTAAAAGGTGGAAGGTTCAAACATTAACTTAGTGAAAAAATATGTTTACACAGTCTTATTGCTGTGGAAGAAGAAACACCATAACCTGAAAACTAGTGCTTTGTTCATTATTCAAAATTAGCCTCAAGTAGCAAAGCCTTGTTCAAAGAAGCTTACAATGGTTATATTTTTAAAATACTTCTCAGAAGCTACTAGTAGTTACTAAAATCATATTAAGATATCTTGAAACCTAGAGTGGTTTCTCTTTTACTCTCCCTCTCTATTTGGGCACCATTCTGCTGCCTTTACAGACTTGCGGCCTTGTTTCTGGGCCTACAGTATTGTTTGTCAGTAGGGTTTGGGCATATTTTTATGAATAAATGTCCCGTGCCCGTGGTTATGGTGCAGAGTTTAGTGATTGTGTGAGAAAAAGATGCCTTTGCCAGAGAAATTGTTTTTGTACTTTCTTGTACTTTATCCAGCCCATCTCCAGACAAGCTGGAAGATTTTGTCAGGTATGGGAACTCCCCAAAGTGAGTCAGAGGCTGTCACGCTGTACTGTTCGGTTCTGGGGTACAGTTGTCGTGGTGGAAGAACATGAGGTAGTGGTCACAGAATGGAATGTGTGCTTCACATGTGATGTGACAGGTGTTTGTAAGCAGTGGTTTTGGTTTCACCTTTAGTCACTTCATATTAAGTTATATTGAGAAACTACACAATCTTTAAATAATTGGTTTGAATAGTTATTTTTAGCATACCTTACAGAAGTTTTAAAAGGTCAATGTCTTATTTCTTTTCTCCTCTGGTCACTTTCCTAATGAGCTTACAAACTCCTTTGGGAAGGAGGCATGGTGCTGCTGAATAGCTATTTTGTTAGGCTTGCTTATAGGAAATGTTTTACTTTATATGACAATTGAATTGTTTTCACACTCTTATTTATAAGCTTTCCTATCTTCCCCTATTTCTGTTTTGTTGTTTCACAATCTTACAACCTCCTGAGAAGTGTTCACACTAGCAACCACTTTCTCCAGCTGATGTTAAAGGAAGAAGGGCCCTTTTTAACATGCTGGAAAGCTGAAATTAATAACAAATAAAAGTGAGATATTAAATGAAGATAATTTGGGGCATTTTGCAGAAATGCTGTTCAGATGAAGTGTGATATGATGCCATATTTCTCATGTGGAAAGAGGTCACTAGCACTGCTTATCCACAGGGAAATCCGTAAGGGTAAAAATATCCTTAGTTTTCTATTTCTTTCTTATATTGTTGATTAATGATACTTCTTTTGGGAACGTTGCTTTTCTTCTGCTAAGCACAGAATCAGCTTCCTGTCTCCTTTGTTGGAAAGTGGCTTGAAGAACCATTTGCTCCTTGATACTCAGTGAGATATTAAACAACCTATTTTAAAATTAATTAGAATCAAACCAGAAAAAAAAATTGCAAGCCAACAGCTTTCCTTCGGTCATTATGCCTTGCTATAATATTCACTATGTAAATGTAACCTTTTTTGATAAGGTCCTTGGTTGTCTCCTGATGTTATCAGAGTGCACTATCTCCACCTTGCAGCTGTGGTCTATATGGTATATTCTTGCTTTTGCATTCACCTTTTAATGTTCAACATGGTTTGCAGAGTTTTTCTTTAGAACGTCACATTAACAAGGACTTGCTTATTATGCCCAATATTTGAATAACTCCCTTTTTTCCACAGATCTCAGAGCTGTTCAATGAAGATAATTTTAATTGAATTCTAAGATGTTAACAGAATTTTTTAATGTGTTAACGTATCTTTCTATCGACTACAAATAAAAATAGATTAGCACATTGAGCATAGTTTAATGCTCTTAGTATTGAGCAATCTTCAAATACTTTTGTTGCCACAGTTCCTGGCAATCAAAGCAGAATCCACCATTCACTAAAGCACGTAGATGGTATTGAATGAGGGGTTCAGTCCCTAAGTAAGTAGTATGTGCCTGCCACCAGATCTATGAGAATGCTGACATTGAACCTTCCTGTGCTGCTTTCATCTGCCCACGTGTCCTGTTTTCCAAGCAGAAGTCATTGCGTGCTGTTACATAGCTTGAGTCAGGCATTATGTGCAGCTTGAAATGAGAACCAGGTACTCCAGATTCCTCAAGCTCACGTGGCTTTAATAGAGGCTGTCAGTAGACCTCCCTGAAGATATTTGAATGGCTGTGCTGCAGATTGCTCCAGTCACTCCTTCAGTTTCCATGGCCGTGGGCAGACCTTTGAGTTAGTTTTTTATCTAAGCACAGTCACAGGTGTTCAGTTAGGCAGCTGTTAGCAAGGCAGCTAAAACAAGGTTCCAGAAATACTGCATTTTAAAAAGTAGATACTGGAGGTGAAGATTTCATTCTATGTTTTTTCTTTTTTTTTCCCCAAAGAATTCCTAAGTGGTTGGGGCTGTATTTCAGCAGTGAGGTGGTATGTTGAGCACTCTTGTTATAAGCAGAGCTAATCAACTGCTTTGTTAAGTTGGTATTGCAATTGCAGAATCAAGTTGAATATGCTTGTTGAAACTCAGCTTTGCTTCCATATCTTGCACAAATACTAAAATCCCTGGGGTTGAAACTCAGGTTGAGTTGCAAGTTCAGCACTGCAGAATATATACTTCATTACATGCCTTACCAAAAGTAGTTACTCAGCTGGTCACAGAGTCTAATTGTGTGTATTCTGATCTTCAAGAATGATGTAGAGATTGAGGTGCAATGCAACAGAGAGGCAACTGTTCCTTTTATTTGGCTTTGCCATACAGTTTTGATTACAGTCAGTGGCCTTTCTTTAGGACAGTGAAGCTATTCATGCTTAAAGCTTTATAATAAATAAATGTATTTATTTTTTATTTTCATTATCAATGTCCTCACCTATTGTATGTATTTGATACTTATGTGTGTAGTATGCATAAATAAAATCAGCTCCTCAGAATGTAAATAGATAAGTTCTTCCCTGCTCTAGTGTTTATTCGTTTTGGATGACAAGTATTAGAAATGTATTTTAAAAACAACCTATGATTCACTCCGTTCTGATTAAAAATGCAGTTGGCACAAAACAAGATTAGTGATTGTGTACGGATGAGATTAATTTGGAGCTCATTACAGTGACGCCAATTTGAGTAACAAGAATTGTTTGTTATGTTAGCCTAGTTGATTGTTAATGTGAGCCAGTTAATAACTGAAGTGCTCATGCAAAATGTTAACCCCATTTTCCCAATGATTTTTAAGTATATTCTGTCTGGCAAAGAGGAGACAATAGCAGTATATGCAAGCTAACTGTCAGTGTAAAGATTTGGGGTTTTAGCATCCCAGTACAAGTCTTTGGCTAGTCTCCCCAGAATTATTCTGCCTACCCATTGATTTTGAAAAGGCTCCATTAGCCTTAGTGGGGATGGAGGCAAGAGGACGTTAACTTTTCCTGAGACCTTGTAAGTGTTGAATGTGTCATTATGAGATAGTATGTATTGGAATACTCAGTGCTGCATTTACATGGGAGGAGGGCATTGATATCACCAAACTTCAGAGAATGGGCCACTGCGGTTATATGCCAGTTATATAGCATTGGAAAGATTGTTTCCCCTTGTCTAATTGTAAATACTGGCTACAGATTTCAGTCATTGTGGAGCTGATTCAGCTAATTGTGCTACTCAAGTGTGTTGGCTGTCATACTCTATATCTTGTGTAGAGCAATGTTTATTTAAAATTCTTGTATTTTTAGTTATTAGACTCTGTATTTATCATTTGGCTATATGATGACTGACAGGAAGGCTGTATTGTTTTGTGTGCTTGTGTTCAAAATCTTAATCATTGTTACTGTAGACTTGCTGACTTAGCTTTTAATGGGTAAAGAAGAAATCCTTTAAAGATCTCCCTCTTCCGTAGTTGTTGATTTACTATCAGGTGCATGAGACAGCTGTATAACAGCATTAATTTTTTCTATCCTCATAGTAGCTGTAAACACCTCTTATATTAAGTAGTGCCATTTGAACTATTCTGTTCTAAGAAGTCTGACTGTTGTATTGTTGGCAAAGATTCAGGTTTTACGTATTCTAGTATGAAAGCCTCTACATAAGGGCAATGAGCACAATGGTTTTCAGAGTATGACTTTAAACTTTGAAGTCACAGTGGTGGGTTCGCTTTGTTTAGGAAATGTGTGGGTAAGTTTGAACTATTTTAGCATTACATCTCTTCTGCTTGCTCTGTTTGGGGTGGCAGGAGAAGATTTCATTCTTGAACCCCAACATACCACTTCTGTGCTGAAAGCCTTAAAGTACTTTAGTTTCAGTTGAACTTGGGGAATTAAAGTGAATTGGATCCTCCATGTTCTTAAAAGTTGCTTTTTTGTCTTATTTGGAACTTCTTTATAGTTACATTTTGTGTGTTCACTTTTCAGTCATGTCTTCACTTTATTTGTCAAGATTTGTTTTATATATAACCCAGTGCTATTTTGTGTTTAATTTTCTAAAGCAAACATGAATTCTGAAAGCTGTTTATTCCTGTCCTTTTCTATTGATCCAACCCATTTCTATATATGGGGGATTTATGTACGTGTATGTATGCATACGCATATATATGATAATGTGTATATAAGGCCAGGTTCTTTATCTATATAGGATCACTGAGGCCTTGCTGAGGTTTATCTGGTATGGATAGGCTGTGGTGAAGAAGTCATATTTTATACCATCAGAAGAATAATTTAATTCAGGAACTTTCCCAGCTGAAGGACCTTTTGACTGGTATAGTTGACATTTATGGTATACATTTCTATCTATTTTTTCAAGTGGCAGAGCTGTGCCAGTACAACATTCCTCTTTAGGGCAGACTTGAAAGAATCTAATTGAATGTATTTTGGTTTTGTTTTGGTGTCTGAGTTCGTTTCCTTCACCCACTTTGCAAGGGGTGTCATAAACCAGGCACAGTTTTACTGCCTTTTATTTTTACTTGTACTGGGTTTAAAATAAGGAATCTCTGAAAAAAGATTCTGGTTGGGAATTCTCTCCTGGGGTCACCTGGTCAGCTTGACTACAGCCCATGGTCAGCATTCCAGAGGTCCTTCTGAACAGTTACATGGTGCTGAGAGCGAATGTTAGGATTGTCTGTTGTAGCTGTGTGGCGTAAAGATATACAAACAGTTCAGAAAGAATTCAAGAGAGGTGACAGAAAACAAGTTTATTGTATCATCCTTCCATCTTCTCTTCTTTCTAGGCCTTCCTACATTCGGAAATTATTCCTTTTATTCGGGAGACTTTGTCTTAGTCTCCTGAATTTCTTTTCTCGCCTTTTCCTTTTATTTCTTTTCTTTGTCCAGACTTGTTAATATTTATAGGGCTGAGAGGGAGTTAGCTGCCTTATGCTTTGTCATTTCCTATTAATGTGAAGTTATTACATATATTTTCCTCTCCCTTCTTTTTCAGAATTTCAACATTTCCTAGCACAGTTTACAAAATTTGGCTTTCTGTCTCAGAGTGTAAGCTGAGGTCAGAAGTTCTGCTTTACTTAATCACAATGTTTTGGCCAGAGTTTTCATCTAGAGATCCAGAAATTGAAAAAAAAAAAAACCCCTACACTTTGATACTATTTATTTAATTTTGAGGGAAGAAAATATCTGATAAGCCAGGTAGTTTTGCCTTTCTTGCTTAAATCTTGTTAGTGTGAAATGCAAAATTAATTCAATTAGTTCTCTGAAGGGCTCTGTGGGGAAATATTTCTTTTATTTTTTTGGCACATCCTTCTGTGATAATGCAATTTCTTCCTAGAATATGGAAAATCTAGAATATTAGCTCTTAAAATAAAGTATTTCAGTCCAAGAAATACTACTTCTAGGAGAACATTAAAATGTGCGTGGAACACTTGACTAAAGGGTGGCAAAGTGGGAGAAAATCTTTTTGTGCTGTGCACTAATGTGTATGTTATTAGAAACTTAATCTTTATGCACTCGCAAAATGGGAGAAAGAAGCATTTAATGGCTTTCCATTCATAGTGTTGTATGAGGGGAAAAAAAAGATAATTTTCATTTGTCACATGAGGTTGACCATCTTTTTCATGCTCAGACAATTCGATAGGCCAGAAGGTTGGACCCGAATAACAGGATGCTTAAATATTAATGTAAAGATTGAAAAAGATGTTTAAGCTTATGTTTCTTTCGAGCTATTTAGCTTATATGTGAGCCCAGAGCACTCACCTTCTGAATTTCTGGGTCGTCTCCTGAATTCATGATGAATTAATCTTGATTTCTTAATGAATTCACTTATTTCTTGGGTAGGCAGTATTTGCTACCAGGCTTGAGAAGGACTGCTCTCTACTAGAACTAAATGGCATTTCTGAATGAGTATTCTTTCTTTTGCTTCTCTAGAATAAAATTAAGTAGCATATCCTGAAGTTCTGGTGAGTAGAGAAGGAGCACTTATGTAGCTAGGTATTAGTCTTAGCTGAGAGCTGCAGTATGAACACTAGCAAAATCGTCACTCATTTCTTAATTACCAGAGCTCTTTCATGGCAAGAAGGATCATAGGCTCACCTTTGCAGCCTCACTCTTCTCTGACCCTGCGTTCCCTGGAGACTGGTGAGGCTAGACGTGCGGGCAAGCTTGCATCCAGTCCCGGATGTGAGAAATAGCTGAGCGTGCTATCAGTGAGCTGGTATACAAATCAAAGCTTAGGCTGTGCCTAAACCTATGTATAAAGTCAAAGCTCTGTTAGGCAGGTTTGCCAATGTACTTTTTTTTCTAAATACTGTTCATTGAGGGACTCACGCATGACTGAAACCTGGATGCATTTAAAACTTAGTTGTTTTGTTTCTTAACCTCCTTTATTTAATTCTGTGCTTTATTTAATTTACTGGTCCAGTTACATGCTTTCTGTTTCGATCTTCCTGGTGTTCTTTTCGGTTCTCCAGGATGTTTGCCTGAGTTTCTCTGCAAACTTCTCAACTATAACGGTGCCAGGCAATTGATCTCATTATGGCACTCACCCAAATATTTCAAGATTTCCTCTTGAAGCCCATTTCAACATCTGATGGTCCTCCAGTCCACTTCTTCTATAGGCTGCGAGAATATCCCATCAGCCATACAGTCAGTCTACGTTAGTACTCTGTACTAATATGTCTTGCCTTAAGGATAAGTGAAGTCTACTAACAGGAAAAAGAGAGAAATTTAAGTTGTAAGCTGTGTGGTTATGTTAAATTACAAATGAGGAAGGGAAGGGGAGGACCTTTGAATATTATTTAACCGATAGTGGAGTCACTGAATCTGTAGTTATTCTTGTAGGTAGTGACTCTGTTGGGTCTATGACTTGCTCCCTCCAAACATCAGTTACTCATATTGCTGGATATTTTCACAAGGGAAACTTGCAGTCCGTGAAGACAAAACAAAAGCTGCTTCTTTGCCTTGTCTTTGCTATCAGTTTTCAGAGGCTTTGACCACTTTCAGAGACTTTTCACCACTTCTCATTAAAGAGACTGTCCCTGGCAACTTTTCCACTGCCTATTTCAGACATCTGTATCTAATGCTATCCCCTCTGTGATCAGGATGTATTACTGTTATTCCTTTTCCGCAGAAGCTCTGAAATGGCTTTCTAGACTTTATGAGGAGGGTAGTTTCAGAAAGCGCTTGGAGGAAACCATGGAACTTGCTCAGATTTTCTCAGTGTATTATACTGCTGTTAACACTGAGAATGCCTTTCCCTGCCAGCAGTGTTTTTTGTGGCCAGTCAGATTGATCCAGTAATGTTCTAGTCTGCTTCACTATCTCTTCCTGGTATATTCAACAGGCATCAGTTTTTCCTTTAAGAAGCCCAACTTTCTCTGCTATCACTAATGGTTGCCTGAGGAAGCAAGAGGATTAAGCAAAAGAAAGGCCCTTCAGGTGGATGGTGTTGTATTGGAGAGAAAATACATGCTGAGGTGTGACTTCAGATTGCCAATTACCAGACACAAATGGCTAAATGTGTTCATGTATTTATATGATGAAGTATATATGACTAATTTTTGCTTCAGTTAGTTAAAATATAATCATATTTTACTTGAGCAATGTTTTATTAAAATTTGGAAAAAAATATTACTAGAGAAACTGGCAGAAAATTAAAGGATTCTGGCCCTACACAACAACTTTTTAGCTTTCTAGAAACACATTTACAAGATTTTCTTTTTTGTTTGTTTGTTTTGTTCTGGGATTTTTTAAAATTTTTTTTTCCTTAAGAAGAGAAAAGATCTAATCTAGCACAGTCTTCCTGAACTGAGAATACATTTAAATTCAATGTAGTATGCCCGTTGAATTCAAGTTGGTGAGCTATGGTAATTCATTTTGCTGTAGAGAAAGTCGGTCATTGCTTATGAATATGCAAGCTGAACAGACTTTTAAATTAACTGATTACAGAAGGTCAGTTAGAAATAATCATTCTGTCTGATAATGCAGTTTCATATTTGATTAAATTCGAGGCTGTGAATTCTATAATAATTTATAATTGTACTTTTCTCCAATGGGATTAGTTTAAGTTTAAGACCCTGCAGGTTCTTTCCTTCAGAAGGTGTTGTTGGGACGAAGACATGTCTTTGCATTCAGGGTAATTTCCAAAGGATCTATTCTCTTCCCCAAACAGGAAAAGGCGCAAGATGTATTTTCTTCTCTTTTTACTGGTTTATGTTTCTGCCTGTGTTTGTTTCAAAACCTCTGTTTGTTTTACTCATTCTTTACATGTTTTTGTCTGTGTTTCTTGCCATCTTCCATCTCTGATCCTCAGGCAGATCAAATCATTTTTTTTGAAGATAACTACAGAAATAATAGTTCAAATTGTCTTTTGTTTGGAGTATTAGTGTTCATACAGTTCTACATTAATTTTGCTGCATACCTGTCTCGCCAGAGATGTACCCTTTAGTTGTGTAAAGGAACCAAATGAGTGCTTTTCCTATGCTGTTTTTTTTAGAAGAGGTAACTAATTTGCATTACTTTGTCTGAAATAATAATAATTTTTTTTTCCAATGGATTTTGGTTTTCACAATGGTATTTTGTAAATGTTTTCTTTGGGGACTGCATTTTCAATGCCTTATAAACTCTCTTGTAGTACGAATGTGGAAATAAAGATGGAAATACTGCTTGGCCAGAGAGATTTACCATGTGGTATATTGATTTTAATTTATGAGATTTTGGGAGGGGAAAAAACAATTAGAAGAAAACGGTTCTGCATGTGCCACCCAACAGTAAATGCTCAAGGGATGTTAGCGGACACTGTCCAAAACATTAGCTATGAAGGTTCTGCCTCTTTGCTGTAGCCACTTGCTTTGACAGAAAACAAAAATATCCAGAAATTGATATGAGTGAGACTTGCTATTTAAAAAGGGACTCTTGAGGTAAAGCATTAACATTGAGACAGTGATCTACTCTTCTGTCCACTGAGGGTCTGAGGAGTTGGAGTCTTTTTGCACTACTGTCAGTGCATGATGAGTAAGTCTTTAGATAAAAGATGAGTGTGCATCTGTCTTGTGTTGAAATTAATCTCATGTTCATGCTTTGTTCCTTTCACTTGCCATGTGTACCCCTGATAACAGCCTCCCAAGGGCAAAAAAATCCTGTGTACTAACATGGATTAACTAATAATTAGTGCATGGGATTCCCTATCTCAGGATTTGTACATTCTGAGGGAATTAAGAAATTCTTTCTTACAACAGGTAAAGGTACCATCTACTTTCTGGGAGAGATATGTTGGCAGGTCTGGAAAGGAACAAAACTTGCTCTAACCCCTCAGCAAGGTACCACAAGAAATACTTAAGCATTCCAGGTCTTTAGGAGATTAGTTAGGTAGTATTGTACTCTCTTGCTTGGGAGAGTAGGCACTTGTATCTTTTAAGGGTCTGATTTTCTTCTCTGTGGGGGAAGCTGGCAGACTTTTTCAGGAAGAGCACACAACTCAAAAGTGCTCTTCTGGGCTCGATTACTGCATCTTCAGAGAACCTTTAACTTACAAAGATCATCTATCTCTTATCTGCTCCTGCAGCAGGACGTTGGAGTGATTTGTAGTAACCTTTGGAAGTTGATTTCATTCCTTTATCAGTGAATGGTACTTGAGAGGCAGTGGTGCATTTATTCTAGGTGAATGCAGAAGAGTGTTCTCCGTGTGTCAGATTTCCTGGGGTTTATTTTAGAGTCATCTTGGATATGGGATCATTGAATCAAGAGTCACGCACACTGTGTGCCTAGTGGAAGAAAAGAGGGAAAATAATTTTATAAAAAAAATATAAGATGTTTTTCTGAATGCAGAATTCATTTCTTACTATATTGTTTTCCTGCTGTGTATTTTCATGCTGATTCAAGGCCTTCGGGTATTTGAGATTTCAGTTAAGCATTTATAAGCTGTTGTAATTTCTCCATCCAGTTTTCACCACTTCTCACTGAAAATAAAAAAATGAAATAAATATTGTAAATATTGACTATCCCAAGCTTTGCTTTATGCCAACTCTTATGTATTATACACAATAGCTAGTAGAGCACACAGGGTCTGTAAGTTCTTTGGTTGTATTTGCAATGACAAAAGTGCTCCTGCATTGAACTATTTTTATGATGTGTTAAGTTTTGATGTTTGCTTGTGCCCAAAAATGATCATTTGAAGCAGATCACTCCAGAAAGTTGTTCCAGTGGTGCTTTGGGGGAGGGGAATATGAAGAACTTGTGAAAATACGATGACAAGTAGATGGCATGTAGGTTTACAGTGATTGACTTGAAACTGCAGCCTGTAGGATGTTTAAGTGCTGGCTGCTAAGAAACTGAAGCCTTTGAAGTTATAACACTCCAGCCCTGCAAATACTGTGAAAAATATCTGTTGATAGAAAGATGTGAGCATATGGCAGATAATTATCCTGTGCCTTTTTCTGTGAGCAATTTCCCTGTGGTGGTCCATTAAGACTATAGCAAACAGGGACTGAAACCAGATATCCCAGTTTCTAGATTAATGCTGCAACCACTGGAACCGTATCTCCTCTGTAAATGCAGCTGATACCACAGTGTGATCTTTCTCATTTCAGGTAAAAACTTATATTGGTACTGATTTTAAGCCACAGTAGGATGGAAGTTTTGTGCATGTGGTGTGCAGAGATATAAACAAAATGCAAATCTGTACTTACATTATTCTTTATGGTAATTCTGGGTGAGAGATTCTGTAGAAATGCATTACCACTGTTACAAGCTTAGGAGGTTTTGTTTACTGACATTTTCTCGTGAAAGTTAATTTTCTTGGTTAGAAATATAAAAGTACACTAACTTAAAATAAGATCTTGCTGTTGTTTCCTGTAGCATAGCCAGGAAAAACAGTTACAATCTGTCTTCTTTAAAATCACATTCCTGGAAGATATTCTGGCAACCTGGATATTTAAACACATTTCAAAGAAAAACAACTTCAAATCAATTAGAAATTGTTATCATATTTTCTTTCTGATAGTCTAGAATTATAGTTTGCTGCAGGCATAGCCTGGAGTTAAGAAATAAGCAATAACCTGTGAAGGAGGCTATGAATTAGCTGCTTATGGAACACTAGGTCCGTTATGTTCTAAAAAAGAGGGAACAGGTAATCACAACACTGAGTTGTTTGCACAGGTTCTTGATCCGCCTTTTTGAATGATGAAGGAAAGACTGCAAGGCACAAAATGTTCCAGAACAAAAATTAAATGTGGTTTCTTTGCTAATAGTTGAAAAGTATGGCTACTTTGGAAAGCTAAAGTCTGCGTGTCTTCGCTACTAGGGCTGAGAAGCTACTTTGTAGGGGGTTTTCACTTGCCTCGCCTCTACAGAAGTCTCATTAAAACTGGTACTGTCTGAATGCAAGTTTTCTTTGTCTCTTTTTGACATCCAGTTGGTGCCATTGCTATTCATTTAAATGAGTTACTGTTGAAATGGCTTAAATTACACTCTCTGTAGGTGGCCTTATAATACCTTTACTCTGCCTTTTTATAGAGACTTAAGGTTGAGTTCATTTTCTCAACACTTTGATCATGTCTTATGGTCCAAAAACCTTTCTGTATCAAACTGCTCACTTGCTATGCAGACACCTTCTGTCAGGAGACAGGATCAAGAGCCAGGGAATTCGAAGATTGACTTTGCACCCTTACAAAATCTGTGAGGTTACACTTCCTAGTGAAAGTTATGCTCTTTTGTAAGCTTATTTAAATTAATATCTGGCACATCTTCTGAACAGATCTCCTGATTCACTTGTAATTTCTCCAGTGTAGACAGTGGTCTGTTTGTGTTTGTGGTCTACTGGTCTCTGTATAATAATCGAATATTATTTTTCCATTTATATTGCCACACAGTGTGAGGTGAAGGGCAAAGTTAGTGGATGTGCATGCTATTCATTAGTTACTCTAAGGTCTGGATAACTATTTTCTCAAATAACTTTTCTTGAAACTTAGTCCAATAATGAAAAAAGTTAGCAATTTCCAGGGGAGCTTCTGCCACAAAAGAATATTCAGCTTCCTTATGTTGTATTGCCTTCTCACAAATAGGTAAATGATTATTGGCTACCTTCTGTAAGACCGTAGCAACAACTGCGTGGGCAGTGATGCTGCTGGAATCTGGTCTTTATCATATGGAAGTTCTCGTTCCATTACTTTTCCTGTAGAGCATTTTGAATCATTTTCCTAATTGGAAAATGGGGGATAGGCCAGCCATGGCAGCCGACATTACCAGGCTTTTGTCTTCACAAGAAAATACGTAGTTGTCTTCTGATGCTGCTAAACTTGCTACTAAAATAAACTGCTTAAGATGAGGTAACAGTTTACCTATTTAGAAAATGAAAGTTACACAAGTTGCAGTGTGACCAAGCCAAAACCCAATTAAAGAATTGAACTTAAGATCTGCAGTGTGGAGTTCCTCCTCATTTTAGTGGAGATTATGAAGAGAGATGTGAGCAGTGTCCAGACAGAAGAAATTTATTTAATTGAACCTCCATCTGTGTGCTGAGAAATGATAGGTAATTTCTTCCATGATATGCTGATAACATTAAAAATGGACATAACAAATCCAATATGTGCATGTAAGCCTTCATGTGAGATGGGCATGAGTGCAGAACTAGTTGCAGATGCATAGTTTGAGTTGGTTCTTATATGTTGTTGGACAGTGGGTCGCTTTCAGTCTATCTGAGTAACTCCTGAATAACTTAGGAAGTATACACTACAGAGTTCACTTAAAGATATCTGTTGGCAAACAAGGCAAGGAATTGGATCCAAGTCTGGATTTCTTTATTTTAAATATATTAATGATTGTTCTATTAAATTTGATTAACTCTCTGAAAAGTCTGTGGAAATCTCATTTCAAATTGAAAAAGATTTATTGAGTGAAATGTGTAACTTAGTCTGTCAGTACCCTAGTCAGCGTGCTAATTTTTTTTAATATAAAATTAATTTTAATTGCAATTTTATAGCAATTTACGATTAAAAAAAAGTCTTTTTTCAGCATGCATGTGATTTTGGTAAAATGATGTAGATGCTCTGGTGAGCAGAGGAGAAGAAGGAAATGTTGATAGGAGCCACAGAAAGCCACAAGTCTTGCTGTATACATATTTGCTGGTTATTTCTTCAACTGGATTTTTCATACCTGCCAGGTTTCAACAATTTGTCTTTAGAATATAAGGTTATGGATGTTTTGTGATTTCCAGGGTTTTTCTGAGGCCATAACAACTAAAACTCATAATTTTGAAGTTACATTCAGAGCGTAATTCTTCTGCAGATATGAGTTTTGTGGCAAAACTTGGAGCCATGGAACACAGAAACACTGGAAGCTTGCTCTATTCTTCTAATGCTTTAAATTCTTTAAAATACCCTTTCTTAAAAAGCTGCATTGGCTACAGTTGGAATAGAGCCTTCAGGCAAACAATCAAAATGAAGCACACAGGCTGCTACTCCTACTTTTGCTCCAAAGCCTTCAGTTTAAGATTTTGCTGATTAAAACAGCTTCCAAAATCTTGTAGCGAATACAATACTGCATTGCTATATAAAATTTTATCTGTAAAGGAGATCAGTTTATTGCTGCAGGGACACTACTCTCACTACATTGACTAAAGTGACAAATTGCAGAATTTGGGTTGGAAAGGACATTAAAGATCACATAGTTTCAATACCCCTGCCATGAACAGGGGAACGCCTTCCACTGGATCAGGTTGCTCAAAGCCTCATCCAACCTCCTTGCATCTTCTCAGAAAAATCATTATAATGTTAAAGCAATTAAGACATTCTACAAGGAATCAACTTGATAAATATTAAATTCTGCTTTAGTTTGGTTTCCACAGTTACAGGTAGTTGCTTACTTTGTCTTTGATTTCTAAACTAGAAGGAAGATTAAAGAAGGTACAATTTGAAACTGAGAGAACAATGTAGCACATATTTTGACATACTGTTGAAATTGTATCACAATTAAATGGTTTAAAAGTACTTTCAGGTGAATGAACTTAGGGGAAATAAGCAACACTGAAAGATATGTAAAAAGAAATTTCGTACATAATTATGTCATTGTATTCAGAAATGTTTGTGAAAATTCATAAATTTACATTTTCTGAAAAGAACAGCACTACTGCAAAGTTAACAGAATGGCTAGAATGTAATGGCCAATTGCCAAATAACGAGCACTACAATAATACAATTCCCAGGTTAAAAAGTGGTGTTTATTGAAATTAGAACTTGTGTTACAGAAAATGTGTGTAACCATTGTATATTTATTCTTTCATTAGTGAAAATCCATTGTAATTGATGTATGTTTTGGGTGGCTAGTTGAATTTTTCTCCACGTGATTTGTTTTTATAACCAGTTCACACTTTGTCTAAATCTTTGTTACTGAATGAAAGGTATTTAATAAGGATCCTACAGTCAAATAATTCATTTTAATTCTTGTAGCTTTAGGGCAATACAGTATAACTACTGTTTTGATGCAGTGTTCTTGAACTCTTTAAGAGAGCAATACTCTAGCTTCATGCTGGACAAATGACAATGGATTTCCTCTTGCTCTTTTTTTTTGTTCTGTAGTGTAACGTTATTTAAAAAACAAAAGGTTCAGTTGCATTTAGGTCAATTATTAAAATATTGTTGGTCATTTCCTTTGACAGAACATTTCTGTTGTGTTATACCAATGTCATTAGGAGGAAAGGTTATTCCTACTTGTCTGGCTGATATCAATACATACTGGCATATTACATCCTCTGGCTTTTTGGAAATGCTTTATTTGAGCAGCAGCTTGGGAACAGGAAATTTAAGGTTATACACAGTCTAGCTTCAGACTGTGGGACAGAAAAATGTGTCTCCTAGAAGACACTGTCTGCCTGACAGATTTTCTTTAGTATTTCGTAGCATTGGATAAGCTTAAATATGTTCAAGTTGGGAAGAAATTTTCACCAGCTGTAGATGGCAAACAAAGTAGAACAAAGCTTTTGGTCACTTTGTAGTATGTATTTAGGAACTTAAATAAAATGTGTTAGTAGGTCCCCTATTTGCCAGTTGCTCAGGAATATATTGTAGTTTATCTTTTAAGGTATGGCGATGATAATATTGCCATTTAATAGGTATTCTTACTGTCTAGGAGGGAAAAACAGAACAGAGTACTTCTACTTCAAGCTGTGTTCAAATGTGGAGTCTATGACACTTCTAAAGGCATAAGTTCAAGGATAGTATTTTAGCCACACTGACAGCACTTTCTACCAGAATCACAGTAAGCAGGAGAATAGGAGTACAATTTAATCCCGTATCTGTTCGTTGAACTGTTCATTCATCCATGTAAATCAAAGGAAATTGTGATCAGCAGTTATGTCCTGTTGTGTTTCTGAAGATGAGCCTGTCAGTCTTGGGTAAATCTCTAAATTATGTAAACATCAGATCTTTTACAAATCTGTACTCTAGAGGAAAGTGTTCCCCTGGGTGCTCCGTCCACACTCTATGATTTTCTTTTTTTTTTTTTTTTTTATCAAAGCAAAACCAATGTCTATGTTTCTGAAGAATGAGAGTACCACCTTCCAAAACTATTTTCCCCAACCATGTTCTTTTTGTGTGTGTGACAGAAATGTATGGTTTTCATCCTAATCACAGGAGTGGGTGATGCATAGACAGTTAAAGTAGCTCTACAACCATAGTCATCCAAAAATTTTTAATCATGTTGCTAAAAGTCATGACATTGGTCTAAAAAACATGTTTATGAGGTAGAAAAAGGTTTGTATTTCTAAATAATACTTCTTTTATTTTGCTCTCGCTTTTTCTGTGTGTAGGTAGTGCATACACAGATTTCTTTGCCTATTTAGTAGCTATTAACTGAAATGAGAAGGAATGGAAGGGATGGGTAGAATGTAGCTGACGTTTTCTTAAAATTGATCCCTTCAGGGGGACTTCAGGAAAAACAACGTGTGATAAGATTTGAGATAAAACTGCCTTAGTAAACTTTATTGATTTTTTTTTTTTCCTCCAAAAAACCCACAAGATTTTCAGGGAAGCAATATATATTTCATGTTGCTTTCACTGACAGATTAGATGTGTATGTTTTAAGTGATGATGTTGAAAATGAGAAATTCATTTTGGTAACATCTTGATAAATATGATCTCAGAAGGAAACACATATTAAGTTGTGGAAAGAGAAATGCTTGAAGTATTAAGCCATCATACATGTATACCAAAGTCTGCATAAAACCATTCCAAAGAGATATATCATGAACTATAGTCATCGGAGATAGTAAAACTTATAACCCTTTTTAACAGAAATAGCCACATGGTTAAAGATTATGCTACAAGTAGATTTGATAAGATTCTCTCTTTCAGTTTGAGCTTTTTGTAAACCTCTTCATAGAATCAAGAAATAGCTGAGGTTGGAAAGAGCCTTTAGAGATCACCTAGGTCAGCCCCACTGCCTGGGCAAGTTTCATTTAGAGCAGGCTGTCCAGGATCTTATCCAGTCAAGTTTTGAGTATCTCCAAGGATGGAGACTCTATAATCTCTCTGTGCAACCTGTTCCCTCGTATTTATTAGTTTTGTTGTTACACAAAATATAAATAGCTTGTATATTTTAGAGGATTTTTTATCTAGCTTCATCCATTTACTTAACCTAGACTAAGAAACAATTTTTTTTTACGTATTTGAATACAAGGCCACCTTAAGATTTCTACTAAAAAGTACAGAAATGTTTTCTGTCCTTTCATTGCAGAAAATGCTGCTTACCAAAGCAGTTTTGTTTACTGAAGAGGCAAAAATGGGCTAATGCTTTTTTTTTTGTCCTTGCCGAAGGATGTAAATTATGCATATAATTTGTTTCTTAAATGTTTGCAACTTCCATAACAAAAGTAGCCATGCCATCTGTGATTACTTTGAGTTCAGATACTGATAAGTAATTTTATTTGAAGCTACTGTATTGTATCTTCACTTAGTTATAAAATACAGCCATCTTTGCAATTTCTAAGGATCTAATGTTAACTGTACAATCCATACCATTTCAAATGCTGTTGCAGGTAGTTTGTTGTCATATGTCTGTGTGATATACAGAAATGCAGAATAGTTTTGCTCCTACTCAAAACTGACCAAAAGCCATAACTATGTTTGCGTGCCCTGAGCTTGTATCAAGATGACCTGTTGAGGACTTAAGTGCAAAGCATATGGGCTTTTGATTCAGAACTGTCTTGTGTCTTGTCAGCATGAAGTTACAGAGTGAGCTCTCATCTGCCCTTAACGTAGATCCATTCTAGGTCAACCAGATGTACGCATGCAACACTGATCGTGTTAGATATGGTTTGTAACACAAAAACCCTTCCCGAATAAAACTAACTGTGCATGGAAGGCTGATCTAAGCCAATGTTAGAGTAGTTGAACTGAGAGATAACATTACTATTGTGCTGCTGACACAGTTACCTTCATTGTGTGTTTCTGTTAACTGTGTTTCTTGATATACAGTCAGCTTGTAATAAAAATTTATGCCAGACACACTGAAGAGACTAGGGTAGGGGTGGTGTTTGTGTTCAGGGGTTGAATCAAGGTAACTGTAGTGAAGAGTCAAGATGAAGTAAAGCACAAAGTTGAGGCAACAGAAGAGGACCCATTTGTTCCATTACTGTCAACACTTTATCCACTATTTGAATAACGGAGCAGGTAATTTCTGTAGTTGATGGCAATTGGCAATTTGGCATATTCACTTTGCACGCTGCTTTCTGAGTCCGATGCTGTACAGGGTTGTATTTATCTGATCTCAATGTTTCAAATCAGTTTTAATTGTTTTATTTCAAACTTTTCAAGTTCTCACGTGCAACAGTATAATTATAGGGAAGAATGGAATGGTAATTTGGGCCCGTCTATACCTAAGAGTAGCCATGTTGCCAGTTTTTTGGTAGGACCCTATAAGGACTTTCACTTGACATTAAGACTTGCTTTTGCTGTTTGACCGGGATTTCCTCCAGAGCATGATACAACCTTTGTACTTAATATTATTGCTTAGTTTTGTCACAAAGCTTCCACATGCATTATGTGCCTTTGGCATCTGTATGGAAGGAGGAGTGCTTGTCTCTCTATTGCTGTAAACAATTTTGGTCTCTGTTCTTTTCTAATTCAATAGAATTTAGCTTCTTGGAATCCTTCAAATCCTGAATGCCTCTTGCTTGTTGTGAAGGAGCTTGTGCAGCAGTATCACCAATTTCAGTGCAGCCGATTACGTGAGAGCTCTCGTCTCATGTTTGAATATCAGACTTTACTTGAAGAGCCCCAATATGGAGAAAACATGGAAATCTATGCTGGCAAAAAGAATAACTGGGTAAGTAGTAAGAGTGTATCTGCTAAATGCTTTTAGTGATCCTTTCATTTTAATGAATACAGCTCTTGACTTTGAAAACTTGAATTATTTCTGTGGCTGTCCATGCTTTATTTTTCCAGTGGAGAAAACTTAAGTTTGACTTCAGCTCACTTCCTGTACTATTTTGTGCATTGCTGTCATTCCACTACCTTGGTTGAACCAGATTGACAGATGAGTAGCTGTTTTTCAACCTGATATTAGTTCATCAGATTTGAGATGCAAACCGTTGAAAAGTCTGTGCGATATTTACCAGGGCATGGTACAATGTTCTGTGGAAGTTTGAGTTAGCTCTGAAGATTTGAGAGGCAGAATAATAGTGTTGGAATGACACCCTGCCCAGAAAAGCAGCCTGCTTATGAGTAGGATGTATTAGGGTATGGTTCCACAATACAATTGAGTTGACTCATTTGGTAGCTGTAGCTGCCTATATCTCTCTGGCATTTCTCTAAGCTGAGATGACTTGTTACAAGAACCTAAACTGGAGAGGGGAAAAAAAAAAAGACTAATTTTCTGCAGTGATGGTGAGATGGGCTAGAGCAGCGACTTTGTAGGGCCATGTCTTCATATGGCAATCTGACATTTAACTGGCTTATCTGTTTCCTGAAGCTCTATCTTTCTCATTTTGTGCCATACTGTATGGAAACATTCTATGCATACCATCTCTGCCTTCTAAAGTGAGGCTTTTGGCAATATAGACATTTTGGTTAGTGTGTGATTTTATTTTTGTAATAAAAATAAAAGAGAGCTAGCTTTGCAGAAATCAGGTTTTGTTCTGCTGGTAATGTATTTATTATGGCAACTTTGGAGTAAACAATATCAGGACATATGTAACTGTGTTTATGCTGAATATGTTACCCTCTTGCTTCCAGCAAAAGCATACTCTTAAGGTATACTGGCCTTCAGAAGCAGTATCTTCTGAAATAGATGCAGTCTGAAAACTGATGATAATTCTTGTCACCAGACCTAGAATTCAGTCTTATGTCATTTTTAGCATCCTTGAGTTACAGGGGATGCAAGGATGTTTACTTTACAACTTGCAGTACTTATATTCATCTGTTTTTCTTTTTGTAGACAAGTCATCTAAGCTTTTTCATTTTAAGACAAGTAAAATTTTATCAGAGAATTTCACATCTTTTTTTAAACGTTCATAAATCAGAATACTTCATTGAAATTAATTTATTCTTAAATGTTATTCTTTATAGCTGGCATTACAAACAACTTGCCACATCTGTAAATATCATGAGTCTGGTTTATTGAAATGCAGAAGGCTTTCTGAACTGTACTTATCATAATTTTTGGCAGCTGCGAAAGCTGTACTCAAGATTGTAGTAAACTGGCTGGTTTTTTCCTTTTTTTCTAATGGGAAAACCGTGTCTACTGAAGCCCTTAGGAATCTTTCCTCAGTCTTTGGTAACTGAATAAAGAACTTTTTTTGCATTTGAAAATCAGTTTTAGTTAAAAAATATTCCAATAAAATATTTTGAGGCAAATTCTTTTAATTATTGCAGAGATATTTGAGGTTTTTGTAGCACATACTTTGTTTTTGAAGTTTACATTCTCTTATCAAGAAGACTCCGAGGATCTCATATGGAGGTTTTATGGATCTGGTAAATACAAGGCAGAGGCTGTCTTGAAATCATTGAAATTTGTGTTGCATTGTCTGAGGAATCAATAGGGGCTCAGCAGACTTCTGAAACAATCATTTATGAACGAACCTCACACAGTGTTATGAAAACAATCAGCTTAAATGTATGACTTAATAAAGAAAGAAAAGGACTTTGAAGAAAAGGCCTCTAATTTCCTGAAGTGATGTCCAAGTTAAGATCTGTGACAAATGGACAAATTCTTATCTAGCTTAGTAGTTTTATGTTGGCAGAGTACCAGCTGATACAGATGCCCATTAACTCTCTAATCTTTCAGTGCCGTGGCCAGAAATTCATCTAAGCGGACCTGATGGCTGTGACCAGCTGGTTGGGGCTGGGGAGGGGAGCACCATGGACAGGGACTGCTCCCTGCCTGTCCAGAACAGTTTTAGAAGTAATACATTGCAAAATAATATGGATTGAATGACATAAAAGATCTAAGACTGCAAGTCTGTAGTTACTTCCACATCCTGGAGCAGCTGATGTTTCAGTCAGAGGCCATTCATCTGTTCAGTGGCCCTCCCAGTTCATCAGGCTTGATATTTTACCAGAAACAAATTTCTGGATTTTATGGCAAATGTTTTATGGCAAATGTTTTATGGCATTTATTTGGAAGCTAAGTCCAGACAAAAATCATTA
This sequence comes from Cuculus canorus, assembly GCF_017976375.1. Lineage (NCBI taxonomy): Eukaryota > Metazoa > Chordata > Aves > Cuculiformes > Cuculidae > Cuculus > Cuculus canorus. The sequence continues at coordinate 104,964,034 of NC_071403.1, forward strand.
TCTCTAATGTCCATTTCAGTCTGAATGAAAAGCAAGTGCCTTGACTGTCATCAAAGCAGTATTTGTGTTACACATGCACAAGAAGTCAGTGATTTTTCTGCATACATTATTAATGCAGCATCAGAAATTTGACTTCTTTCTTCACAAATAGTGTTGTCAGGAAAGGTTTCAGAGCCTTTAATGTAATATATGCTCACTTTTTGTTGCATAGTGTTTCTGTATGACATTGCCTTGTCTCCATTATGTGACTACCAGGGATAAATTTTTAGGACAATTCTGAGCTAGCTGGCAGCAGCGTGGATTAGAACTTAACAGCATGCAAACCCTTTTGGCAAACGATGTAACTGGCAAGGTAGCCTTGGAAAGATTTTGGTTGCATTCAAGATCTTGTTTAGTGATAGAAAGAGTTATATCTAGTTTATGCCTGATACATAGACCAAGAAACAAATTGGCACTGATATCAGCATTGCTTTATTGAACATCTGCCTAATACAGCATCTCTGTCTATATGTGCTTAATTTCTTGGGATGAAATCTTTGCTTACTTTACGTGTAAAATTAATTGAAGTAATCCAGATCTGTAGATTTTTTTTCCTTCTCAGTTTTATGCTATATCAGTACCATAGGAAAACTTAACTCAGCAAACGGTCATTTATATTCCTAAAATGCCCTGCTTAGCAGCTTACTCATTTTGGAATGCCAATTTCCGTTGATTTTTCACCTGCAGTACATTCTCAGAGAGGCTTGTGCATCTACAAACTTGTTTCCTTCAGTATGTTTTTCATCCAGTTCCTTTCTTGATCCATATGCATAGTAATTGGTGTGGTCCATCACTGTGGGGGTTTGTGGTCCGGTGGTATACAGCCAGTGACAACCTTGTGCTGAGCTCAAAGCAATTTGTGCATTAGCGCAGGAACTGAGAGGTGAGGTGAACGTACTGACTGTTTTGCAAAGACGTATGGCAAATTTTCAAGATCAATACAGGTGTTAAGACTTTGAATGTGTTCTTCTTGAAGAGTTGCTCTAGCCTTAGACAAGCTGTCCCTGTAGCTATGTGGAGTTCTTGTGATATTTACTAAACATAGTAATGCAGTGGCCCGAAAACCATCCCTTTCACATCTGTGCGCTTTATAAACCCTCAAGTACTAAGGGTGACTGAGCACTGCCACGGGTTGCCCAGAGAGATTGCGGTATCTGCATCCTTAGAGATATTCAAAAGCTGTCTGAACATGGTCCCAGGCAACCTGTTTGTTGTCCAGATCCTCTATATCTGTTCCATGGGTTACTGCTGCGTTTTACTGAAAGGACACTTTCGTTATTTCAGATGCATTATGGGCTTTTGCCTACTACAAGGTACAGCTGTATACAAGATGAAGAAGATGGTGTGTAAATCTGCTGTAGTATTTACATTCACCTTTTTAATGAGAATTGCAGTATATACATTCACTGCAGATGGATGTACACTTTGTTAAATTTGCATATTGTGCATTTCTCGTTAAAAGTATTTTTCTTCTCACTTTGGCTGGCTCTGCAAAGCATTTAAGATAGCAAAATGAAAATATGGTAGCTATAACTGTGTTCAAGGAACAGTAAAGTAGTACATGTGTGTAACTGTGGGAGAATGAACACTGTATATTCACAGAACTTTGATTTTCTCCTTGCCTGTTAAAATGAAGTACTTTTAAAAATTGTGTGTTATCACATAACTGAGTAGCATAAGTATGCAAAGATACGGCAGTGTTAAAACTGAAAAAAGTTAGGCTACCTTGTCTCAAGGCATCCTGATTTTTTGTACTTAACTGATAATGTTTAATGCATTTTGTACTGCTCATTCAACATTACAAATATAACTGCTGTATGGTCACTTTACTGAATTAAATTGGAGATGACAAAAAATTAATACAGAGGAAATCAGGCAAGCATTTGTTTTTCAAAAAGAATCAACTTCATTGCTTCATAACCAGGTGGACAAAGTCTGGGTTTGAGGAAGTGTATGAAACAGAAAGGAAATCCTTTCCATTTCCTTTGCATACACGTTATGCATAAAAAAGAGCAATGTGAAGGGGACGCTTGGCAGACTTTCAGTAAACGGTTGTTTAGGTGTTAAAATTCCCATAATTCTGAAAACAAATTACATACAACAAACGTTCTACTTCAGTTCTTTCCGCTATATTTATTCAGAGGACACTTTTGATACATTCTCACCTTACTAAATGCAAATCCTCTTACGTATACCTGCAATGTTTGTGAAGATGCCTGTGTTTTATCTATGCACTCTTATAAATTTGTCAGGTTTTTAGGTTTACTTTCAGACCATTTGCAGGTCTTGCCAGACCTTTGTCCGGAAACAAGTACAGCCAAGATCCATCTATATTTAGGGCCTAACAAAGTATAGTCTGATTTTTGTCATGCACATTGTTGTATTCTAACTACTTTTTGCTGTTGACTTGCTGGCAATGATGTTTTTTGGGCTTTAAGATGATTTCTCATATAACATCTGTTAAATCCGTTAATTATTTTTTCCTCTTCAGTAATTCCATTAAGAAGTCTTGTTTTAAATCCCAACCCTTCTGTTTGGTATGAACTCTTACACATTTTTCTGGATAATATTTAATCCTCAGAATGTTCAATTACGGTTCTGTTTTAGATACCAGGTATCATTAGTGCTACCTTTATTTTCCACAGACTGGAGAATTCTCAGCTCGCTTCCTCTTGAAGTTGCCTGTAGATTTCAGCAATATTCCCACATACCTTCTCAAGGTAAAATGAATGTCTACGTTGACAATATTATTGAGAGAGCATGAATTATTGAAATGTTCTTAGTAATTATTTTGACTTTCCTGCCCTCCTCCTCTCCAAGAGTTTGAAAGTTTACTCTTTCTAAACTTGATTGGATTATGTTTTGGAAAGGTGATGTTAGACATAATGTTCTTTTTGCATGCTGTTTTACCAGGTAGTAAATGTACACCTGTCATTTTAAAGGACTTGCAGGATTTGGATTATTGCAGAAAATCACATACCATGCAAATATTCTGCGTTTTAGACGAAATGATAAGTAGCAAATTCTTGACCGTATCCAAGGTTTTATATTGTTTTGGGGAATAAATTCAAATATTTCCAGATAAATTCTTTTATATGAGTCTATCGAATATCAAGCTATGTAAATGCTGAGTTTTTTAATGAACAGTCCAGTTGTGCCAGTAGTATTGATAGTAGAAGCAGAATATCAAACTTAAATATACCATTTCTTAACACAGAATGCAAATACCAGTGACGTGAATTGAAGGTTTCGATGATTACCTTCCCTCACTGTTTACCACTAACACTAATTTGACCAGATTCTTTAGAAAGTAGGGCTATAGGGTATTGATGTGAGTTGGAAAAAAGTATTTCTTTGGTAAGAAGAAAAAGACAACAAAAAGCACAAAACAAAACAAAAAAAACTTACGACAGACTACTAACATTGAATAATTTGAATTGAGTAGTTTTCACAGCAGGAGGACAGTCACTCTTCAAGCAGTTAGTGTGGAATCCCATCATACAGTTACTATATCCAGAGAGTGCAATGAGCAGTCTGGGTTCTTTGTCTATTATTAATGTCAGAATGAAGTGCCAGAACTTCTACTGCAGACAAAGTTTGAGTCAGCTGATGTTACCAACACCCATCTTTCCTTTAAACTGCAAATCAGCCTTCTTACTCGGCTTTTTACTTTTCATTAATTGGAAATAAGAACAGCTATTTAATGTTTAGCAACAAAGATGTTGAGATACAAATGTCAATGAAGAACCCATTTCCTCCTTTATCATTAAAACTGTCTTCAACTATTGTTATTATAAAATTGCATCTGGACTGCAGGATAGGTGTGTTTAGCTTCTGAAAGACTCTGGAAAAAAGGAGACTGAGAATGTCTAATGTGAACTGTGCTGTCTGCTCCTGCCAGAACTCCCAAGTGCTATATTTTCCAGGAGCAACTTTAAATTGGTCAATAATTTCGAGTCAAGTGCATACCCCATGTGTTTAATAGCTTTGGTCACAGAGCTGTCAGCCCTGTGTTCAGCCTCTGGGGAAACTGCATGACTTGGAGGCTGCAAGGTGGTGTATGACTTACATAAGTCATCATGTAGGAACCCTGTGATTGAAGCAGATTCTACTTTTGTTGCTAAAGAGTAACATTTTAATGCATAACAGCATACTCCTCCTTAATTCCTTATCATGTTCGCTAAACATCTTCCAGGCTCTCTAAACGAGATTGGTATACCATGGATAAATCATCAGTGCTCCGCAAGTAGTTCCTGGAGCGTTGTTCACCTTGAATACCGAATGATTCATTAGTCTGAAGGAAAACGTGTATTTATTTTGCATGCATGTATAGATTGTGTGATGTGAAGAGGCACACACAGAAGGTAGTAGAGTCAAAGTTCCCAGTCTACCTTTATTTTAACATTTCTAAACTCTCAGTGTCTTAGCTCTGGGGCTTCAAAATTAATGTATTTTTGTATGTAACGGCCTGGATTTTTACAACAGCAGAGCATCCTTCTTGATGGACAATGTACTGATAAAATCCTTAGCTTTTTTATACAGACTTCTGCTGTGCAAACTGACAGGTTAACTGTCTGATGGGAAGGTGGTGTGTAGTTTGGATGAGTTGCTGCAGGAGAAGAAATACAATTTTCTTCCAGTAGTGTTTGTTGATGGCTCCAGCATCAGTTATGACAGAGAGTACCCTGTAGTCGGCATGGATCTTTTACCCCTCCTGCCTTTAGCTTCTTGTACTCTGACATTATCAGCTATATGAGTGTCATCTCTTATAGCAGCAATATAAAGGGAGGTAGAATTGGATCGATTCCACTGTGGTTAAATAATTATGCTTCAACTACTCCAAATTCATTTGGCTATTTTAAAAACATAATTTTTTAAGCTGTCCGGGTCTTATTCTTTTTTGTTGGTTTTTTTTTGGCATAAATAGATCTTTGATTTTTTGCAATAAAACAGCAGTTTATTTTCCATCATGTCTGAGAGTTATGCTGTCTTCAAAGCTATCTGCTGGATTATGATACACAATAGAGCATCTAATGATGCGGTAGAAATAATTGTTAATATATTACCCTGAAAGGTGGAAGAGTAGCCAGTAATCGAAAGCTGTTAGTGTATTAACGGCTTGATATTTAACAGTAGAATTTAATGTATTTGATTTATGTCCTAGTCTGTAAACAACCTTATAGTGTGCAGTAGCTTCTCTAATGATTTGCGAAGTTCAGACCTTTGTTATACTTTCTCTGCTATATTTTATGTTTAGTGAATACTGCTTGTATTTAAATCTGACTAAATATTTAAAGAGCATTGGTTTTGCTTCATCCATCACTCCTAATACCCCAGTGATTTGTAACACTCTTCTGAAATATTTATTGGTGTCAATAGGTAATCACACTAAAAGTTTGACTGTAAAGCTTTGTAGAGTAAGCCAATATTCAAGTTTTAGGATGTAAGCTGTGAGAACAGTCTCTAGTGTTAAAAAAATCTTTGGATTTGTTAAGAATACACTCTGGAATCACAAGATCTTACTTTGTCAACTTTGTACTGATGGTGGTGTGAATATTCTCCTTTCCATATAAAGAATACAAATTTGAAGGTGTAGCATAAGTTGGGTTGTTACGGACTGGAAAGGCAGACATACCAGGCTATTTTAAAGGTATTCGCTGCACTCAATTTAAAATTCAGTTCAAGTGTGTATGTCTTTTAAGGAAAAGAGCTGAGCATATCAAGAAGAGGGAGAATCATTAAAGGAGCAATACAGAGTACGCTGTCTGCTTCTGATATTCTAGTAAAAATTCTTTAGTTATTTATTTGGAAACATAATACCCCTTGTAATTGTTGCAGCAGATAAATCTTTTTTTTGTAGGTTTTCTTGGCATATTCCTTCATATTTGAAAAAAAAAAAAGTATTATTCTTTATTTTCCAAGCTAAATAACTGTTCAAAAAGAAATGTTGATTTACACTGACAAAACACATTTAGGAAAAGACACACTTCATTATTTTTTCCTTTACAAAGTTATATTTTAATACAAAGGGTTTGTACGTGTAACTTGCATCCAATTTTACATTGTTTGCAAAGTGTTGAAACAGCTGCAGAATGAAGCTGGTGGATCAAACTATTGCAAGGTTCATCACTGATAAGTCTTTCATTAAAGTTCTCTTATTTGACAAGAACATGGCTCTGGTTCAGGAAAATCCTTGCATCTGTATCTGTTTACTACTATACTTTCTCTTTCCTTTTTTTAGCAGTTGGATTTTTCATCAGCATATTTATTTTGGCCTAAATTCTTTGTTGTTCATTGCAACATTTTTAATTATTGCCTCAGTGTTATATAAATGGAAGTATTCACTGTACACACTGCATTTTAGAGTCAGTCCTGCTTCACAGTTGTGCCTCTTTACAGATAGCCTGTATACCACATTATTGAAGGTGATAGAAATAACATTTAAAATACTTCATCCAAGTTTTGTTTCATTCTCTGTGGTTTTGGTCAGCTACAGGGACATGTATTATAATAATGATAATTCAATAAGTATCTCCAGCTCAGTAATTTACAGATTGTACTACCTTATGTGACTGTAGTATGATCGCACAGTATGAGTGAATTTTAGAGTGTTGCCAGTGCTGCCGTTGAAAACAAGACATTTAGGTATTTTTCTTTTATCTCCATGTTTTTTGAGATTTTGGCTAAGATAGATGTGCCCTGATTACCACCACCATGTTGTATGTAATTTTTAAAGTATTCATTTCCCGTTCTTATGTACCTGCTTGCTGTGCCCTGGTGGATAGCTGATATCTGGACCAATTTAGCTATAATGCTGTGACCAGCAGCCATCCAATAATTTATTAGTGTTCATCTGTAAAGGAAATATGCAAAGCAAACCTAATTTCTTTTTGTAGAAGATTTAAAAAATCTGTAGGTGTTTATTTTTTTCGTGAAGAGCTTTTTTTGTGATGACTGTTGTATTTAGTGCATATCTTTCAGAACTGATACAAATAACAGACGTTGTCTAGACACACTGCCGGGGGCCAAACAGTTGTGTGTAGGATTGTCAATGCGAAAGTTTTATCCTCAAGTTCAAATTGAAAGATAAGAATGTATTTGTGTTTTTCCTTACTGTGATTTCATCATTTGGAAGTCTTTTAGTGCAACTTTTGTTTACAATGTAGACTAAATTCCAGGTACTGTGAAAACACTGCAATACTTGTGTATGTTTGAGTAATCACCTATAGTAGAGAACACATGGAAGTTAGGTATAATATACAGGGTCAGATGAGATTTCTTTCCAGGCTTGTTTCTTTACTGTTGTGATTTAGCAGTTTAATTTTGTTTTTTAACAGCATTTAATGTTTGTATTAAATTGCTGCAAATACCAGAACACCAATATGCTTGTATAAAAAGTAGGAGTTCTTCTGTTTAACTTAAATATTTGAGGTAAATATTCTGAAAAAGTGTAATTTTTTTAATTTTGCTTTTAAACTTAATTTGATTTTGTTGGTAGCTGGCTAACTAACCTGATGTGTAGTATCTTAAAGTCACAAAGTCAGTGGCGTGAAGGAATTAGAGTCCAGGACCAAGTAGATATTCCTGTGCAAATTTTACACTACACTGGGAAGCTACCTCTGAAAACAGCACAGAATATTATGCAGTGTAAACTATTTTACTGTCTTCCCATAATCATAAAATCATAAAATAGTTTGGGTTGGAAGGGACCTTTAAAAGTCATCTAGTCCAACTCTCCTGCCATGAACAGGGACATCTTCAACTATGTCAGGTTGCTCAGACCCTTGTCCAACCTGACCTTGAATGTGTCCAGGATGAGGCTTCTACCAGCTTCTGGGCAGTGTGTTCCAGTGTTTCGCCACTGTCATCATAAGAAATGTCTTCTTTATCTAGTCTAAATCTACTTTCTTTTAGTTTAAAACAGTATTACTTGTCCTATTGCAGAGGACCTGTCTAAAATGTTTGTCCCTATCTTGCTTCTAAACCGCCTTTAAGAAGGCCACAATAAGGTCACCTCGTACTCTTCTCTTCTTCAAGCTGAACAACGCCAACTGTCTGAGCCTTTTTTCATGGGACAGGTGTTCCATCCATCTAATCATTTTTGTGACCCTTCTCTGGGTCTGCTTCAAGAAGTCCATATCTTTCTTCTGTTGAGGACTCCAAAGCTGAACACAGTACTCCAAGTGAGATTTCACCAGAGCAGAACAGAGGGACAGAATCACCTCCCTCAATCTGCTGGCTACACTTCTTTTGATGCAGCCCAGGATACTGTTGGTCTTCTGGGCTGCAAGCACACATTGCCAGCTCATGTCCGGCTCTTCATCCACCAGTACCCCCAAGTCCTTGTCTGCAGGGCTGCTCTCAATGTTTCATCCCCAAGCCTGTATTGATACTATAGGTTGCCTCAAACCAGGTGCAGAACCTTGCATTTGGCCTTGTTGAACCTCATGAAGTTCATATGGGCCTGCTTCTCAAGCTTATCCAGGTTGCTCTGTATGGCATCCCATCCCTCAAGTGTGTCAACCAAACCACTCAGCTTGGTGTAGTCCGCAGACTTGCCAAGAGTGCACTCGATCCCACTGCCCATGCCATTGATGAAGATATTAAACAATATTGATCCCTATATGGACTGCCAAGGGTCACCAGTCTCTGTTGGGACACTGACCACTGACCACTACCAAACAATCCACCCATCAAATCCATATCTCTCCAACTTAAAAGAGGAGGGTGTTGTGGGGGACTGTGTCAAAGGCCTTACATAAGTCCAGATAGATCACATCTGGAGCTTTTCCATTTCCCACTGATGTACTCGCTCCATCACAGAAGGCTACTAGGTTGCTCAGACAGGACTTGCTCTTTGTGCAGCCGTGCTGGCTGTCTCAAATCACCTCCCTGTCCTCTGTGTGCCTTAGCATACTTTCTAGGAGGATCTGTTCCATGATCTTCTTGGGCACAGTGGTGAGGCTGACAGGTATATGTATGCATATCTTCTATATTGAGTAGCCCTGTACGTTGCATGAAGCTTGTCATATCTCTGGTGCCCTCTGTAATTTTGTCTCTTTTACAGAAAGGAAAACTGGTAGTATTTGTAAGACTTGTAGGTAATTTTCAAATAATACGCAGTTCTCATCATTCACAGTACTTGATCCTTTTCATAGAGGTCTTTAATACCTGGATTGCTATTAATCTAGTACTACTTAAGATTTTGTGACAGTGGTATAAAGTTAACTTCCTGAATTGTATTCCATAACGTACTCCTTATCTTGAGATGTAGGTAAGCATTTGGAGCAAACAGTTTAAATTTTAACAGGAGATGTCAGTATAATATTCATTAGATTGCTTATTGTACCAGCATTATATTACCTAAACAGAATATCAAATCATCAAAGATTGTCTAGGTTTCTTCTGCTAATAGTTTGAAGGCAAACTTTATAACATGCAATTATAATGAGCCATTGAGATTTTAGATTAGGAGTGAGTCTGTGCAAGTTAGTACTGGCAATGTTCGAAACAGAACAGTTTGTAGTGGCTAAAGCCAGTAAATTTTACAATCTAAAGGTTGTGAAAATAAGTGTAACCTGTGTATGCAGAAGGCGCTTATCAAGAAGAGATATCATTGATAATTGTCTCGAAGAATCTTTCATTTTAGCCTGTGCCCAGAAACCTGCAGTTTATTTTATTATCCTTTTTTTTTTCATCAAAAAGTACTAAATGAGATGCCATCGAGGAAGTGTTCCTTTTCCTCAGTATGCTGTCCAGTGTCAAAGTACCAGCCTGTTGCCAGAATCATGCAGACTCAAAGTGGGGGATTTTGCATAATAATTGAGATCAAAAATAAAATAAGATAAAAAAATAGAAAGATGTTCAAGTCGTGAAATGTTTCTGGCAATTTAGGAAATTGTAGAGTCAGCAAAATAGTGACTTTTTGGTGCTAGAAGATCTAAAGTGTCCAGTTTTTCAAAACGGCTTAAAAAACATATCTGTCAACTGTAAAGGTTTGATTGTTTTGGTTTGGATAATTTATTTTTATTTATTTAGAAAGATATTTCACTTGTCACTGTAGGTAAAAGTGTATGATCTTACTTATTCCACTGTATAGAAGCATGGTGATTCTTAGCTAGTCTTACTGGTGCAGTCTAATTATTAACTGTAGAATTCTGCAGAACAGGTCAGCCCTCTTGCTTTGATACAGAATCTACTGATTCTGGCATTGGAAAATTACGAGTAAAATGCTAACAGCTGTAATTCACTGAAGCTCCAGAAGTACTTATAGAAACTAAGATTTAATTAGTAATCCTGTAATGATTTTATTCTAATATGTGCTACCCACAAACCAAAGGAAGCAAAGCCCTGTGAAAGTATACTTTATAGTCAGAGCTTATTATATTTGAATTTTGTAAACTGATCGGTTCCCTTTATTCTCACTAAATTTTGTTAGTACAACTTTTTCATAACAACGTGTTTGTAGTAACCAGTCACTGAAACCACATAAAACATGTTACTGTCAGGAGCACCTTAGTCTCCATATGCTGGAAGCCCAAAGCAATTTTCAAAATCAGCTTTTTCTGTAATTTATTGGCAGATTTTGTTAATAAAGATCTGTCAACTGGAACAACTCATTCTGCACAGCTGATGATTTTTATAGGTTATGATCTTAATATGAATCATAATTCCTAATCAACTGTGTTTCTGATGACAGTTATCTTATATTTAAACATTTTATTTTTATAATGCAATAGAAAAGGAAAAGACCACCACATCTACTGATAAATTAAGTCTTACTATATTCATCTCAATTTCTGTGAGGTTTTTCTCTAACTTGGTAGAATTACTGATTTGGTGTTCTGAGATGAGCAGAAATAAGATTTTTCATTAATTTAACAAAATGTAGAAAAACAAGTTGAAAAGAACAGCTTCTGAAATTTAAAAGCCTTTTTTGCATCTGGTGGGAAAGTTTATAGACACGTTATGTTGCGTGACTCGGTTCAGATTTACTGCCTTGTTAGGGCTTGTAATTTGTACTATTGCTTTACATTTGCATTCTATGTATTGCATAGGAAGAATGGAATTCAATAGCCATAAAAATAATTGCAGCTTATTGCATAATGATGGCGCTTCTTTTATCTGTCATGGTCTACCCATAGTATGTCAAACAAGCAATATATAGTGGTCTTAAACTGGGAAAAGGATTTTGGCTATTTTTTTTAAAATTTCTTTAGTTCCCCATTGCCATTTCTTCTTGAAAGGAAAAATATTTGAGTAGTCATTGAGCACAGAATATGAGCATAGCTATAAACTGTGAAATTCATTAATCAGCAAATCTGCATTTGCAAGTATAGAAGTACGTTAAAGCCTGATTGTAGGACGTTAAGAAGGATATTTCAGTGCTGAGCCCACAGCCTCTTTCTGCTATTAGCCTCTTCCTCAGGTTTCAGATCAGGGCTTAAGTCCTACAGCAGCTCATATCTCAAGGTTTTGAAGTCAATTTTGTATACAGAAGTGCCAATTATTTACTTTTACAGTGATTGGGTTGATTTTGTGTTTGTGGGGTTTTTTTGTTTTGGCTTTCAGCTTACTAGATTATGTCTATCTTCTTAAGAAAGAATAGTAATAACATGAATGTATATCTGTATGATGATTTCATGTGATTCTTAGTAATTCTTGGTTTGGATTCAGTAATGTACACTGGTAACTTTTTTCTGTTAAATATGCAAAATAATTTTATGGCTGTCATTATAAAAGGCTTTCCTTCTTTGTTTAATATGTATCTGAAAAATAACTATGTAGCAGAGTGTATTGTACTGCTCATTTTTGTTTGGTTTCATAGATTTAAATGTTTAAGCCAAAAGTATATGGAAAAATAACTAAGTTTTACTTTTGTAACAGTTACTCTCAGCAGTAAACGTTCTGAGCTTGAATGATCCATCACATTTCTGTTTGCCTAATTGATACTGACAGTGTCATTGATCATAATATCATGAAACATAAAGTAAAAAAAAAAATCTAAGATATTGTGCCATTTTACTTCCCTGTTACTAAAAGAATACACAGTGAATAGTGTGCCACATCTCTGTCAAGCTTTGCATTTCTATATTAGTTTCTATTTAGGAAAGTAGTTGCTTCTTTGCATAAGGTGTAGTTTGGTATTTTCTGTTTTAGAAGGAGACTTTAGATGGGGAAAGCTAAAGGAAAGACTGTCTTGTCCAGCAACATCTCAGCGAGACAGCGAAAGAAAGATAAATAAAACTCAGACCTGTTGACTCTCTATTTCTGTTTTAATGATTTAAGTGTTCATGCTAGAACTTGTATGTCTTTTATGTGCTGGGACCTGTAATCACTGCAAACAGTACATCCATGGGAGAGATGGAGCACTGAGGAGTAGCATTAATTTGGATTCATTGGATGAAATTAGGTGCACTCCTTAGGTTTTAACAGGTTACGAGTACATCAAAATTTGGACAAAAATAAGACTGAATTAAATGTTGGGTTTCAATTATGTAATGAACTGTCTGGAGTGCGCATACAATACTTAAGTATACATATATAATATAGATAGAAAATACTTCTGCTGAAAGAAAAGAGTGAAATAGAGTTAAACTAATAGTGCTGTTCAACTCTTGCTGTTCTTTGTTATTTTAATGATTTGCTTGTCAGAGTTAGCTTTAGTAATACGCTTCTGACAAGTGTACCTTTTTAATACATCTAAACATGTTAATATATTTGGAGATATCAGATATTCTGTGTCTTACTGAAACATCTTTTTTGGTCTAGAAAAATGTTAGACAAATGTGACTGATGTCTTGACTAAAACTGATGACTGACTGATGGTATGTAAATAATCAGCTACTCATTTGCAAGAACCCTGAGGACAATTTGTTGGTTAACAAAGGATAAACACTCTCATTCTAAATTATTATTTTCTTTGTTTAGAATTTATAGTATGTGTCCTAGATAAGAATCATTAATTCTATCTCATTTCGCTTAGACTCATGACTTTTTGTAAGTAATAAATCTTATTTAGTTTTTATTTTAGTATTGTTAAGTGATTAGATTAACTCTTCAAATGCAGGTCAAAATATATACAAGTTACCATTTTGACATACATATAGGTATTGTTTCTTTTTATCTACATGAAAATAGTAACTGAGCATCCCAATAGATCTTATTTAATATATTGTTCACAATAGTTGTTACATATGGAAAAAACCCTCTCTTTTTTAGACAGGACTTGAAGCATGGAGGCACTAAGTGTATGCAAATTCACAATGGAATCCTGAGCCATGAGCACAGAGCTTTAACTAGGATGATGTTCTTCATCTCCCCTCTTTCTATAACCTTCACAATTCATTACAATGAATAGTCATTCAGGTCCAGTGCAATTTGGCACATTTTTCTTGAAGGAAAACAAGCTATCTCTGTCAGCAGGGAGAGTTGTATGACTTGAGAGTTGTTGGAGAACTCTATTGTAGGCCTTCTTTCTACTGATAAGGATTTTTGTGTTGTCCATACTTAAAATTCTTTGCTGTTCTTGAATGTCTTAAGTACCTGTTGATTTTAGTTATCATGAACACCTCTTAACATTTGGACAATAACTTATAAGATGTTATAAGTCACCTTTTCCACTGGAAAATTGTATGCTGCTTTCCCCACCACCACCGAGCTATGTAATTAAAAACAACAAAACTCCCCTAAGCATTAAAAAGACTCTGGCTCAGAGTTCCAGCTATTGGTCCAGGTAATAAAAAACATGTGGTTTCCATTTCTGAAAGGAATGAGATTCTCCCTCCATGCCACTGACTTCAGTGGCAATAAACTCATTGCAAGGACATAATATTTCTTGTTAGTATGTTCTAGAGCTCTATGAAATGAAGCATATCTCTGACAGCGCTTAGAACTTCTATGATACCTTCCTTCAAAAGTTCACAGAGCCCAGCTCTGTTCTGCATGAAAGAAATGCAGTGTAACTGTTTCACTGATTTTAAAAAAATAGAAAGAAATACATGACAGAGCAAGGAGTAGAGTGTATGAAATCTGGCTTCCTGAATCTTTGATAGTCTTTTCGCTGGGTGAGAAATAGCTAAACTAAGATACCATTTCAATTTGATATTCTTTACACTGTGTCTCGTGTTTGTTTACTAAATGAACACTTAACTTTCTAGGTAGAATTATGTATCCATTTTGTTTTATGCATCTCTCATGGTTTTGGCAGTGTATGTAAAATACTGTTAAAATGACAGTAATTTCTAGACTTTGTTCTATGTAATTAACCTTGACTGCACAAGAGCTACTGAGCAGCAGGACTGTTTACCAACCATTAAATATTCTTTTTAGAATGGCAACTCAAGCTGCTTTTGCAAGTTTTAATTTTATTTTTTAATTTTAAATCAGAATTTTTTGTTGATACTTTATTCCAAGATGTGGAAATTTAAAGATGGATAGTAGGTAATAGAAAAGAATTATTTGGAGCATGCATGTATTTGGAATAAAGACCAGTGACCAGGATTTATGCAACTTGTTTGGTAGAAATAAAGGACTGTGGTGTTAATATGACACTTTAGGACTGCATGTTTTATGAGCTCTACTAAAACAAAAGAAATATTGGAACAAAATTGCCAGAGGGATTCTTCTGGTTGCAATAGCAAATGTTTCATGCGAAGCTGTGGAACTGAATTTGTAATAAACAAGACTGGCGTTTTACAACTGTGTTCTTGCAGCATCAGTTTTACTGTATGGCAGCAACTTAATAACTAAAATATTCTCTTTTTTTCGTTTTAATTTACCACACGTTGCCAGGTCCTTCTTGAAAAGAAGTGTGATCAAACTGCAGCCCAGTTTACAGGCCTTCAGGCAATGATAGTATCGTATTTAGGAGACTATACCTGTTAAAGCAAATTGGAGGCATATATTATCGCTCTTGGCTCATGTGAGACAGCACTGCAGTATGCAGAATTATTTTTCCTTGGCTTCTTTTTTTATATAATTTTCGTGTCTGTGACTGAATAAATGTACCCCTCCTCAAAAAGTGATGTAGAAAGCTTTGTGCCAGTGATACCAAAATGTTATCGCTGTTATCAAAAGCTAAGTAACTGTGTACTAATAAAGAGTATGTTAATATAATGCTTCAACACTAAAAAAAAAGGAGGGAATGGCACTGAAAAGGCAATTTAATCAAGAAGAACTGGCAATCATTAGAAGCATAGTAATAAAAGAATATCCATATATGACTGAAAAAATCAGTTTATTATGCTGGGAGGGATGCAATCCTGGGAAAACTGGAATATGGTAATAGTGACCTGGATGTAAAATGGGATGTAGAAAACCAGATTAATTTTACCATTAGTTTAGCAAGACAAAAGGTGAATGTGTGCTTAGTAGAATGACTCAGGGAGCGAGGTGACATATGTGCAGTTTTCTGGCACATGCAGATATAAGTTTTAAGATTTTCACTAAAACGACCAGATTTGTGAACGGTAAAAATAGTGAAGCTTCATTTTGTACATTCCTTGAATCTCTACACTGTGCCATTATGCATCTCCCACATGACCCATGCAGCAATTTATCAAGTGAGGAGAGGGGAAGCGTTTTCACTGTTTGCCTCCCCAGCTGCTACCATTCATAGCAAGCTAAATTTACAATTTGCAATATTTGGTGGAGTGATTGGCTCACTGTCTCCTCTACCTGAATACTGATCTTTGTATAACTTTGGTGAACTTAGTTATCTTTGAGATTAAAAACAGTGCTGGGAAATGAGAGAAGAGGACATGGAGGCATCTGAAAGTGTGCTCACATATGCATTGAATCTGAAACCAGATTAAAAGTGGGGGGAAATCATTACAGTGTGTGTACATTAGAATGAAAAACTCTCTGACATTGAAAAGTTTTTCATCATCCAAAAAGTTTTAGAACAATTTTACTCTAGTGCGATGAATGTCCAATTAGAGTATTTATGCTTGGTTAGCACTGAGACGTTTGGTTGAATTTGTTTGTAAACTCCGTCTTGTGACCTAATCATCTACCAGTGTTGTTTAAGTTAGTTTGGAAATGCCAGTCTAAGGGATTATACAATTTAAAAATAAATCTTCTAGTCAAGCGATCAGTGCAGGAACATCTGCTGTACATCAGGGTGCAATTGGTTTTCTTCTTCCTTCCCTGAGTTGCTCGTTACTGTTACTTGATGGAAATCTCTCCCTTCACGTGAGCTAAGAGAATCAATAGTATGCTTTCAATATGAAGACAGTCTAACAGCTCATTTAATATGCAAATGTATTTTGGGGTCAGACAGAAAAAGCAAGAACCTGAATTTGTAGATAAAGATGAATAGTATTTGCATTACATTATTAAAGCAATTTTGAAAGGTACTATCAATTAAGATACTTACAGCTATACAAAACACAGTGTGTGCTTTTTGAATCACTGATAAAGAGTGAAAACCAATCTTCTCTATTCATCTTTGTGTTCTGATTTTGGATTCTTTGGAAATACTGTGAATAAGATTCTTACTGAGATTGTATTTTGGAAGCTTGCTGCATGTAAACTTTTGAAAACACTTGTTTGAAACTTTCACGGTATTGTCTCCAGATATTTACTGGTGCAGGAGTGCATTCAGATCCTTACAAAACTATTACATGGAGAACAAAGTATTTGAAAATGTTTGTTTTATTATTTTTTAGGTAAATTATTAGTTCAGGACTATTTATTTTTTATGCAGCCGTTAATTACAATCCAGCTTCTAAGACACTGAAAGCTAGACAAATAATACACCAAATTGTTTATCATTGCTGACTGAGAAAAAAAATATTCAAAAAATTGACAAAAGTATTTTGACAGTGTCCTGTTAAGTAACCATCTGCAAGTATATTAATTCCATGATTTTAATGGACTCCTTTCCTGATTAATCAATGACCTTATTCTTTTATGCATATCTGTCAGGACATGTCTTCCTAACAAATCTGTTCAGCCTGGAGCACGTAAGGCATCATCCTCATCTTCAAACTGTGTTAAGTCAAGAAAATGTTTGTGGTAATGTGGGCATTGCTTGTCCAAGAACATTAAGAACGTTGGTCAGGATCTTTTTAACCATAAAAGGATGTGTCTTATGCTTTCTTGTTTGGTATAAGTTGGAAGAGAGTGAAAAAAAATACAGAAGGAATTTTTATTACAGAGAAGCATTTCCCTTCAAATAGCACATGAAGGAATAGCGTGTCTGAAAAAAAATTTTATTGGCAGGGGAAGCAGTAGTCTGAGCTACATATTGTTGCTGATAACTGTTTTAACTGTAGACGAATAACGTATTTAAAGTTCTGATTTGTCTAATGTCAGGAACATGAAAAGTTAATTTTTAGACACCTACTTGTTTTCTGTCTATTCATGTAAATTTTTCTCTGGGTACTAGACCTGCATTCTCTGTCCACCTCCCTTCCCAACATAGAGACTGCTACCGACTGCAAGTGTTTAGAAGCTTACCTGTAAAATGAAGAAAAAGTAAATGAACTTGGCCTTCTGTGTTTCTGGGAATTTGCATATGAAGAAAAAAGTTTTTTAGAGCAGTTCCATCCTGGTGGTGTACAGATGTAGTTGTTAGCAAAATGTTTATTTACTGTTCTGCAATATGTTTTATGTTTATTTTGAAAATGGTGAGAAGTTCCAGGGCATTGGTATTATTTATGATGGGAGAATGATACATTTTGTTTTAAGACATAGTCTGTAAAGACTTTAAATGTTTCTGAGATTTTATATAAGAATTCAAAGCATACCTAAAGCCTCTGTTGCAGAGAGAGTGTGTGTTCTCTTTCCTTATTTCATGGTGATGAACCTACACATCTCAGTGTGAAGGATTGAGAAGCACAAATTTTATATTCTGTTTCATAAACAGAAGGTTGTTCCATGTGATGCTGAGAGGACAAGTTATGTAATCCCTTGGATTTTCATACATAAAATGGGAAAAAAAAATTGTAAAAGTTCTTAGTGACACAATTTCACATTGATAGAATGTTTTGTTTCCTTATTTCCTTAGATGTCTTTCTGTAACAAATTACTGGTTGTATAGCTGTTCCAGTGATATGGAATCATAGTGAAAAGACAGGTAGACAACTTTTCAATAAGTGTTTGTGTGTCTAATACGTGCTTGTACTTTAAAAGCAGTAAAAGAATTCAGAAGAGCGCTTGCGGGGGGGGGGGGGGTGTTATTTTTTTCTGAAAAGGACTGGAGGAATAAGAGTGAAATTTACTTATTTCTGCTGTATTTTTAATACAATGTGTTTTGTGGAAAGTTAGAGGTGTTGCAGATATGAAATTTAAAATGTAGGTTTCAATCAGTAAATAACACCTACAAAGCAATGTTTTTATAAAGAAGTACACAGTATGGAATGTAATAACTTTTTTGGAATGATGATATGATGTCACTGAATCTGCCTGCTCAGTTGTTATACAAATACTGAAAATAATGGTACAGTTAATCAGTAATGAGAATCAAGTTGCTTGCATTTGGAAACTAGAAATAGCTGACATACTACTCGGCTGTCATAAAAAGTAGTTGTTTTCTAGCTTTAAACCAATGTTTTGTCTGGAGTGAAGAGCAAGTGTGTACGTCATGGTTGCTGGGTTTTCTTCCCTGTTTTGCAAAGAGATATTCATTACACTTCATGTTGTGGGAAAGGACTAGCTAGCAGATTCATTTCCCTGTGTTTGTGTTAGGAAAAAAAGAAGAGGTTTATAATCCTGGAAAGTGATCAAGGCAAGAAGTAGTGTGACTCCTGTTATGAAATATGCAATTTTTTAAAAACAAATATTTCAGATGCCTTTATAGAAAGGTTCATCTAATTACAGAATCACAGAATCACCAGGTTGGAAAAGACCTCCTGGATCATCAAGTCTAACCATTCCTATCAACCACTAAACAATGCCCCTGAGTATCTCATCTACCCGTCTTTTAAATACCTCCAGGAATGGTGACTCAACCACCTCCCTGGGCAGCTTCTGCCAGTGCCCAGTGACCCCTTCTGTGAAAAATTTTTTCCTGATGTCCAGCCCGAACCTCCCCTGGCAGAGCTTGAGGCCATTCCCCCTTGTCCTGTCCTCTGTCACTTGGGAGAAGAGCCCAGCTCCCTCCTCTCCACAATCTCCTTTCAGGTAGTTGTAGAGAGCAATAAGGTCTCCCCTCAGCCTCCTCTTCTCCAGGCTAAACAACCCCAGCTCTCTCAGCCTCTCCTCATAAGACTTGTTCTCCAGCCTCTTCACTAGCTTTGTTGCTCTTCTCTGGACACGCTCCAGAGCCTCAACATGGCCTGTCTGGTGGAGTTAGGGCCAGTCAAGAGACGACTGGGGTTTTTATTCCATGAGGTATATTCTGCCCTCATTGAAGTCAACAGGAACATGATCAGAGAACTATATTCATCAACACAGATTTTCAAACAATCTGAAATACGATGGGTAATTGTATGGCATTGTCTGTAAAGGCTTCTTTGTGCTATATGCTTGTTCTGTGTTTCAGAGGGATAAATATATACAAGAATTGTGGGTGTGTCGAAGCAGCAAAACTGGTTCAGACAGGTAAAAGCGTTTGAAGTGGTGTCTTTTGCACCATTAATAGTCTTGAGTTTGTCTCGGTTTTTTCTGCATCAATATTATGAATCCTGTTTTCGGGGATTTATTACTCCTATAAAAACATCAGGCTAAAATTTGGCTCATCAGATGAGTTAGTCTCTCATTCTTTTCTATTAAAAGAATGCTGTCAGTGATACTGTCTGATACTGGAAATACATATGCAACCTGAAGTTTTTTCTCGTTCATGCAGCAGTTGGTGGTAGTTAAAGGAATTAAAATTAGTAGGTTTCCTTTCTGCTGCCTTGTTGGAGAACTTTACTGTTAGAATCTAAAAGTTTAGATAAAATATAAGCCCTGTAACTGATAAAATGTATTAATATCCACATTTTAAAATTAGGAAGCTTGTTTATGAGGTTTTACTAGGGTCATGTAGTGACAGAACAGAAATAGATTCTGGTAGTTGTGATTTTTAAGCCATGGGGTATCAAATACAACAGTTACTTTATCTGTTAATTTAGTTGTGGCTGTCAAGCTAAATTTAGCCTATTTACTAATAGGTGAGTCCAAGCTTTTCCGTGTGCTAATCTTTGTCCATTTGAGTATTTGTTTATCATGGTTGAACTTTACACAATTTAAGGAGCTGTCATTCAGTAGATGTTTTCAAATCTTCAAGTAATATCCTTTGATACGGCAGTGTTGGAGGGAGAGAGGAAATGAGCAATTTTATTAATTTCGACCAAACTGAAAAGACTTGCAATAATTGTTTTAAACATTAAGTTTTGCTTTAGTCATAGAATATCTTTTAAATGCTTTTTTGATCCATTTTAAGTATAGTTTGAATTGCTACCAGCAGCTAAAAATGTGTTTATGTATGAAATTAAGATTACAAGTGTTTTGCATGATAACTACTTTGCAAAGGCTTTTGTGCTGCTTTATTTAAGAAGTTATTTAATGTCAGTTCAGTATTTCAAAGTGAAACAGAAGACAGTGGAAATGATATTTTTATCTATCCACATGAGCAATGGTGTGTATCAAATTCAGTTAATATTAAAACTAAATAAATTCTCAGTGGTGAGACTTAAGTGTTGTTCTCTTCTTGCCTTCACTGGCAAGTGACATTCAGGCCTTTAGATGTAAATGACAACTCAATTTGTTGTAGTGTCAGGTTGATCAAACCAAACTTGAATTTAGGAATTGCCTCAGTTCTTTCCATCTTCCTCTAGCTACTCTGTTCATGATCCAGCACTCTATGAAAGAAACTTATTTATGAAATCTTATTATGATAAGAACTACCCAATACACAGCATAGGTATTCCCTGTGCTGAGCTGCTGGTTACCAGTATCTAAACTGCTGATAGCTTCAGTATCAGCTCCAGCAAGACTGGAAAACCTGTCATGACTAATTCTGCATTAGCCAAGTTTTCTCAACACACAGATTGACCCCTAACACCAGAGGTCTGATTGATTAGTGCCACGGTATTTCTTGCTCTTCTGAAGTCAGTGGCTTTCATCTTCTTCTTTAGGTGCTCTGAACTGTGCTGGAACCTGCTAAGCCTCCACTACATCAATGGGAGCAAGACCTTCCTTATATGAAGTTTGTTTACTTGATGTGTTTGAATGTAAAGCAATATAAATAAGGCGTCTTGGCTTTCAGAAGCAGTATTGGAGTATCTTGATCATACCTATAGTATTCTTTGCAACGTCCTTGGAGTTTCTTTATGCCTGGAGAAGCTTTCTGTTTCCCAAGACCTGTTTTATCTTCTGACTGTAGACTCAGAACTAAATTAAGGTCTGTCTTTCAGACAGAACAACCCTGTAGGTACTAAATCAGATCAGTCTTACTAGGGCCTACCTTATCATTGGTAGTGGTGTCAGAAGTTTATCTTTCTTATTGAGTGGGTTTTCTTTTTCTTAAATAATTAATGAGAGCAATTCAATTTTCTGTGTCACAGCTGGATACCCTCAAATCACATATTATTAGATTTCCAAGTGCTGAAATTTAGGGGATAAAATTAAGTTCCATGGTTAAAAGAAAAAAGTTAGGCCTTGATAAAATATTATGGCAGATAGAAGTTTTTCACCAATTCAAAATAGATCATGGAATCTTAGAATGGTTTTAATTAGAAGATTAAACTTAAAGATCATCTAGTTCCAACCGTGCTGCCATGGACTGGAACACCTCCACTATACTAGGTTGATCAAAGCCTTGAACACTTCCAGGGAGGTGGTATCCACAAATTCTCTGAGCAACCTGTTTAAGTGCCCCACCACCCTCATAGTTATATCTAATCCAAATCTACACTCTTTCAGCTTAAAGCCATTTGCCTTTGTCCTGTCACTACATGCCCTTGTAAAAAGTCCCTCACCAACTTTCTTGTAGGCCCGCCTTAGGTACTGGGAGGTTTCTATAAGATCTCCCCAGAGCCCTCTCTTCTCCAGTCTGAACAATCCCTTTCTTCATAGGAGAAGTGCTTCAGCGCTCTGATCATCTTTGTGGCCCTATTCTGGACTCATTTGAACGGATTCATGTCCTTATATTGAGGACTTAAGAGCTGGATGCAGTAGTCTAGGTGGGGTCTCATAAGGGTGGAGAAGAGCGGCATTGGGGCAAGAAGTGATTCTGCTCCTGTACTCGGCACTGGCGAGGCCGCACCTCAAATCCTGTGTTCAGTTTTGGGCCCCTCACTACAAGAAAGACATTGAGGTCCTGGATTGTGTGTGGAGAAGGACAACAAAGCTGGTGAAGGGAGTGGAGAACCAGAAGTCTTACGAGGAGCAGCTGAGGGAACTGGGGTATTTAGCCTAGAGAAGAGGAGGCTGAGGGGAGACCTTATCACTGTCTACAACTGCCTGAAAGAACGAGGGTGTTGGTCTTTTCACTCAAGTGATAGTTGATAGGATGAGAGGGAGTGGCCTCAAGCTGCACCAGGAGAGGTTAAGGTTGGACATTAGGAAAAGCTTTTTCACTGAAAGAGTTATCAAGCACTGGACAGGCTGCCCAGGGAGCTGATTGAGTCACCATCCTTGGAGGTATTTAAAAGATGGGTAGATGAAGAGCTTAGGGATATGATTTAGTAGTAGACAGGTACGGCTGGACTTGATGCAGGCCTGCACATCTCTAATTCCTCTTTCTTATTCCCCATGTTATGTGTATTTGTGTAGAGACATTTAAGTGCCATATTAAGTGGCATCAGTTATTGCATAAGAGAAATTGAAGATCAGGATTTACTTTCTTGGTGATATCCACTAACAAGGGATTTTGGCAAATACCTATTAAACTTCTTTGTTAGAATAACATTGCATCTCAGTTCTGGTGAGGATTGTAACATCCTAAGTTTTTTTTAATTAAATTTATTAAATTAAATTTATTAAGTAGGAATTAATGCAAAGACATATATTCAAAAACTGCCTAAGGCTTATAAAAGAATGAGTCTAGGCTAGTGAGCAGACACCAGATAACTACAACATTGCTTAAAGTTGCTCTGGTTACTGCAACTAGCTTTGTGCCAGCACCTTTTTAAAGCTCAAATTTTTTTTTCCGTTCCCTAAATCCCCTGAATAATTACAGCCAAGAAAATGAATCTTGTATTGGACTTTGCATCAGCAATAATTTTCGAATGTTACATTAAAGAACAGTGTTTAGTTCATTAGGAGTAATAATTTTTTTTTAGCTGATAGAGTTGAGCATCTCAGAATTACACAAAGAATATCTGTAAAAGCCAATGCATTATGTTACTTATCTACCATGTCACAACCTAATCTGACATAGTATTTGTGATCTTCAAAGGAAACATATGTGTCAAGTTAGCATTTAGAGGAAGGTTTCTTCACATAAGCATGGTGAAACAGAAGTGGTTCTCAGAATTAAAGAAAGGATATTATTCTTGTGAATGGGGAGTGCACTGAAATATTTTATTTGAATTCAAACCAAAGAAAAGCTGTTTGTTTACTTTGTGAAAGATTGTTTAAAATGTAGCACCTTTGCTGCAGTCTGATAGTGAACGTTCTAAGTCAGTGGATGTTCACCAACGTAAGTAGGTGTGAAATAAAGCTTTCAGTAGCATCATCTTAGTTTTCTTCAACAAGCAGTAAAAGACTTCACCTGCTTTGTTCAAGGAGTACATTGTAGTCAGGTGAAAGTTAGAAATGTCTGTTCCCACTTTGTCTTTCTCATTTCTCCTCCTCCTAAGAGCTGTCCAGTTTTTCTATTTCCAAAAATAATTTCAGTCAAGGAAGAATAATTTAAATTCTGGTCTCCCCCACCTGGGGAGTGCAGTTTTTATAGACTTTGAACTTCAGTTCAGACTTATTTTCTGGGGTTTTTTTTATAACTTTCTTATAAATCAAGGCAACATTTTGACTCAAACTGTTTTCTCAGAAAGTGAATAAATGGCCTTGTCTGAGGAGCTATACAAACAAGAGTCATTTTAGCATCAGTCTTGAGCCTCTACTATCTAGGATTACTTAACCTTAAGTACAGCTTATCATGGACTTGCTGCACGTACTCGTCTTAGCCATCTCGGCCATCTATCTACCTGTACAATAATATAGACATCCATTTTTCCTGCTCAAGAATGGCTTTTCAATTGGAAATAACAATATCTAGAAGGAATGGAGTACTGCTGACATCCTCTGAACACATTTCCGTGAAGGAATTCATCATACGTTTTTACAGCAAAGGTTTACATACTGTATTTCAGATAAACCACATTGTTCATTTAGCTGTTATTTTAGCTTGGTTTCCTAAGAAAATGAGACATCAGTTATTACATTGTTGGAGTGTGTCCTGTTCTCCTCTTTTCTCAAATAACTTGCGTATCTTGCGTATCAATATGTCCCAGAGTGAAAGTGACTATGGCAAAGATTGCCCTTCAGTTCCTTTTCTTGTTGTAAGATAATTTGTTGTGAGAGCTAAAAAAAGTGAGTTAATTACAATACAAAGCAAACAAACATTAGGAAAAAAAATAGGATGTTTAGTTTTGTCTCTGGACTTTTCTGGTATCTTTATACATCTGCCTTCCAGATAGTGAAGACTTATAAAAGGGACTGCTCCTTTTTTAACAATAGAGCATCAAACACGTGGTTGCCACGAACCCAGTTATTACAGTGCAACTAATAATTATAGTAATCTTGTGAAGATTAAAGTTTTAATGTAAAGCATCTTGGAAACCAATTTCATAGATACAAAAATACCTGCAGAGAATATTTCTTAATGTGGGAACACTCTATCCTTGATTAATGCAGTGGGGTTTAGACTGATCCTAGAATGAATTAAATAAAAGTTTTGGGGGAAGAAAATAGATAAAGATCTGTATGTGTTGACTAGTCCTAGTTGAAAAGGATATCTGTTCTATACTTATTAAAAACAAACAAACAGCTACTTACCATAAGAGTATCTGTTTAGACACAGGCTAGCCTTTAGACAAACTGGTGTCAAGTAAGTGCAGTTGTACTGAGTAAAAACCAAGACAGATATGTTTAATTAACTAGCTTGTATTTCAGGCTGAAGGGCCAAAAGTAATTGAAGCTTTTGTTCCCAGAAAGTTCACATATGCCACAGAAATAAAATATAAAAACTAACCTACCGAACAAACAAAACACCTTTATGAAGTACTTCAGTTCATTTAGGATAGCGAGGAATTGAACGTGGAGAAAGACAAAAGGAAATGGCATAATTTCTTTAGAGAGAAGGAAGATCTTAAAAATTTCTTTTTATATAAGTATAAATATTGCCATTGATAAAATAAGGAGAGTGTTAAAACCCAGCTGAAAGCAGTTTCAAAAGTAGACCTGTTAGAAATGGAATACTCTAGAAGTTTTCATATTGATCGACTTAGAGTATAGGGGCTAAAAAGCCTGTGCTCGTTGGGAGTCGGGACTGTGGTGATTTCCAAAGACTATTTAACAATGTCTACTTATTATTAGTCAAAGAGTCTGGGATCCTATCGAGAGAAATGAAGATTTGATCTCGATAGAGACTTCTGAACATTGCAAAGTATAAGTAGAGAGAGGAGTAGCTTCTGTTGCAGCGCAGGCAGTTAATGATGCTCTATGGAGAGGGAAAAACCTTGAGTTTCATAGTTAATGGGAAGTTTGTGTTTGTGACAGGAGTAACTGTCTGAACTGAAAAGTCAGAAGTTGGCAAGTCTGTAGTATGGATCCCAAATGAAGCAGCAAAAAAAGGAAAGGATAGAAGGATCTTCACTTCTGTTTCATTTAACAATTTAATTTAACATTTAATTGCTGTAGCGACCGTCTGGTAACTAGAGCATAACTTCTTTTAAAAGAACCTGTATACATTCATATATGTATGTGCACCTGTATGTGCCATGGGTATATCTAAGGATATTATTGTTTTGATAACATTGTTCAAAGGAAGGTGAAGATTAATAAATTGGCATATCTTCTCTTGAAATACTATCTTTTAACATACTCAGCTGTGGGGCGCTTTACCATGAATTGCAATTAGTGCTATTTTTTCTAGTTTTTTTAAACTAATCTAAGCAAAATACTGTATTTTTTTTTTTTTTTTAGCAAACAGGTACATCTTTGAAAGAAGTACCCATCAGAACTTAAACTGAAAATCCATTCCCAGTTTATGTAACTCTGTGGAGCTGTATTTAGATTATAAAATTAAACCAGCCTAAGTTAAGGATGGATTTCTGGTTGAAGACTGATTTGTCTTCCTGGATTTACTCTTTTTGGTGATGCTAGGATTACAGTGAAATTTATTGGATGTAAGGCCTAGGTAGGTATTGAGCGTATCCCTAAATTTATAAGTTTTAAAATAAATCATTAAATTTACCGTTTGCCTATGCTTTTACAAATATCAATGAAAACATACATTTAGTTGAAGGCAACAAGTCTATTATAACTGTCACTTAAACATGAGTTGTTATGTTGCTAATGAACTGCACATAACAGAAACATATGGCTGTCACTTCACTAGCAGAATTTTTAGTTTAATCCCATATAGACTGCGAAGAACTGTGAAGTTAGTACAAAGGAAAGTCCATTCTCTGCATAGCTGTAAAATGTCAGATGGTGTTGGATTTTAGTATCAGTGCCTAGTATTTCCTTTTACTGTGATGACAAACATATTCATGCACCATGGAGGTATCCATGGATAGCTCCCAAACATTTTGTTGAAATACACAGCCTATTTCTGTTACTATGTTCACAGTTTTACTTGGTAAGTTTTCACCTTCCCTAATACTTTATAAGACCTTACATTACAACTATCTCTGAGATTCCCGTTGTGATGTTGGTTCATTGTGTGCTAATTCGATTATGACTCTACAAAGAGTCAGTTTCCTGATAGATCTTAAAAGTAACATATTGCCACTAGTTAGCGGTTTTGTTTAATGTCTTCAATCTTAATTAGACTGGACTTTCAGTCAGCTTTATCTTATGGCTAAAACTTGAACTATGTTTATGTTTAAAGCAGTGATTCTCAACCTTTTTATTTGAAGCTAGATGTGATACATAACTTCAAATATTTTGATCAACCCTTCTCATTCAATAGCATTGTTTTCTGTTTCCAAAGTAATGGGAATTGATGTATTGGGTGTTTGTGGGTATTGGAGCAGAATGTGCATTTACATGGTTTTCTTCTGTGACTGCCAGGGAAGTGCAGCATACAAAGTGAAAAGAGTGAGCCAAATTTTCAACTGTTCTTACTATTCAGCAAATAGCATGATAGGATAGGCTTTTAACATTATATTTGGACCTAGAAGTAAAAGATGAGACACGTGTTATTTCTAGATAAACACCATAAATTAAAAAAGGAGGAACCAATTTTACATTGGCTTGAAAAAAGCAAGTTACTGATGATGGAAAGATTAATTAGAAAAATTGACCTTAATTAGGCAATTTTAGAGACTTCCCAGAATGCATGTGACTTGAATCTTCCCTCTCCCTTGATCTTTAAAATGCTAATGACTACAATTTTGCTACTGATAAACACAACTCTTTTCTAAGTAGCTTCTTAGTAGAAAAGTCCCAATGGTTTCAGATTTGCAGTTTGCTAATGTACGTAGGAGTTTAAATATTGCTATTTAATATCACCATTTTTAAGCTGTTTTTCTTTACAATGATGTATTAAGTATTGGTTTCTCTTTTTTCTCCCTGGCAGTTACTTTGGTTTTCTTACGTTATTTCCAAATCTGCACTTTCATTAAGCTCTTTTAAAAGCTCTTAATAATTTGTCTGCAAGTAAGTGTCATAGTGGGTCCTGTTATAGGAGGGTATATGTGTACACATACCACACAAATGAAGGACTACATTATTTTTCAACTGATGTCTGTAGGAGAACTGAGGTTTATTAAGAAGTGGGAAGTAGAAGAGTTAGTGTCATCTGTCAGTCCACTCTGCTGTCTATCTAACTGTCTGTAATAGCAGGGTGGAACCCAGTGAATAACCGTCCAGCAAATCCCATCAGTTGTGAAGTTAGAACATCAAACTTGCTTAATAAATATATTGTTTAATTTCTTAAATTCAGTGTTTCAAAGAAAAAAATAATTAAAAAAACCAAACCCTATGAAATGCTCTCTCCTATAGGACAGGGTGAGAAACTTCCATTTCAGACTCTGTTGTCATACTCAAATTCTTGCTCATGTGCAAAGACATCATCTTCCTTGCCTAAGAGTAGAATACTTTATTTTATGGACAGAAAGCTGAATATGTGACCAAGAACAGAGGATATTCTGCGCTGTTGATTTGCACATGTTAGGACACTGCATTGAAGCTCTTAAGCTTTATGTAAGTGATTTTGAGCCTTGTGAGAACATTAAAAGTTAAATTGGATTTACAGAAAATTATTCCTTGACCTTTTGAATGGATGATATGAAAGAAAGTGTCAGGAAAGGCTTTGCAAATTCAAGGGTAGTATCAATATCAGTGGCCCTTGAACCTGCATTTTTTTTTATTAAAACATAGCTTCAGATGCTGTGGAAGAGTTTAACAGTATTTCTCCCAGGTTACTGATGTATACACTAATGGAACAGACAGGGGAAAAGATCTGGTGATCTTTTCTGAAACGATAATCAGGGAAAACTCAGTGATGGAATCAGTCTTTTGTCTGGAATGTGATGTATTATTCTAGCAAATACCTCTTTAATTTATTGTGCCCTGTGTTTCAGGCTCTGTCTTGGGCAAGGTAGACAACAACTGATGAGTCAATCTTAACCTGAGCAGAATGCTGAAACACAAAAGTTACTGTCTCTTACTGTAAGTTCCAGAGACTTCTTTTGACACGGAATGTCACAGAATGTGACCCTTCTCTTCTTTATTAAACAGACTGAACGTAAATTTTTCCTCACATTGTGATTTACAGACCAGTACAGATGTGTATTCTGAAAGACCAAAGTTGTAATAATTTTTTACTAATACAGTTTTTATCTCTCATTCCAGCTTACCACTTGTAGCAGTATCCACCTTCACTCAAATATGAGGGGTAAAAAAGCTGTGTTTCTCTTCTTACTGGAAGAACTTTGTTTTTTTAACAGTAAAGGGTTCTTACTCTGTGTAATACCTTTACACATGTGCACTTGTGTGCATGATTACACCAAGCACATTGGTGATTGGAATGGTGAATGTTTATAAATAGGTCTCAAGGGTTCAGGCTGCTCTGACTTCCATATTCTTTGTACAAAGCAGCAAATGTCCCACTCAGACACACAATTCTTTGAGATCCTTCAGACATAAATGTAATAATGGAACAAAGGAACAGTAGAATTATCTCAAAAAGAAATATAAATATTGTACAGTCGAAAAAGAAATGGATAATCATCAGTTTATGAATGAAAAAATGCTGTGGACTTTAATAAGAAGCATTTCTGTTATTATCAGGAAACAGTAATTGACTAAACAACTCATAGCCATTAATACTTCTAATATTTGCACCTTCTTTTAAAAGAAAATACTTAATATTTTTAAATCAGGTCAGCAGTACTAAACTGCAGTGGTGAAGGACCACTGAACAAGCATAGCTTTGCTTGTTTTTACCTTACACTTTGATTATTCACTTTTTCATCTGTGAAATCTTGCTGGTACTTCCTGGTTCACTGAAGATTTGTCTCAGAATATGGCTTTACTCTGACATTCTTGTTGTGACCCATGAAATCTATAGTATTTCTGATTCTGCAGAGATATTCACTGAACCAGGAACATATAAGAATAGGTGGAGAGTGAGGGAAAAAGCTTTTATTAAGAAGTTGGATTGATTTAAAACATAAAAAACTTATGCTGGCTTCCAACCACAACATGACTACAGAAATACTTAGCATAGATGTCTCTCTTTCACTGTTTTTTAACTTTTACGGCTTTATTCCTTGTGAGGTTTATGAATTACGTCAATGAGCCATTTCATTATCTTTAGAAAAAAAATACTCTCATTAGTGTCATACTGTCATTCTAGACATAGCTGTCTACTTAGGATCCTTACTTGCACAAATACATTACAGTCTTCTGAAATATAATTGTTATCTCTGAATATTCTTTCAGTCATGAGCCTTCTATAATAATCTGTTATGTTTGGTTTTTTCAATTTACGTATATAAATATCCATGTATAGAAAAGCTGTATTTGGTTATTAGAAAGTTGGCTTGGAAGAAAAAGTATTTTAATTTAAACTGTATTAATGATCTGTTTGTACTCTAGTTAAGTACTTCAGCATTTATTAGCATATCTTGTTTTCCGCTGGACATAAGATGGCAGCTCTTTGGCCTCTGCAATGGCATTACTATTTTTAAAGAGATGGGAAATCAGTAAAATGGGGGAAAAGAATGTGAATATTACTTTCTGAATTAATTATAGTCCAGTCATCTGAAGATGCGGCTGGAGAGATTTGAGTCTTAGTGGAATCCTGGTGAAGGATTTGAATTTCAAGTTGCACGCGTCCCCAGATCTTCATCTAGGAAAGCAAGATTAAAACATAAGCTTACATTGAAAAACAGATCATAACTACATGTTAAGGAAGCAGCTTGATAGCTTTGGGAGATTTGTGGAGAAAGAAACTACATGGAGGTGACCTTTCATAAGTCATCTAAATGGACAGTATTTTGTATTTCCTTTTTACTTCTATTTGCGTGTTTCTGGGAGCATTGGAAGTGTATTTTTACATTTAGAAATACTGTCAATAGGTTTTATGTCGTTTCAAGTAACTCAGACTACATTTTTCAAAAATTTATATATATGTAAGTTCTCTTGTCCGTGGCCTTTGAACATGAGGCTTCTTTAAAGGCCGGTATTGATCTGCCTTTTTTAGTTCCTAGTACAGTTCTTCTCAGTATTCAAAGTGTAAAAAAATAGATAGCAAGGCAGAGATAAATGTGAAAGACATGTTTTTTTGAGACTTGTCATTAGCAAGGAAAAACATTGGTACATGGCAAGGTAATACAGAGAATGCCTGGACCCTGGCAGTCCTAGAATTTATTATATTACTACATAAATCTTGAGTCTCCATTATTGATCATTTCAGATGAAAATTTTAAATAGAGAACATATAAAACACTGGAGAAAATGAGTCCTCCGTGCACTGAAAACACATACGTAAATGTAAATACATACCACTAAATTCCTTTTTTGCTCAAAATCAGCTTGTCTGTCACTAATGTGCATGGCCCAGATGAACAAAGTAAAGCTGACTCCTCAGCTGATCTCTCTATTGCACTGTCCCCAAATGATTCCTTATTTAGAATGCAGGTCTTATTAGTCTAGATATTAATATTAATTGTCCTTTGCTTGCTATTTACCCATGCTTTCTAACATGACTTTAAAGCACTGAGTATGTTTACCATACATATAAACTTTTTGTAAAAAGTCTATCATTATTTACAACCAAGCTTAGAAGGGTCATTTAATCTAGGGTACGTACTTAGAAGAAAACCTTTACATTTTTAGTCTTATGCTTTCAGCCAGGTTCTCACATGGTTGTTCAGGTTGTGCTGTCCTTTATTCCACCAGTAGCTCCTCTGGTGCCAGTGAAGTAGCTTATCAGAGTGTTTGTTGGTAGAAGAAATAAGATCTTGATTTTTCAAGAACCGTTTTTGTGGTACTGTTGGTTTAAAGATGAAAACTTGTTTGTCAAGACACGGCAGAATTGGCTTGGTCTGTGTGAATGCAACTGCAGTTCATTCATAAACTTCAGTGTTTAGGAACAGGCAGGGTGGCCTTTATAAAAACTAAGCTCTGGAGTCTCTGAAGATTTTGTACATCCCATTATCAGCTGGTGATGGTGGAGACAGGTGCTCCTAGCAACCTTAAGGTACTCTGCTTGAGGTTTTAGGGAAGGTATGGTGGCATTGGAACCTCTTTCCTACCTACATAACTTCATCAGAGTCATAGGGGAATCTTTCAGGTTAACCTACTTTTTTAGTAGTAAAACTAGCATTTTGTTAAAACTTATTCAGTCTGGTTAGAAATTAGATTAGAAGTAAACAAAATAAAAATTAAGCACTCCTCTATAGTGTTGGATAAATTGAGTTACTAGGAAACAAAAGCACTTTTCATAACTGTATGGAAAAATCAGGTCTGAGATTACCTCCCAGCAATCTAGATTCCTAATATGTCCCCCTATTTTGTGGGGTTTTTTAAATTCTAATTCATTTGCAGATATATTCCAAACTTTGTAAATGTTGTTTTTAACCATCTTTCCACCTAAATGTGAAAGCTGATATTGGAGTAGGTAGAGCTAAAGTGCTTATACTTGTTTCATTGAATGAATTGAAATTCATGATCACGACCATCTTATCAATCTCTTTTAAAAATATAAAATATCTTCTGCTGTAGTGTCATTAAAATATACCTAGCAAATACATTTGTTCAGTGAGGACTTATTCAGTCAGAGTGGTGAAATGATCCTTGCCTGCAAATGTATTTTATATGTCTAATACAAAATGAATATGTAGAAATATTTTAGCTCACTGGAAATCAGTGCATAGATATTAGTTTTAGGTTGCACCCGATATTAATATTAGACTGTGCTACACCTATATTATTTATTTCAAATTTGAGTCCCATACTTACCAAAACATCATATTAACCTTTGAATAAACTTGCCTTATTTTCTGAGATGGTGTTTTCAGGCCCAAGTAAACAATATTGTTTTAGTGCAAGTGTCATCACAATTTTTTCTGCTTCCAAAATAAATTAATTTTTGTCCACTTAAATTACTTCAATCTTGAAAGTTGTGAATCTATCATGTATTTTCATGGACAAGAAGGTTATTCTTTCTTTCAAAACTTTCATTTTTTCTTATGCTTTTCCTAATAGCATTCATTACCTGAATCTGATGGTCAATCATATTGTCAAGTAGTGATAAATTACCATGACTATAATGAAAGGAAACGGTACAGGTGAAAGGGATCTCAACCATTTGTCTTGGAGAAGCAGAATATATTTATATGTAAAAGTCTGAAAATGAAACAAAAACCCCAACAAAGTCAACCAAAAAAAAAAAACCTGGAGTGTTACTCATACCTAAAGAAAATACTATTTGTTTCGATGTTCAGTTATTGATGCCTAACGGTATACGTGGAGGTCTTGCTGATGCTATTTTAATTCTAAGTAGATATTTATGTATTTAATTTTATTTTAATGAAGGAATCTCAGTATAATGTCCTAGAAGTTTGGTCTTCAAGTTCTGCAGAGTCGTTCCCAGACTACAGTTTTCATGTAACCTTTAAAATAGGAATCATGCTGGTCTTAAATGCATCTCTTTGCCCAGCCTGGCTGAGGTGAGTGTTTTGCTGTGTTACCTTGGGAGAGAGGGCCGTGTTTGGAACACTTCAATGCCATGGCAATGCACAAAAGGTAACTGCCTTTGTTTTCATTAAAGATGCTATTTAAAGAATCAGTGCTCCTTGATCAGACCTGGTGGGTTTCCTGGAAGACAGGAGAAAGAATTTCCTGGAATAATTACATATTCTCCCTAGAGTGAAGCAGATTTCTCAGTCTCATTTGCCACTTAACATTCCTCAGCCTGCTTTCCCTGAGTTTTGTTATTTTCAGAAAAAGAGTAGATGTAGAAAAAGGTTGGGAGACCATGTGGGTGCTTGTATCAAAGCTGGCCTGTGAAGCTGCTATGCAGGAAGGGTACGAGTTGCTTGTGCTTTATTTGACAGTTGTTTTTGACATTATTGCATGATGTTGTTTGGAGGGAAAAGGCCAAACTTTGCTATGCAAACTTTGAGATGCAAGTAGCCCGTTAGTATAATGAAGTAAATAATGTTGTGTGTTCTTCTCTGCTGCAATTCATATTTCACCTTTAAAAACAAATTCTGTTGTTCACTTCTCTGATGAGTTGTTAATAAATATGATTCCATTACAGGTATATCATGCAAAATTACATGGGTTGTTTGATAAATGCTATTCTCATGTGCTTTTCCTCTGGAGACCTTTTGTCTCCAGGAAGAATCATGAAATACAAATTTCACACTCAGCTTCTGTAAAGCTGACTGATTTGGTAGGGCTGAGAGGTACGACAGTCAAGCATCTGTTAGAAGACTTCCACTTGTCGTAAGTTGGCTGCAGATGCTTAGATCAATGCTGACTCAGTCCTCCATGCTCTCATCCATATTCTGCCTTCCTATTCTGCCCTCCCCCCAAAGTCCATCACATCACAGAAGTTGTGAATTTGGTTTATTCTTCACTTACATTACTTTAAGCAATCCCTTTTATTTGCTGGAGTTTTCCATCCCCTCAATTGCAGTATTATCGCACAATTATTGAGCAGTTGTGAGAACTGAGAAGTCAGAAAGCTCCAGGAAGAGGTTGGAATGATCAGCTGTGGCTAGGAAACTCCTGAAGCAGATTTGTCCTGACCATACAGTTCGTATGCTTCTGCAATGTCAATCATCTGCATGGCATTTCCTTACCCAAATGAATGCCCAGTGGGAATACTCTATTCAGAGGTTGCAAGGAGATTCTTGATAACTAAGAAAAGTTAATAACTGATTTTCCAAAGTCTGCATCTTTAAGGAAAAGGAACTGTAATGTACAACTTGGTTGGACTCCAGGCACAAAAGGAAATGGGTTATAGCAGTTGTGACTGTGCAGAGCAGATGTTTTGGTTGGACTGGCTATCAACCATCTGACTCATAATAAATTGTCAGTTCCAGTAAATTCCCAGTTTTCAATTACAGTAGGTAGGATATGAGAAAACAATGCTGTTCAGATGGTGTATTTAAAGTGATTTTGATGATACTATTCATAAACAACTCATACTAACTTTGTAAAAGAATAAGTATTTTGCAAAGGGAGCAGCTGTTAACATTAAAGCATGCATTTGGGTGTAAATTTAAACTGATGTGAATGAAAAGTAACGAATGTTTTTTTAGACAGTCCTGACGGAATTTGAGGTAGGATTTTAAGTTTTACTTTGAAGTCTTGTGATACCTGAAGGCTTTTCCTGAACTTTTTTGGGGAAAAATAATTTCTAAATGCCCTCAAACTTCCATATTCATCTGTTCTGTGCTGCATTTGTATTTTCAAACCGCCTCTTGTTCTTGAGTTTCAAAAATACATACTTAATGAACCTTTCATCTGCACTGGCTAAGTAGTCAAAGGGTAAATTAGAATATGCCCTTTATGCTTTTCTTTGTGAAAAGTTTTATTTATTCTAGTAAGTTGTTTGCTAGGAGGTCTCTGCAATAGAAAAAAAAAAAAGATTTTCAGCCTGTTAAGAGCTGGTTTTTTTCCTTTCTCACCACATTGCTTTGCCATGGATATTTTGCATTTCCACAGTGTTGTGGAGGTTTAGTCAAGGATCAGTCCACATTGTGCAAAGTACTCTGTAAACATAGGAAACCCCTTGCAGTTCTTGAAAAAGAAGACTATTTATTTTCGGTGCTAAATGGTATATCCATTTTTTTCCTGTTTGATTTGAATGCGCATTTTCTGAAATGAAGAAGAGATTATTTTTTTAAAAAAAAGAAATATGTGATAGCGAGGTGGCAGAAAGACACTGTGAAAATCTCTGTTGGATCTTTTACATTGCAGTAAGCTATAAGGGAGGTTTTTACTATCAATCATGATACTGTTCTGGAAAAACTAATAGGTGTGCATTATCACATGATTAACTAATGATTTCAAACATTCCGTTTTTAAACCTCAAAATTTCTGTGGCCCAGGATGTGCTCTCTGTGCAGTGGAAGTTCATTTTAATAATACCTTCCATAGAATCTTGTATGGAAAAAGTTCTCTGAGTATAAAGTGATACTTTAATGTGACTGTTCTAACCTTGGATACTAACATATATAGAAAACTGCCACTATTAATTTTACAAAATAAATTTTTCTTAAATATAAAAGTAATCTTTTTAAATAAAATCCTCTAACACTGTGTTGTGGGTTAAATACACATTATCAGAAGGAACATGGCTAATTTAATATTAAATAATGTATTGTAAGTTTAGTTCAACAACCTCCTCTTTTCCTAAAAGGGAATAATACTGCCAAAGCAATTGGATGTCACTATCTCATTTGAAGCCAACTGAAAAATAAAAATAGAGGTGATACGTATGCAGAAAAAGGAAAAGGGAAGACACTGCTTGGGCAGAATTTGATAATAAGCATTAAAATACCCTTTGGCTCTGGATGCTTTGGTGTAATGGAAGGATCTCAGCATTTCCTTGTAATATAAGGGTCCATCATCTCACCTAGTCACTGACAAGTTTTTAAAGATGACCAGGAGAGAGGTTTCTGAAGGAGTTAAGTTGTGACTGGCACAGACAACATCTATTAGTTAAAAAGCTTTCCAGGGTTTATCTACAAGACATGTGGGTTTGGTTTAGTTTTATAAACGACAGTTGTAACAGACACACTAGGGTTGAATGCAGTTTCACCAAAAGGATTCTTGCATAAATAAAAGTAACAAAGTCTGAAAGGAATAAACAGTATGGTGTGGGATACAAAGGGCCTTCATCGTAAATCTGTGTCCATCTGAGAAATAATGTTGAACAATTTTGTGATGTTACTGTATTACATTTTTTTTTTCTTTTGCATCTTTCTAAGTTACAATTTTCCTTTCTCAGGTATGTGGGCCAAAAATCTGCATCCATTTGAAAAGCGGTAGTTTCAGAAGAATGCCAGTTTCTGTACCCAAACTTGTATTGGGACAGTAGCTGCACGAACATAATGCAGTACTGTGCTGGCAACAGCAGCTGCAGTAGTGTTTGCTGCGAGTTATTTTTGTAAATGAAAAATATCACGTCTCAGTTTATTGCTCTTACTGCACACGTCAGCCTATTGCAGCTTAACATGCAAAGCTAACATGATGATTTATGTTGTTGAAGGGTGGTGTGTTTCTCCCTGGCATGAATCTTCTTATTAAAGAAGCCACTAGTGACTGTAGAAAATATAATGTAATATTACTGTGTGGGTTAATGGATGCTGTAGAGGTGCTCATGTAATCTCTTTGGAGGTAGTTTGCTTTTTCTTTCCCTTTATTTCAATTCTCTTTAATCAATAAGCACCTGGATGGTATTCTAGAAACTGGTTTTATGCGTGGTCTCAAGCTGTGTGTGCACATCAACTCTAGCATTAATACTAAATGCACGATTTGGTTTTGTCCACGTAGCTTGTAAAGTGCATGTAGGTTCTACTCTGTAGAAACAAATTATTTGAGAAGAATTACAAACAAAAGAATATGTTCTCAGGAGAAATGTGTATGTACAGGAGTGAATGTGTTACATGTATTCGTCATCTCTTGAAGTATATAAATTAAAATAAAATCCTTTAATCATTAGCATTAGTGCTTAATCTGTTTTAATAATTCTTTTCATTTGATTGGCAATTAGCAAATTAATGGGGAAAAGCCAGTTAATGTCATACTCAGCTTCAGGAATGAAAGCTGTTCCTTATTTAATTTTTTCCCTTAATGATGGAAATACATTAAATATTAGGGAAAAGTGGGGGGTAGGGTGGAATTGTACTCTTCAATATTTGTTGTTTGTCTTGTTGAAAAAGGGTTTGTAATCTGTGCTGGTTCTTCTACTGAAGATAGCATGACTTGGAAACATGACACTGAAGGGAACATTATGGGCCACGAGAACCTGTCCGTTGCTGTTACAGGCAACTATGTCATGTACTCCCATCTGTTGAACTGATCATACCCAAACAGGACAGCAGCTAGTTCTTGTGTGCACCGCTGATATGCAGTGTTTTCCTGCAACTTCAGGTTAAAACTGTGTTCTGATTTTCAGCCATAATGTGCTTGTAACCATTTTATAGGCATTTCTAAGAGAACACTTCTCTTTCAGCTGTCAGAAGTGAACTGTACACCAAGGCAGAATTTAGGAAAACACTGTCAGCTCTGTCTCATTTTTCATCTAAGACATTAGGCTTTTTTAAGATCCATTTTTCCCTGCAGCTTATCACTAAGTTTCTTGGCATGTTGTGTTCTGCACGTAATAGCTGGTATGTAGCTAGTCTCTCTGGACGTTAACAGTTTCAGTCCTGCCAAAGCTTCGAATGGCACGAGTTTGTCTTCCTGAAAACACTCAGCAGTCACTTTTTTTTTTTTTTCTTCCCGTATAGAGCAAGATCTCCTAACAATGTTTAAGTGGTTTACATGTTCCTTCCTCACAGCTGCTTGTGGAACAGAGCATACCAGGGCACACTGCACCATGTCGATCCTCCTTTGAACACGTATCTGCTGGGTTATCTATTTCCTCTCATATTTTTCCAAAACGGATAAAAACAAATGCATCTTGGCAAGTTGCTATGTACATATGCACAAACAGGTTAAAGGACTTCTCTCTGAGCAACAATGGCACCATATTACTTGCTATCAATGAAGGTGACTTCACTGCTAACTCTTTCTTTCCTTACTAGAGGTGAAGAAGTTTAATGAAGTTGTGTGTAGCAAAAATACACTTGTTCATACTGCATGTGATTTATGAATTGGAGAGGTGTTGGGACCTAACCAGAAACAATTTGTTCTGCCTAATCTCAAAAGTGTAGCTGATTGTTCTAATACAAAGAAAGCTTGAAATGTTAATGCTAAAATTGACTATCATAGCATTTAGCATGGATGTTTTTTTCTTACACTAGTTTTTTAGAGTATGCAGTCTTCGCTAAAAGTAATTCACAGGTTTAATTTGCAGGAAGCTTAGGGACAATGACTTTTAGATACAAATTTCTTATTGCAGAAATGTTTCTCACACACAAGAGAAGTAGGAGTTGAGTACAGCAGAAATCATATACTACTTCAAATAATAACAAATATAAAATCTGTGGTCATAACTCAGTGATATTCTAGCATTTAAAAAAATTCTTTAGCATTCACATCTGACATTAGTGTTAAACCAAGAATTCTTAAAAATGAAACCTGCATCTTAATGAAATATGTAGTTCAGCTAATTGAAGAAGAGCTTCACTACTTGCTAACACAGTAATTTTATTTTGATACTCTAAAAGAAATTGAGCACAGCAGAATATCTTACTGATGTATTAAGAAAGAATAAATGTGTGGCCTATTTTTCAATGGTTACCCTTAAGTGTCTCCTAAATTTGATGTTAGACTTATTAGTTGTTTTCTGTAAGCTTTTAAGTACTCGGTTTATTTGCCATTTTATTATTTTTTTTATGTACAGGACATGAATGAAGATCCTGGAGAAGATGTTGCACTTCTCTCCGTCAGTTTTGAGGATGCAGAAGCTACTCAGGTTTTTCCTAAGCTGTATCTCTCTCCGCGTATTGAACAGTAAGTGAGACAGTTTTTTTCTGGAGCACTCATTCCATTTTATCTCTGAACTTTTCAGTTTTTGCCTGAGAAATGTTGTCTGGATAGTAACATGCTATTGTTTTAAAATGCTCAAAGTTATAATGATTAATGCAAATGTGTGAATGGTGAAGAAATGACAGATCTTCTTTTGGCTAGTTTTGTTTCTGTGACTGGATCACTTATGGATGAAGAGATGTCATCACTAGCTACATGTGATATTCTTGTAGCATTATACTCCATGAAAACCATGCAGTATTTTCCTGTAGCAGTATATTTTGAGTGTCTGCTATGGTATAGCATACTGATAGCCTTCTTAGGGGGGAATCTTTAATTTCTTTTTCTTTTGGGAAGGTTAGTTCTCTGTATAAACATCATACATTTGAATAAATTATTGTGGTTTAGGAATCTGCAGCTTTAGTAAGTTACTTTTTTTCAGGAGAATATCTGAATATTTCATGTTAAGAATATGGAACCTTACTGATCTTTTCACTAGTTGGCAAACAGATTTGCTGAGAAGTGCATTTATATTCCTAAAATTTAAGGCTAAGGATTAGAAATCAGTCTACTTTCATTAAATTTCTCTTCTTCCATTTCTGGGATTAGGAATATCTAAATGCTCCTCTTTCCCTTCAGTGTCTCAGTCTTGTAATGTCTGCTTCAAAAAAGTAACTACATTAGACTGTTTAAGTATACAATGTTCAAACTGGTCTACCATTGTTTCGGTATTTCTTTGTTTTTCTGATTAATACTGCAGTGATTTAACTCTGAACTGGTGGCGATGCTTCTGGGTAGAGAAGAAAAGATGGGAAATAGTGACTACCATAGTTTTATAGCAATTCAGTGATAAAATGTATGTGAGTGAAGGAACATGGTATCTTGACATTTTGCTCAAGAGGACATTGGTCTGGATCTTGTATGCAATTTAAAAAATAAAAAACAAAATTTACTTTGGATAGAGGCATGTCCTTCCCAGATATTTTATGTAAGAAAATGAATTTTACATGTGCACATGCAAACACACACACAATATATTTAGCAGCTTTTATATTTTTATCAATTTACTACTTTTTTATCAACATTAATTGAGGGAATAATTGTAATCAAACCTGTAATTATCCTTCCGTGTTCCAAAGGATTCTTCTGCTCAGCTACTGTTTAAAGCAAACGGGCTGTCACTAGTTTCCATTGTATTTTCAGCTGTAGCCACAGGTTGATTCTTAAGTGTATTTCAGGCCACCCAGGTATGTGTGTCTAAATGACCCATGTGCTAATGAACACATTACTTGTTTTCCCACTTATGTTATATTTAGAAAGATGCTAACTTCTTGATGCCAAGCAGAATAGCAGTACAAAGGAACACATTGTCTCCCTAAAAGCATTACATTTTCTGTCAGTGCACTCAAGAATATCTGATTTTAGATGTGTGATGTAGAGCAATATAGAAGAAAGATATTTGAGTGGTGTTAGTACATATCTGATATGTCTGACATATTTATGGCTTTGTCATTTATAGCTTATGTAGTCATGTTAAAATCATGCCAGTAAACCCTGGAGTTCTTTGCCACACCTTGCCACATTATGTGTGCTTGGAAGTTGAAATACTGCAATCAATTTCTCCTTGTTCAATTGTAAGGTGTTCATCACAGTATCTAGATACTGGTAATCCATAATAGCACAGTTGCTTGTGAGCCATTCCACCTTCCTCTATTCCACTGGCTACTTTTTAACTGTCATGCAAAAATGTGTGGATATCTTTTCAATGTTTGTTTGTTTGCTCTTTAATAGCATATATATTGTTGTCTCTTTCTCTTTCCCAAAACCAATCTCTGCTCTTTCTAGCAGGGATTGACAGTCTCGATATTTAACTTTCCAATGTAGGGGAACCAAAGCAACAATGAGCACTTCTTTATACTTTTTGCCAAAAGTACAAGAAGCTTCAAGAAGCCTGAGGATTAGTTTAATGACTTGAGACCATGGTATGTTACATAGGAGGTGTGTTCTGCTTGTAAAAGTTCATTCTGCTGCTAACAGTATTTGTATCTACAAAAAGCATGTAAGCAAATTAGCAGTGTATTTTTTCTATGCAGCAGATTTTGAGGTGGATAAAGTAGTTGTTGACAATTTCCGACATAACGTTCCCAAGTACTCAATAAAAGAGTGGAAAAAATAAATTCTCACAATTATTTTGTTAATACTAAACTGTGTTCACCTTAGGAAAAATGAGCAAATAGGAGTAGTGTTTTCCTGATGTATGAAAAACCATTTTCAGATAGAAGTGTTACAGTTCTGTAGAGAGAAATAAGAGGAAAGAGCCTGTTTGTGTAATGTGAGTTATCTCCTGCTTTCCCAAGAGGTTTCACTGCTTTTGTGCTATGCCATATAAACATGCATTCCCACATTGTATTTTCTCAAAATGATGCATACCCACAAATCTTGTCAGCAAATTTGAATATAGTATTTTTCATTCAAATATGAATATAGTATTTTTCCTTTGAAGGGCTATTGTAAAGCAAATTTGCTCGATTTTTAGATGGGTGATAAACACAATTCTAGTAAGACTTCAACTGTGCTTGGTCATAGACTCCGGAACAGAGATTTGCAAAATGATGGAAATGTCTACTTTTTCTGGTTTGGGGCTAAGACATCAGTACACCGATTGGCTTGGAAAAGCTTGCATATTAAAGCAAGGACTAAAAATACTGTAGAGAAATACTGTGGCTCATTCAAGTCTTTATCATTGTTGCATTGACCTGCGTGATGTGGTGTCTGGATGCAAGACTGTCAAGTCCAGTTCTTACAGTAAAAAAACAACCTCAGGGATGGGAAGCATTTGAGTTAGTTTATAAAGATATCAGCAATAATTATTCATAACTATACCTGGTTTAATTCTTTCATTAAAACTTGCTAGTTTAAAAAAATGCCTTTGAATACTAATTGTTCAAAACACAATAACAGCAATTTCTAGTTAATGTTTCCTTAAATTGAAATCGGTTTAAAAAAGCTTTCATTTTATAATTTTAAGACTTCATCTTATCCTTTATTGCATTGCATCAGTAAGCTGATAGATGCCAATAACAGCTGCTTTTAATCATTTTAAAAATGTCCTTAGGTTGAAACAAAATGTGTGTGATATGCTTTGTTTAAAAACTACCATCATAACTGTAGTGTTGTAAGAACATCTCAAACTTCTAGAGGAAGTGGTAAGATGGGAAACCCCACAGATTGGCCACCCAACATGAGCGGATAGTGCTTGTCAGCATCTATAAGTGTACATTCCCAGCTTGTCCTGCTCCTCTTCCCACCTCGGG
Source organism: Cuculus canorus (assembly GCF_017976375.1). Lineage (NCBI taxonomy): Eukaryota > Metazoa > Chordata > Aves > Cuculiformes > Cuculidae > Cuculus > Cuculus canorus. The sequence goes on from NC_071403.1 coordinate 105,006,648, forward strand.
GCATGAGACTGGCTGCATGATGCTCTTCATCCCCTGCTCATGGTTGCTACGCTTTAGGGAGAGGGTCAGAGAGCTGAGCAGTGTCAATAGCTGAGGCCTCTCACTTGCCTATCCATCTGACCTCCTCCTGCTGTTAGGTAGGCACAGATGTATTCTGAGGCTGCTTCTGCACTCCTCTGCACAACAAGGAGCCACTGGAATATTTACCCTTTATGTGTCTATCACATTCCCCTGCATTATTCTATTCTGTTATTAATAATGTCTCTGGACCTGTCAGTAGAAAGGATCTTACTTGCTTAAAATTATCTTTCTAGTGAAAGTATACTAGGTATTCATATGGAAAGGAGATTTGTAATAAAAAAATCCATCGTATCTTTTAATAAAAAAATCACTATGCCCTAAATCCAAGAAGTCAGTGCAAGGCTGAAAGCTAATTTCTATATTAATGCTTAAAATCATCATGCTACACTTGGATCAGATCTTTTTTAAAAAGAAAAAAATTATGTATTTATGTATTTTTTTCTTTCATGGATCAGCTATACTAAAGGAAGTAAGAATGGGTTCATCTTGGTTCACGTTTCAAGAAAAAAAAGATTTAAGGGTACAAACACTGTTGCTCAGTGAGTGCTTTGTTCCCTGGATTCACAGAAATAATCCTGCAATAAACACTATTGTCCTGGACGGCTTTTCTCTGATAAATACATGCATGTGAATATGCTAAGAAAACCAGCTGTCCGTAGAATTTGTTTTCCTTAAATGGATCAGGCTCTGTGCTTTGGGGACTGAAATGGTCATTTTTTGCTGGTCTGGGAGCTATGCCAGAGGGTTCTTCGTGACTGAGGGTGGTATGCAGAGTTTGGTGACTGCGTTTAACCCTCTTATACGAGCAGGGGAGAATAATGAGAACCTGGTTTGAACTCTTAAACTTCAAATGTTTCTGTATGTTTTCCACTGACAGAAGATAAAAAATAGAAGAGAAAATTAAAAGTGTGTTTGCTTTAAGGTGTTTCCTATCTTTTACCTGCCCTTTCTGCTGGGAGTTGGAGGAGAAAAGCCATAGAATATTATCCACTTACTGCCAGGTACCATCTCTCACTATGTTTGAGATGCCAGGGTGCTACGAAGGGCTTCACCTTTAACGTTGGCATGCCATACTGATGAGTGTGCCTCACCCGTTGAAGCCTATCTCTAAATGATTGATCATGTTTAGGCCTTTTTATCTGACTCTGTAGAGGACAGAAGTGAGAAGGTCTTCTGTTCTGTTTGGCATATTAAAATGTGTTTATTCATCTAAGTTGATGATTTCAGTAGAATAGGTAGTAGACCGCCAAGACAGTCCAAGACATCTTTAAATACCAGAGCATCTTTGCAGAAGTGGGATGAAGGAACGACTGTTGCTTTGCGGGGCTTTCTCTTCCATTCAGCTTACTTTGGTCATGGCTCTGCGTAATGCCTGGCCAGTGAGCATGCCTACCCTCTGTCTGTTCCGTGTCCCCATCATAAAAATCCTCTTAAACTGGAGCCAGAACTGTAACATGATTTCTAGTCATTGACTAGTACTTCTGTCCGAGGTATTCGACTGTACAAGCTGTTCCTTTTTTTTTCCTGAAGCTGGTACAGAACAATTAGTGAAAATAGCTATAGGAGAACTAAGATTATGTGCCCATCATCTAAATGGTGCTTTAATTCTGGGTATGTTAATGCTGTCCTTAAATGATTCAGCTAGTGAGATTTTTAAGATGGTTTTATTTCAGTTAAGAGACTGAGCAATTAGACCTAATCAATTGAAGTATGAAATACTTGAGGCGGTTCTGTGGGACTGATTTTGTTGCCAGGTAATGAGGTACCAGTTTCTCTGTATAGGAGACGAAGGGCTGTTGGTCTGACATGCAGTTACTGGCAATCCAGAGCTCAGCCTTTCTCCTAATCTCAGAGCAAAACTTGGAGTTGAACTTCGGGAAGGGTTTCTATCTTCCCACAGGTTTTGTCAGGTTTCCCTCAGAGTGCCAGCTTGTATGCGTTAGGTTCTGTAATCTGCTGGGCGGGGAAGTATTTTTACGTAATATATCAAGTACTTCATCCCTTAAAGAATTTTCTTCTATAGTGGAAAAATACATTAAAAAATGGAATCAATAAGAAATTACAAAAGAGAACAAAAACGTGATTCAAGACAACCATCTTCAACTCCATTCCTCTACAAACTTCTAACTAGAATGGAAAAGTCTACAGACATTTCAGTAGTTTTAAACACATTTGTTTCATCTAGACACAAATATTTCCACTAAAGTGTTGCACCTTTTCATATACTTTATTTCAGGCTACCATAGTACATATAGTTTTTTTAAGGCTACCATAATTAACCATACAGTTCTAATTAATGTTATTCTGTCATATGCTATGAGTATACCATCTTTCATTGTAATAACCCCTGCTTCAACACAGGCTTATCTAAGTGCAATTGTGAAGCTGTACTCTTCTAAACTATCCTCCTCAGCATTTTTACTGTAGTATCACTGCTTCTAGGTGCATTTACCCTAGTACGAAGAATGATAATGGAGGAAAAAGAGATCAAAGTAATTTTTCTTTAGGGCATCAGACAGTATTATTCATAAAGGTGTTATTGATTTTTTACTGTTTCCCATATGTTTAGAGTTGTATCTTTGTACACTGAGATTGTAAGAAGCACTTTTAATTAACCAAAACTAATTCTGGTAATAACACTGAAAATCACTGTCGTCTCAGTTACTAACTTGGCCAGTAGTTGGTATTTTTGAAATCTTCCCCTTTACTTACCATAGGGATTTTTTAAAAATTATTTTCTTAGATGGTGTATACTTGGCTACAGAAATTTATTTTAGCTTTACAAAAACTCTTACTTTTATTTTGATATATTAACTATTTGTGGCTTTAATATTGCCTATATTGTTCTTATGCTTTGAGGAGGGGTATTTTTACTGCCATTCTGCCATCCCTGGTGCAGTACTGAAGTGCCTTTCTCAGGTGTTTTCCCCAAGACATTAGAGCACACACAGCAGATTTAAACTTCCTTTCCTAAAGTGTTTTTGTAGGACAATGGAAGCCTGCTGAACAGGATCAACCCTTGTTAGTACTGAACTGTGTCTGTAAAAGGTGGCAGGATTTTTTTTCATACCTGAAAATTTGTAGGAATCTTTTGGGTTTTTTTACATAGGACCTTTTGTTCTCAAGAATTATGTGGGACAACTGACGGGCCATCTTGAACTCCTTGAAATGTTTTCCATAAAATTAGTTAGGCTGAGCAGAAAAATTTTAAAGTGTCATCTTTTTTTATTCTGTGGCTTGTGATATGGCAGTTAGAGCAAGCTGAGGGGGAAGGGGAGGGTGTGTGTCTCATAAGAAGGGTTAATTGATAACACAAAAAAATCATAACTAGGTGTTTCTCAAAAATTCAATAAAAACATTAGGTCCTACCTGAATTGTAAAATTTATAGCTTTACTTGGTGCTAAGTTACTTGTAGTTTGATCAATAATCTGCTGTTGTTAAATACTACTTAAAAAAAAACAGCAATGAAATTTTTACTGGGAAATCACAGCTGAAGCAGTAGTTTCTCTGTTGTTAAACATGCTGAATTCCACCAACTATCAGTTTGGGGTGAAGTAGCTCTTGCAGAAGAAAAGTGCTTCAAAGTTACTGACTGCATCAGATTTAAACATTATCTGACAAGTCTGAGACTTCTGCCAGTTTATCCTTAAATGTAATCACATGAGAAGGTCATGGAGGGTTTCTATTTAAGCTCAAAGCAGAGTTTTAGCTGTTCAACTGTATCCATTCTAACTGGGTATTAATTACCAAAACTGACAAACAGGAGTTACAATGAGTTAATTAAAATTTGTCTTGGCAGCAAATGCAGTGACTGTAGAAAAGCAGATTTACTCAACAGTTATGAAAACTTAAATTTCCTAGAGTACACTTTGAACCCACTTTTGTTGCTGCATGGGTATTTTTCCCAGTTCTTGATGTAAATCCAAATCCACCACTACAGAATGTGATATCATTTTTTAACACTTTGTTGAAGCTGACTTTTGCATATTTGGGATATGTGGCTTGTTTTCTGAATGTAGTGACTAGGTCATTTGGTTTTGGAGAATTTCACTCTAATTGTGTGCTACCTTCAGACTTTTCCTACTTTATTATTTAAAACAGTTTAAAAAAAGTCAGCTACTTTTTAATGCCTGCTTCCAGATGGTCATGTTCAATAGGTACAAATCTCTGACCCCTTGGAAGTGAAAAGATGAGGATTTTCAGATAAAACCTCTAGAAAATGTAAACAAAATTCAGTTGTATGTGAAAGACCTCAGTTTTGATTGCCTCTGTTGTCTTCCTCCTGCAACTAGGAAGAGCTGGCAGTACCCACTAGGGACCGCATTCCTGCTGCTGGCGTTTTGGCAGGGAAGTCAGTGGTTTAGGGAGCGTGGATTGAGAAGGATGGCAGAGGAACAGTCCTGCAGGGAATCTGATCGGCAGGAGGGAGACTTAAAGTAGAGGGATGTTGACCACGTTGTCTGTGTGATCAAAAGAAAGGATTGAAATACATCCTTTGAGAGTACCAGAAGGGCTTGTTCCCCTGCCAACCTGCCTTTTTCCCATAAGCTTGCTGACCCCACAGTAGTACTAGGTATCACCTCCCGGTTTTCTTCACTTTTTACCCCTCTCTTTCCTGCCAGTTATCAGTGACGTTTTACAATTAATGTCTTCTTGAAAGAAGCTTTTAGTATCTCCTTAATGATTCATTGTAGAAAGATGCCGTTTCCCCAAAATAAATCATGGCTGACTTTTGCAACATGACTACTGGGCTTCTAGGGGTTTCCTTTTCTCTAATTATTGTCAAGAATGTGATTCATTGTATTGCTGATTTCATTTAAGGCATATGAGGTAGTGACAGTCTGTCTTGATACTTAACTACGGGAGCTACTTGGCTCATGTGAATGTCGGCTGAAACCCCATTTCCCTTCAGCAGCTGCACGTTGGACCAACCTAGAGAATATGTATGCATATTCTCACATGTTGGACTTTTTGTTGAAAATCTTTTCCTAGGTAAGAGATGCCCCTTCAGAAATATTGAGAACTTCTTTCCTAGGAGCTTTCCTCCTGGGAATCCCCTTATCAAATCACAAGGACTCATTGAATTCTAAACCCAACATAGGTGTCCTGTAACTACACTAAACTTCAGATTCTTTAAATGAAAGTACAGATTGTAGGCAACTTAGAAAAGTCATTATTTAAATAGAACGGAGTTGCTGTATTTTGTAAGTCCCATACATTTTGCATATTTTGTTGCTCTACAGTCAGCATTTCTTGGGGACTGGAAGGACCTGATTAGTCTGCAACTGGGAAGAAACACGCAGGGATAGGTAGTTGGAGGAGTTGGCCTATGGCAGCTGTGTACTCCTTTTATATTTTAAAAACCTTTTTTTTTTTAATGAATGAACAATTTTATTGTACCTGTAGTCTTCTCCCATACCTAAAATGAATGTTGCTGCTCTCTGCTCTCTTTCATTGAAATCAGTGAATTCTTCTGCTGCCCTTGACTTGTCACAAGCTGCGTACAGCTAAACTGTGGGATCAGCCTCTGAGGTTTGCACCTTGGTCACATTCAAAACCAGCGTCAGAAGACCTCGATGTTCAACATCCCACTTTCCACTCTAATTTTCATTGGAAGAAACCACGAGCACTTAGATAGAGAGGAACTTGTGTGCTCCAACAGTTCTTTGATCTGGATGATTAAGAGCCAAAACTCTGGTGTACACCGTAAGAGATGCCTGTCTTGCATCATTTTGGGTTTTGGGGTTTCTAGGATTTTTTTAGGTGCAGTCATCACCTAAAAATTTGAGAAATTAAAAGACATTTATCAAACATGACATGGAATAGCAGTGTTTTGAAATCCTTTTATTTCAGTGAGCTTATAAGCCATTCCTGTCTTTCATGATTTCTATAATTTATGTATTAACGAAAAAAAAAAATTAGGACTCTTATGTATAGTTTGGAAAACATACATGTGTATTGGCAGAGAACATTACAGAATTTGTCACAGATCTCACGTGTGATACTTAATATATGCATGCAGTATGTCTCAAACATCCCACGGAGGAAGACAAATTAAATTTGGCAGGAACTGAAACTTCAGAATATGGAAATGTAGATTCTTTTTCATTGCATTTTAAAACTAAATTCTTTGAGTTGGTTTCTAGTCAGGGGCCACTGAAAATACATGAGGGGGAAACTTAAGCTGTATAACAACGTCAGTGGACAGAAGTGTAAGTATCAAAGTTGCAGACACAACAGTGCAGTGGAAAAGCCTGTACAAATAGAGCGAAACAATTCTGCTTGCAGATATTTGCTGTTGAAGCCAATAAAAGGGCTGTACTGTTCTGTGTGGTTTAGTGATGTCAAGCACTACTTGCTGGAGGCAGCTGTGCTACAGCAATGCTTTCCTGACCTTAAATAGCCTATATGCTAGGTAATGGAAGCATTCAAATATAAATACAGGGCACATAAGGACAGAAGGAGGCCAGAAAAGCCATCTAGGCCCCTTCCCTCCCCTGAATTAGTCAATGTCTTCCTCCGTATTATTCTTTTCTGGTCTTTGTCCAAGATATTTACAAAACCGTTTAGACTAATTGTTCCCTTGTGTTGCCTTGGTACTGTTTATTCCATATGTTAAGTACTGTGTGCAAAGCAGTTCTGCTCTTCAGTGTGGCTGCTTTCCTTTCCTTTTCCTTTCTTCATAGTTGCCTTTGATAGTAACCCAAAAAGCTTTGCAACCTCTCTCTGTCCTAGGAGGCTGCATCTACCTCAGCAGCAGCAGCCCACTGTTCTTCCCTATCCCCACTGTCACAGAGCAAGTAGAACTTTCTAGGACATTTTGTGGAGGTAATTCTTTCAGGGCATGTCTTTGAACAGCTTCCCAGATATTTTTTGGTTTATTTTTCTGTTTACTCTGTAATGGTAAGGTGGTAAGATGGTTAGATGGCATGTATGTGTAGTTACACAGTGATCCTCTTAATTTTTTTCTGTTGCTGTCAGATTGTCTGTGTTGCTTTTGTAGTTGTAATTAAGACTATGTAACTCACTTCCTAACACCTCAAATCTTCTTGCTTTCAGTTGGTGCCCTTTTTTTTTTCTTCACTTACCTACCACTTAAGTTTCTCTAATTGCCCTCTTTTTTTTTTTTTTTCTTTAAGTTCCATCTCTGGTTTCTGGTTTCTGCTTTGGCTCTTTGTTTTTAGCTCTGCACAGAGCTCTGAAAATGCATTTCATTTTCAATAAGAGAGCCTCTATATTTTTGCATGTCAGGTAGGTTTTCCTGTATTTGATATAAAAAATGTGGGAAGAGTTGAATGATGAACGTACATCATGACAAAGGAAGTCTTATCTAAAGTTTAGGCAGTTTGATCAATGAAGATCTAGCGAACCTTTCAGTTGTCATATGTACAGAACCAGTGCACATTCAGAACAGTCATTTAGCTTTGTCTCAGATTTCAGTGCCTCTCTTCGCTTATTTAAAACATGTTAACAGTATTTTATAACACTTAAAAATGTTTATTTTACATTTCTTTTCAATATTATTTCTCTCTAAAGAGAAAACTTCAGGATTGCTATGCAGCGGTGAAACAGTGAAAGCAAAGAAAATCCCATTTTATTTGTCAAAACCAGGATTACATATCATTGAAGAACCTTTTTTCCCCTCTGTGACAGTATTTTTTAAAGAGTGCTTGTCTCAGCAGTAACAACAATCCAATGATCCTTGTGGATCCCTTCCAAATCAGGACATTCTATGATTCTAAGGATCGCATTTCTCAATACTATGAATGTATTTGCTGATTTTGTTCTTCTAGTATTACATTAAAACTTTAGAGGTCCCTTCAATATATAAAATACATCAAGTTCCTTAAGCTATGATAGCCAAGGCGGTTTTGTAGAAAACTCACTTGCAGCAGATAAGTGGCAAATTTCACATCACAGTTGTAGAGCTCTTTGTTGGAAAGGAACTCTGAATCATCCAGCCCAGCTTCCTGCTTGGCACTGGACTACCGCCAACACTAGCTCAGGTTTTGTATAGCGAGACCTTTGTCTGGCCATGTCTTGAACACTTCCCACAGTGAAGATCCTACAGCCTCCCTGAGGAACCAGTCTGCTACTCTGCTAGGGGAGGGCTTCCTCCAAAAGTCCTGTCTGAGTACCCCAAGACCTCAGTTGGCCCAGTCCTTGAGATCATAAATGTCCCTCTGGATTGAGGCCATGCAGTGTGTTATAGCACTATTATATAGTGTTGTTAACAGTGTGCCATTTACCATGGTCGTATGGAAGCAGTGTAACTCTTCACCCTTGAGCTACCATTCTTCCATTTTAACTCTGAATCAATAATAGACACTGTGTTAACGCCACTTGCTTCCTGTGTAAATTAGGCTTTTTTGGTTAGTGTTGTAGTGTGCTTCTCCAGCAATATAGAATGATGAGGCCTTAAGGATGTATTGCTAGCTAGACTTTACTCTAGCTGGAGGTCATGATGAGCTTATATAAAGATAAATCAAGTTCCCATCTTGCTGCTAACACAGTAAAGGGATGGCATGAGGAGTAACAGTGTGAGTGTGCTACATTCTGACTTGTATTACCAACATGTGGTCCTTTGGGACTAGCTGCTACCTCAGGTAATTTAGAACAGGCTGGGACCAAAAAGCAAAGAATTTGGGTTGATACTATGGGTGGTGTTGTGCCTTGCCACACTAAGGCACATAGTACAGGGAAATAGGTTTTGTCTTTTTAACTCTGTATGCTGAAGATTTCTGGTCACTTTTCAGTACACAAATCCTAATTTATATTTTACTTTCTTAAATTTCATTTACTATAGGAAAAATTTTTAAAAGTACCCTGAAATAGAACCACTAGTCATGAGCAGTGAATGATCTTGGCAATGCAGCTGGCATTGCTGAATACTTTCTATGTAAAACTAAGCATGCTTAAAATGCTACAAAAATGGGTAGATTTACCCTGGGTTTGTTTGTTATACTAATGCTATGAAAGTCTAGTGTTCTATTTTTGTTCATCTACCAATCTGTTCAGCATATTTTGTTTAATAGTTTAATGGTAGAGCCTATATGCAACCACCCGTGTTACATCAGACTCTGTGCAACTGGAATGTTGTTTACTTTTCACCAAGGCAACTCCCTGGTTTTTGTTAATTAATATCTAACAAGGTCTTACAGCTGACTCCCTTTAAAGTCAAGAATGTAGGGGTGTTGAGGATTTATAGGCACACTGTGCTGAGGCCTTGTAGCAGCAGCACGTTTTGTGCAACTGGACTATAAAGGAGATGGTTTGGGGTGGGGATTTTTTTCATTTTGATATGTATGTATTTTCTTTTATTCTTCCTCAGTTATCTTGAGCATGTTATGTTTGTACTGCACATGCACAGGCCTTTAATACCTAATGCCTTTAAGTTATTTTCTTAAGAAACAGAATGAAAAAGAGAAGACTTGTGAGAGAGTCTACAGCCATAACTTCTCACTGTTCTTTTGGGGACTACAGGAAAACTTACATGTCTGAGGTGGTCAAATTAGCAACTGTGGCTCATGTTTAAAATACAAACATTTTCTTTTTCTCATTTTTGACAACAAGACATCCCTCAAATGTCTCAATTACAACAGTACCAGCAGGGATTTTTTTGTTAAATCATTATATGTTCTGTACAGGCATGATTTGAAAAGATGCAAGGAATACAGTTAACACAATTTTCTTAGCTCAATTCCACTGATAAAATGTTTTACTGTCTTTTAATCTGAATATCTATAAGTTTTTCATGAACTTTAATGTGTTTATCTTCTTGGCACCCTTGTGGGATAAGTTAGTACGAAATATTGCTATGATGTGTGAATGTATCCACGTGTGCCACAAAGATTTTATGATGTGAAACTAGAACTAAAGAAAGACTCCCTTTGGTAATCTCAGTCTGTACCAGATAAATGTTGCTAGGCATAGAAACGTAGTCTCTTTCTTTTACAGTCAAATTTTGTACCTAAAATGTATTTTTGCTTAGTGATCCTTCTTAATCATTGCCCTGCTTTAGTTATATTGGTTGTCTCGAGGCTACACTCATTTAGGTGCCCTGATATATGATACAGGTTCCTCTAACATCTTCGCTGTTGTCATTTGAGCGTGTGCTCTAACAAAAATGAAATAAAAACATCAGCTTATGCAGAAGTGCATTTCTTGCCCCCATGACAAAGATACTTTTAAAAGTTCAGTATATTTTCAAGCCTTGACCCCTACCAGAATATCTCAGTAACACAGAGATAAGTAGATACCACATTTGCTAGCTGATTATAATTGGACATTAAGCCAAGCAGAAAAGGTCTTTTCATTTAATTCCATTCTGACAACCTGTAAAAATATAGGATTCTATTTTAAGGATGAATAGTAGGTAAATAGTGTTCCATCCAAAATCTGCCAATTACTGATTGTGTTTGTGTTCTTTTGATTTTTCTTTTAAAGTTCCTTTGTTGCAGGAGAACATCTTGGCAGAGCTTCACATATGTGGTTAGCTGCTTGCTGAGCCACAAGCAAATAATACTGTACAGCTAAGCATTTCTTCCTGCCTCACCAATTTCTATTCTCTTGGGCAACAGGAGTTCAGATCTGGGCAAAGATGACAGGCATAAACCTGTCTGATTGGATTAATAACATAGAAACTGTTGCTAGCCTCCATAGTAATATTTTTAAGTTGGTCTTGTGGTAAGTTTCTCAACCCGGATTTTGGTTTTATTATACCAGCAAATAGAAAGGTGAATAACCCTCTAGGACAAAAAGGACAAAAGGAGAATCTGTTTCCTATTTTCAGGCTTAGCAGATAGGAATTTGGAAGGGGGTATCTGGAAACCTGACGGGCAGTGATGATTCAGAGATGGCTCCCAGTGTATTGGTTGCGGGAAATTTCTTTTTGAACACTGTATTATTTTTGCTTTTGTGGCATTTTAGGTCTCCTAAACTAAAAGGACTGAACTAAAAGTTCAGTCTTCTAAACGTTTAGAAGTAAGTAAGCTTTAGGAAGCAAAAGTTTTCCCATCAGTTTGTGCATTCACACTGGGAATGGCACTGTGAAATAAAATCAGTTTGCTTATCAGTTGGATAGTATAAGAAAGATTAAAGCTTTTTGATAAATTTATTTAATCATAAAATGGGTGCTGCACATGAAAAATTATATTTGTTGTTATGTGTTGCTGGGAGGAATGACCTCAAATTGTCTCTTTATCATTATCTTGCAAAAAGCTCAAATAGCACATGTGGGGTAGTAGGTTCTATATTTTGGGTTGTAACATTAAATTGAACACATGGGGAAAAAATCTGTGATTTCAATTCACTTTTCTGTGCCTTTGTAGTTGTGTTGGAATGACAATAATGTCCAACACTTGAGAGGGGGAAATTGTGTTACTGGAACTCATGGGGAGCAAAGACTAAGCTTTTGGGAAGAGCAGTTCGAAAGTTCAGATGATGTTCAAAGACTTGGCTTACTTAGACCTACAGCATATCATGGATTTGATTTCAGTTCTGCTCAGAATGCTGCAGTAAGCCTTTATAAGCTCGCCTTGTAATTTCATACCTGTAGTCTGAGACCTAAAACTTTAGGAAGGAAAACAAAAAACATCTTTTGGAAATTAATTTGGTCCTTTAGAATTACTCTAGTGTCTGGGCAGTCTTGATGTGGTGCCTGCTGAAGAGACTTTCACCTTCATTAGGATATCAGTCCCCCCAAATGATTTTTGAAACATCAGAACTGTGGCTATTTTCAAGTCTGGTTTACACTGAAAGTATCCAAAAGATTTGTTATAGTATTTATATTTCTTCTCCAACAGTTCATTCAAATCTTTCTCAATTGAGTAGCTTTTAGTATCATGAAAGAGGAGGGAGAAGTATATGAAGAAAAAGAAAGAGGACATTGTTGGTTTTGGTTTTTTTACAAAATTGTAAGTAAATTTACAAATTAAAACAAATGAACAAACAAACTGTAAACTATATCTTATGAGTGTATTTTCCATATTCAAGTGGCTCCCTAATTTCTCCAGTGTCTCCAGCAACCTTTTCCTTACCCCCTTCCCCTCCTTCCTTTTCCACTCTTTCACCCTCCAAATTCTCAAAGCTGCTACTCTGGGGATATTCCTGAATCTCTGTCTTCTCTGTCACTTTATTCAAATAGCATAGTCCTCTTGTCTTGCCAGGCCTTGCCCAGAAGTCTCATTCTTTTAGCTAATAAAAGTAAATTTTTAAAATATTAGGGTTTTTTCCCAACGAGGAGCTTTTGCTCTTTTATTCTCCCTCTCCTCATTCCTTTGGAGTTATCTGTGTTTCATCTCCCCCTTAATGTAGATTTACATTGAAGGAAAGATGAAAATGTCTGGTCCTGGAGGCAGTTCAATAGAATTGACCAGTTCTGGGGGTTCCATGATAGAAAGATGGTAGAGTGCTGAATTTTCAAGGCACAGTATGAAATGTTAAATTAAAAAAACTTATGTATCTGTAGGATCTTGAAACATCTATCCTGAGTTCTGGACTTGATCAATGGTAGTTTCTAGTCTGCCATTCTCCAGACTTCCCTTCTTTTACATGTACTGCATTTTTTTTTCATCTTGCATGCCTAGAAAAATCAGACTCTATATTGGACATAAATTCCAACCTTGTTCTGCATTTGGCTAGATGAGCTACAATTAGTTATTTTTAGTCCCGTCCAAGTTTGCATGAATGCTCTTCAGGTTGGCACTAATTAGACACTGAATAAATACATGGTTTCTTGAGGGACAGACAGCTTTTCCAAGTATTGACCATGGCTTTAGATAGGTCACTTTCCAAAGCAGGTCTCCAAAGAGGAAGGAATTTGGAGCAGGTGTTGTGCAAACCATAGGAATGTAAGTTTGATTTGTAAACACCTGAATGTCTTCTTTTTTTCCCACAACTACTACATGGAATTTGAAGTAACTAATTAGGCAATAAATCTGCATTTCAGATACTGTTTTTCATGTATTGTCAAGGTGAAAGATGAAAATTGGACATTCTCCTAACCAACTTTGTCTTTCATGTGCTGAAACATTCAGGTTACCAATCACATTAGAAACTTATAGATACTCTAAATCAATTGGTAATGGTTGCATGTCACTGGTTTGGCAGACTTGGAGACTAGGAAGTGATGAGTTAGCTACAGGGAATAGTCTAGATATTAGTATGAAAAGTTCGTGATGTGTAAAACCAAGACTTCCAGTGTCTTCAGTAATACTATTTCAATCACTAATTTCTAACAAAAAGCTACTTTATCGGTTCAGTCAGCACAGAGATGCAAATCATTTACATTTCCTTTCTGTTTGAGAAGTGTATCTTTGGTTGTGTAGCTCAAGTACTGCAAACAGGCAGCTTTTCAGGAAACTTGCCTTTCATAAAAGAATGAGTATGTTTCATTCTTTTCAACCACTTCTACTTTTGTTCCTTGAACCTTTCAGCACGAGATTTCATGGTAAGTGCAGATCTGAAGTGTCTCCAGTGGTGAACCCCCTTGCCTCTGATTCATGTGATTCTAGAATAATATCAACCTTCAGATGTTTTCTTTATTGTAAACTTAAAGTGCTTTTTTTTCTTCCTTTGATATTCTTTTTTTCTGAAGTTGTTTGTGCTTAAATATACAACTTATATTCTTCCACAGTAGGAAATTTTTGATTTCTTACTATCGGGGCTTTTGCTGTGTCTTACGAGATAGTATCAGTTCCCCAGCCTATTTCAGAGTTCGGGAGGATAGCAAATTAGTAAGAAAGGGAAGGATGGGAAATATATTTATGACTAGTTTTTATCTGATTTTCATGTTGCAAAGAAGCTGCACAGCACCTGGGAAGCAAGTTGGTTGTCTTTTAATTCCTCGTAAATAGATCTTTGGCCTGATAGTCTTTTCTATGCTTTAATTCTGACAAGTCTTATTTGAAGTCCCAGTGAAATAGCCGAGGAATGACTTTGACCATAGCTCCTGATTTTACCTCCTAAACTTAGAGGGAATTCCTGAGGGCTTTTAATTTCAAGTTTGGAGGGCTCATATGAAAATGTTTTTGGTTTTGCTGCCCTATGGAAAAGTGTTCCCGCAGACTGTGGATTTCATCATTGAGGTGCGTTAATTTGCAGAACTTAAAATAAATTGGTCTGTCTAGTTATACTTGCTAATATTTTTGTTTTGAATTCCCATATCTCGAGTATCAACTCAGGTTTGCATTATAACTCTCCCAAAGAGCAAAAAAGGTGAAGAAAGGTGCATCAAGTTAAATGTTTGTAGTTGTCTTCCCTCCCTCTCCACCATCTTCCAAAAATGGTTAAACAGAGCCAGCTGTATCTCTTATCGCCCACATTTTTTCTATGTATTGCAGTGGCTTGAAAACAAAGAGTGCACAAATAGAATCAGGGAGCAGCATTGGCTAATTACAAAATTTGTTCGTGTAAGAGGGCTTAGCAGCAATGTTATGAGATCTTTAATCACAACTCCAACATTGCCTGTAAGTAGATCTTCACTAGTGCTTAAGTACGTCCCTAAATCACTGCCGTCTTTGGTAGATGTGATTTGCTTGCCTTGCTCTCACGGAATCTTGCAGCCAGCCATGCCTATAGGCAGTGATATCATTGTGCACGGGAATTTGCTGTTGGTGTCTTCAGGCTAATTGTGTCCTTACTTGACTCCACCTACTCTGAGAAGTTTGACATAGTCTGTTTCCCAAAGTAAATAATGTTTTGGGGTTTGGTTGTTTTGTTCATACTGTTTCATCCCCAGGGAGGAATGAATAGAGCCATTTTGTAACCTTGATTCTTAGCTTATTTCCTCAGTCTCCTCTTAAACCTCATCACAGTAACTGTTAATGTCTCAAATTCTCTTTCAAAAAAGAACATGCCGTACAAATTGTGGTGATATGTGAAATGTAATGTTAGGCAACTGTTGATATTGTCAGAGGGATTGTATGTTAAGCTGGGGTGGGGAAGGTAGCACAGTACATTTTGCAGAGCTGTGCATTTTTAGAAACAGCATCATTATCTGTCGCATATCGCACATAGTTGCAGAACAAGGTAGAGCCCTACAAGGTGCTTTTCCAGATGTTCCACCCAGCCTGTGTTGATGTCAGACAAGTCAGGTCATTGTTGCAGACCTATTGAGGTGTTCAGAGGGATCTTTATTTATTTCAGTATTTCATTCTTTTTATCAAATTTGAAGCTCTTTGACGGTATACTACCTTTCACTTTGCTGATCACAATTTTAGTCGTATTACAACCTTGTCTGGAGGAGAAGAAAATAAAATCATTTTCAAGTTCTGCCTTTTTTCCCCATTAGTCCAGGTTACAGTTAAAACTACTGTCATTGCATTTTTAAGCAAAACTCATAATGTAAATGCTTAGCATATTTTTTAATCCTATAACACTATGACAACCCTTTTAATTTTTTATGTTAAGAAAGATATGTGTTTGTGATTAAAATTTAGCACTGTAAACTACGTTGCAGTAGCATCTAAACATGTTGTCCCACTAGAAAATCACATGCATGTGCAAAATGATATCCAAGTTTATAGAAATAGGGCTAGCACATCTAACATTTTGCCCTAATAGTTCTCCAGCCCTAAGCTATTCAGGGACTTTATCTGACTCATGTATTCAGTAATCTGGAAGTTTCATTGATTTATCCAGCCTACTCTTTGAACATATTGCAACAGGGAATATCATAGCTGCACTACATCTAAAGCAGAATAGGGTAGATTCAGAGTAGGTATAAGGAAGAAATTTTACACTATATGGATCTGAGGAACAGATTTGTCCGGAGATGTGGTAGAAGCCTCATCCCTGGAAACATCCAAGGTCAGGTTGGATGAAGATCTAAGCAACCTGATCTAGTTGAAGATGGCCCTGCTCACTGCAGGGTAGTTGGACTAGATGACTTTAAAGATCCCTTTCATCCCAAACTATTCTATGGTCTCTGCTCTACACAAAGATCTACTTCCTTTCAGTTTTGAACCTAGCTCCTCTTAGCTAGGTGTAATGCTGACTGCTACACTTGTATTGGAAGAGACAGCAACTAGTCAACGCTTATTCACATTTTCCATATTACTTATCATGTTGTGGTTGTTAATCCCAAACTTGTTTTTGTTTTGGCTTTTTATTTGGTGCTGAGCTGATATTTTGATTGAACTGTCAGTCATAACCCTAAGATCAGCAGAATGTTCAACTTTGAGTCCATCACTTTATATTTTAGGTTAGGATTGTTTTTTCCACATACGTCACTTCATATTCTTCTGTGTTAAATTTCGTGTTTCTTGCTATCATCTAATTCTGCTTCAAAGCTTGTTTATTAGTCTTCATGGTTGGAACTTGTCTTTCTTCCTGAAAAAAACTGCTACTTGACAGCTCACCTGTTTGCCAGGTCATTTACAAGCATTTTGAGTAACACAAGTCACTACTGAATCCCACTGCTGACTTCACTATTAGAGCTATTTATTTATTCATACTTCGTAGTGATTCTCAAAGAGCTGCAGTAGGTGTGTGAGACACAACCACCCCAAACTAGGAAGGAGTCAGTATATCTTTTACGTAGTGCATGTGTGGATATTATGTGCTGGGGGCATGCTTCTGAAATGAGGACATTAACCATTTGCGTAGATCTCAGGCAAACCCTCACAGGAACAGAACCTAGCTTTCATTACCTATTTGGCATTTCCATGGCCACCTCCTTTGACTTGGTTTTGTCTTAGAGGAAAACTTTATCTTTACTGTACTTGAAAACATTGGTAGTGATTCACCAGATACAGGTGGCTCTTAGGATACTGTTTGTTAATTGTAAATTTCCAGTGAGTTTTCTTTTCCTTGTGGTGCCCGTCATCATTGCAACAGAGAGCACAGTTCTTAAGATGACCTGCATTGACTCCAACAAACGACAACCAGTCTTTGAGCATCTTTATGAGAAACTGAAGGAAGATTTTTTTTAAAAAAGTTAGTAGTAGGATTACATTCAGAAGCACTCACCGAAATGGAACTCCAGAGAGCTGTGGTAACAGTTCAAATAAGTGTGAACAGCAGCATTTTTGCTTTGTGCTGGAGACAGTCTGTCCTGCAAGAGCTAACTATCCTTGCATAACTGGCGATTGTTTTACAGTAAATCAGCAGCAGATCAAACAGTGAGTAGCTTTTACTATAAAATCTTGCTAGAGCAGGTTTCTGGTTGTTTTTCTTTTCCCTTTTCAGTGTATAAGAACAGAAAAATCTGCCTAGGATTTTCTGAAAAGTCAAGTAGTGGAAGAAACCAGAACAACAAGGACATGTACCAGTAGTTCTTCCATTCCACGATGTTTTTTAGATAGCCTTGGGGTTGGATAATACATGAGGAGAACTGGTCTCTGGATAAACAAGACTCGTCCCAGACACATGCATCTTGTATTACTTTTAAAATTCAAACTGAAGGAGATGGGCAGAGTACAAAACCTTTTCTAACTTAAGAAGTGGTGGTAAAACTTCCATATTTTCTGCTTTTAAATTTTATAGTGCTGGTACTGCCCAAGAAGAGATTCATAAACACATAACGTCCAAAACTGAACTATAAAGAAAAATAGATTCCTGCTCTGAAA
Source organism: Cuculus canorus (assembly GCF_017976375.1). Classification (NCBI taxonomy): domain Eukaryota; kingdom Metazoa; phylum Chordata; class Aves; order Cuculiformes; family Cuculidae; genus Cuculus; species Cuculus canorus. The sequence continues at coordinate 105,024,300 of NC_071403.1, forward strand.
CTCAGGGGAAAAATCTCTAAACTTAGATTAAAAGGAGTTTGTCAGATATTTTCAGTGGTATTAAGCAACTCCTGCTTTCCAGTAAGGCTGGAAGCTAGGAGAGCTGAGAACCTTTGAAATTTGCTGGAGCTGGAAATTGCCTCATGTTTTCCATTAAAAATATTTTTTGTTTGTTTCTTTTATTTAGAAATTTTTCAGTTGGACTGAGGTTTTCTGTATAACTGCTTCAAACGAAGCAGTTTTGAAGCTTTCCTGGGACTAACATATTTGTCCTACCAATACAAATTTCCCTCCTGCAGAGGCATCAGTATTTTTTTCTGTGCAGTGTTAAGTTTTACCCTCTACCAGCTCCTCAGCTTTACAGAATGTTTTTTGAAATTAATCATTTGAGTATACACCTCTGTGTCCTAGTGATAAAGAAAGTAGATTACTAGTATTATATTAGCTGTACTGGATTTGTGGTTAAGAAGGCATTTGTAGAGTCTCTCACAATGGTGGTTTGACAAATTATTTACATAATGGGATGAAGTTTCCTATGCTTGTTCTTATTCTGGAGGTATCTGAAGAAAAACTGTTCGTGTCTTTGAATTACATGTGCAATGAAAATCTAATCAGTTGGGTTTAACTTTTTTATTTAAGATTTCAAGTTAATCAGTGGGGTTGGTTTGGGGGCACGTTTTTCTGGAATTGCTACAGTTTTCTGCATAGTCTGAGGGTGAAGTCTTGGCTCCATTGCCACTGGTAAGTTCTGCCGAGGAGTTCGGTAGAATTGTAATTCCTCCTTAGACACTTGTGTGGTGGGAAACTGGTTATTTTTCAGTCTGACTTCCAAAGAAAATCAGCTTTCTTTCCCATAAAATTAGTATAATCATGTTGTCTGTGCGTACAGGTATCTGTAATTTCTGGGACTTTTTTGAGCCTGCTGGCAAATTTAAAAAAAAATTGTGGGTAGAGTGTAAGTCTTGAAAATACAAAGTTCCTATGAAAACAAGAGGCAGATTCTGTTACTGCTATCAGAAGGAAAGGCTGAAGCCCCTACGTGGCAGATTCTGTTACTGCTACCAGAAGGAAAGGCTGACGCCCCTATGTAACTGAGCTTTGTGAACAGAGAATCAATATGGGAGAAAGAAGTTATGAATATTTGAATCCCAAGAAGTGCTTCAGTCAGAATTCATGCCTTATTAAACATCAGACAGACACACACCCCCCCTCCTTGGTCAAAATTTTTATCCTGATATATTCTCTGATGTCTTACAAGGTATGAACACCTTTTGAAGCTTTTCCTTTGGAAAAAAAGCATTTATAACATCTTTCCTGTGTGGTTTCTCTGATGTTTAATAAGGAGTGAACTCATGCTGTGCTGTGGCTTTAACACGACTCAGGTAAAAAGTCAGTCTGATGCAGATAGAAGTCCATTGAAATCCAAACTTTGGTAGCTATGAAATTCCTGGTTATTTATGCTGTAAATGGTCCCAATATAAGCGAATTCATGTAGATAAACATTGACAGGCAGGTATTCTGGAATAAATTAAATACAGAGGTTACATCCTTGGAATATTATAGATAATATTTACACACATAAAACTTATGCAATATAAAGAAGTAATTCATCAACCTTTAGTAGGTCCATGTCTTGGTACGGCATTAACATTGATAACATTGCATTAGATAGTATACGTGCAGAAGAGGACTAAATTACTATTGATGTGGGAACTAAAACTTTGAAAGCTTCTATTCTTTGGGAGGTTTGTGGGGAAAAAGGCAGACTTGTTATGCATTTTGTATACGAATGTGTTCTGTGTATGAGGTTCATACAGATACAGATAGTAATATGGGTATGGTTGATACTTCATTTTATTGCAGATAAGGATTTACGTTTTCAAGGTTATGGCAACTAAAATCTGTATATAGTGCATTATATACAGTATACACAAATGCCAAGTTTGAACTGGCATATTTAAAGAAAAAGTATGAAATAAGAGCAGTTCTTGGATTTGCTGTCCTTTCTGACATCAGAATTAGATATTTTTTAAAGAACTCATCCCCTTATTGCTTTCTCTTTTCGGCAAGTAAACAATATATTAGGTACAATACTTCCAAATCCTATGGTTTTAAGCACATTATTATTTTAAACCAAAGTGGATAAGAATTTACATAACTAAATAAGGATCAAATATATCATTCCCTCATCTGCATTACAAAATGGCTGATTTTTTTATACCCTGTGGCTGATTCTTCATCTGAAGTGAAATTGGGCATGTCTAGTATCCTGGGACTGCATTTGCACTCTGAGCTTTTAGTGAAATACAGAAAATCTAAAAGAAAGAGATGAGTAAGATTTATCTGGTGTAAGTGTAATCTCTGCAATTTTTAAAGAAAACTAAATTTGACAAGTAGCCAAAGAAACACGAACTATGGTAGTAGTAATGCATATATAGTAGTAGCAGACCTCCAGGCATTTGGAAGAAAGAAGCCCAATGAACAGAGCCTAAACAGGAAGGTTTAGATTTAAATTCGGAACTGTATTTTGTTGTTCTTCTAGGGTCAGTTTGCTATTTTCTTTCTTATTCCAACTTTACAGCAGACCTAAAATCTTCATAAGCTAACACATTCATTATAATTCACTTAAAAACCCCAATGATGGCCTGTATGTTGAAGACAGGAAACAGGAGAAAAAGCAAAGAGCTTATGATTTCTGAGAGCTTCAGTCTTCGCAACAAAATAACAACCTAAGCATGTATAAGCCCCAAATCAGCTATTCCTGCCCTAGGGTTAGCAGGTAAACTAGAATTCTTAAATACTATTTATAGATTTAAATAACACTGAAGGTTTCATTTTTTACATTCTTTAGTGAATTAAAAAAAAAAAAAACTTTTGTGAGTGCCAAATCTTCATAATAAAAAAAGCTTTCTAAGTTGACTAGGTCTGAAATGATGCGCTTGTGTAATTACAGATGGACAGTGTAGACTGAGTACAATATGGTCTTTACATTTTGTAAAGTGAGAAAATGGGTAACCTGCCTTAGCAGCTAGCATCCAAGGGATTTTGGATAAACTGAAATCACTCAAATATATTAAACTTAACCTTGAAAGATGCTGAGGACCTCTTCTAGAAATTCTGGTCATACTCAGCTTCTGCAGTAGCTGTGAGTTCTATTTTGCTTTTATTAGCTTATGTTAGTATTCATTCCTTGACATAAATTGTATCACGGATTGTATGTGGATGGATTTGAAGTAGTCTCTGCACAATACACAAATTGTATTATGTGCTGTTAAAACATTTTACAACCTGCAGGGTGAAAGGTATTGTCACAAGATGTTGTACTACATGAGTGCTTTTATTTTTAAATAATCTTCTGATGTTCGGTGGGTATTTTTGTCACTCTTAGCTGCATTTCTCTTCTGGCTTGAAGAAGAATGTCAGATTTGCACTGGATGATGCCAAGGAAACATTAATTACAAGTTATTTCATGAGTTGTAGCCTTCTGAGTTAAACTGGAAGTATCAGGTGCTGCCATTTGTAAGCTATTTTTCATTTTGCAAGTGCTTTGCAGAAGTCAAGTGTTTTCTGTTTTTTTCTAGCATGACCTCAGTAAGTGTAAGTCTTCTATGTATTTCTCAAGCCTGCAAAGACTGGGAAACAATATCTGTGGCTGTTTCGTCTTAATTTACCCCATAAACTACTGGTGGAATTTGGTTAGATCACAGAATTTGTGGCTTCCAGTGCAGTGTAGTGGAAGACCATAACCTTTAAGCATACACATGGGAGGAAGAGATCTTGGAGAGGAAGCAATCAGTTTTAGTTTGTACAATTTAAATATATTACTGTAGCTTGGTTTGTACTTATGGTGATTTATCAAATGACACTAACATAACTTTGAAAGTTCATTATGCAAGTTGAAGATCACCAGTTGTGTCATTTACTAACAGAAATGGAGGTGGTGCGGAAAATTAGACTGTTTGGAAGCATAGCCTCTTTCTTGAAAACTTCAAAGAAATAAAACTTTAAAGAACCTCAAAGAAATAAAAGTACAAGGTATCTAAACATATACATGGATAACATATACATGGATTCCAACACTATGCTAGTAGTTGTTGTTGGTAGAAACAGCCAAATGCAATTAGAATCTAAACATTCTCCAACAAAGAATACAATATTGTCACCTTGGTAGACTAAGTATTAAAAACATATTCGTTTATGTAGCCATACAAGATAATTATAACAGCATTAGTAGCCACTACACTTATGATTTAATAAATTTAAAAAATTGTCCCATTTATTGTGTAATGGGTGAATAGTTGGTGATCATTGAAGTAATTTGAATGAAGGAAGAGTTCATTTAAATGTCAAAAGCTGAGATTTTTAAGAGGTCATTCGTACAATAGAGAAGTTTAAAAAAAAGGGAGAAAACTATTCATTTATGGAAGAACTTTATAAAAGGACACGTACAAATACTAGCAAGACATTGTAGTTTTAATCGGATTAAGTGATTATCATTTTGTAATCTAGAAGTCTCAATAAAATAATATTAACAGTTCAGTATCAGAAAGTTGGAGCAAACAAAGCATGAATATAATAGGATTTGTTATACAATTTATCTTGGTCAATAAATCTCTGTTGACCAGTGGTAGATCTTTGACTTGGAAATAAACCGTCATTGAGTGAATGGTTTCTTTTAAGTACTTATCATGTCCTGTGAATTTTAATTTTAGTTCAAATGTGCCTCGTTCAATTACTTGTTTCACCTTTTTAGTTATCCTTTTGGAGTGTTTCAAAGCCGTATTGGCTTTTCACTGGCATAGCGGATGCATTTGTGACCAGATATAAAAATTAGTTGGTGCTTTTGATTTTTGAAGGGATAGAAGGAAGAATGTGTTAGGAAAGAAAACAAAGAGAAAAATTGATTTCTAATATTTTAAGAGTGAGGTTCGTGCTATTTTGTGTTTTACCCTATTCCTCCATTATTCTTATTGAAAAATAGATTAGTGCTTGCGGCAGTGTAACATTTTCTTATTTTCTTTTTTTTACGTATCTATAGGACTCGGGAACCTGAATATAATTATTTCCAAGAAGAAAAGACTTAATTTAGGAAGCTCTTTTAGATGTCTAGTATCTTCAGTCTTATTAAAAAACAGAATATAAATGATTTAAAAGCTGACAAGCTATCTGAAAATGTCATTCTTCAACTAGAAAGGCTGGTTTATCAAAGCACCTGATACTTATTTGTAAATACATCTACTTGCAGATACCTTTTGGGCCACTCTGTTATCTAAGCATTCAACTTGCAAATGCACTCAAGACCTTAAACGTTAAGTAACATTAATCAAACCCTCAAAAGCTGATAAGATATACTAACAAAATGTTGGCATTTTTGTCTTTCGTTGGCTGTGTAAGTATTTGTGGTTTCTAAGGGAAAGAGGGCCCGCTTTAGAGGAAGCTTATGGGATGCAAGTGTGTACATTTGACTCAGGTGTGACTGATGTGTGTATGTGCACCATACACATTCGGAACCTGTTATGGCAAAAAGGGGAAACTGTGAAAAGAATTTTCACTCCAGTCTTTTTCTTGCAGCACATGCTGTAATGAAACTGCTCCGGGAACAAAGTCCAGGCATCACTAAAACCAAAAATCCTGTTAGTGCCTTTATTCACCTTTTGACCAACTGCACTCTGCTCTAAGTTGCAAAGTATGAAATTTCCCATTTCTTGTGCATGTATGGTGTCCCTGCTTTGATTTTAACAGTGAGGACCCATAGTTTTATTTTCTGCCTTTTCTTTTTTTTTTTTGTTTTAAAAGTCGACCTGTGTCTGCCTTTTAACAGAAGGAACCTTTGTTACCTCTGATGTAAACCAGGGTTTTAAAGCACCAATGTTATCTTCTGAGAATTATTCCCAGACTTCCCACCTACCAAAGGCTGCCTTTGTGCTGTGTGATGCATGGCTCTGCTTCCTTCTCTTTTGAAGAGAAAGTATTAGGATGAACATTGAAATATTTATGTTAATAGGAACAAAATACACTTGTCCAAATGCCTGTGGTTAAAATTCTGAAAGGGGCTGTAAAAAATATCCCAGCAGATTCCTATCTTCTTCTTAAACGAATAAGGGTTTAACATGGTTCTTATTAGCTTGTCAAACCACAGTGGCTGTGTTTACATGAAAAACTTATGTTCTCTTGCTTTGCGTCCACATGTGAACATGTTTGGCTTACATAAAACCTGAGCTCATGAGGCTTCTTGGAACATTTAGCAGGAGCACGAGACCAGACTTGTAGCATTTCACATCATTTATGAACATAAGGTAAAGCTAATTTCAAGTTCTGAGCAAGAATGCCTTTTAATCATGCTGGAAACACGTAGAAATCAGTGTCAGAGGCAGATCTATGAAAGAAAAACGTTTATCTCCTCTAACTTCCTGCTTTCCATGGACATTTCTTATTGATGACCCAAATGCTCAACTTCATATCCAGAAGTTTTCCAGCATGTTGCTCTCATTTAATTTCTGAAAGTTTTCTGCAAGATTTCTTATTTTTTCAGTACTTTGCTTTTTCTCGTTCTTATGTAAACTAATCAAATGTGATGCTGATGATGCGGGAGTCAGGATGTTTCTTGCATGAAATGTTTCTGCAGATAGAAGAGATCCACAAATTAGGATTAACTGTCTAGAAAATGGAAAAAATGTCATGATATGGAAGAAATCTACAACATAGTACTATTTTAGCACAGAGGCAAAAAGTGGCATGCTTACAAAATGACTGTTTCACTGGAAGTATTAGGCATTAAGCAATATCAGGAGAAGATTAACAATGAAGCACAATTACTGTAATTTGCCTAGTAGATTAGGGAACATAAATAAAATAAGGAACAATATTAGCAAGTGGAATTGCAAAATGTAGAAGGCTGCAAGTTATAGGAAATGACTGTTGTTGTCCAGAAAAAAAGTGAGAGCAGTAGGCAAGAGAGGCAATGAATTAGTACAGTTTTTTGAGACTCATTTTTCTGCTTCATCAAAAAGACACTGCTGGTTAGCTGGGCCTCTTACAAATACTAGAAAATTACCTGCTACGTGAGCGGTCGTAATAAAGTAAGCTGGAAGTTATTGAATGCATGCAGTAAGATTGATAAGAAATTATCGGTATGTAGTGCATATGTTTGTAAATATAACCAATACCATCTTAGAACAGTTATTATTTTATGTTACCTTTGTTATGGGTATATTCTGTCTTACAGTAAAATTCATATGGATTTGTGATAAATATTCTCTTCAATGGGATTGTTTGGGAAATTTCCATCACTAAAGCAGAATGAATTATAAAAATACAGATCAGTATCTTAAACGATGACAAGCTTTGTGTAACATACCACTCAGACTTCAGTGTAGAGGAATTTGCAGTGACACTCGCCATAAATAAATCCTCAATCCTTTGATTAATTTATTGAGTCCTACTGTTTCTGAGAATACTGCTCGCAGTGAACAAGTGCTCTAGTTTTCTTTTTCTTGTTTATGCAAAAGTTTATAATTCCCAGAACCTATCTTCACGCTACATGTAAGCCATTTTTAGTTCCTTTGAGTCAGTACTTCAGGTCAATACATTTTTCACTTGAAGCAAAAGAGCCAATGCCCCATATTTTGTTATTTGCTAGTTAGAAAACCTTCATATATTTGCACTTAAGGTGGTTATAAATATATCTGCAAAGCAGGTAATGCCATTTAAAGTATGTTTTGGAAGAGCATGAAATGGAAAAGTAAAATTTCAGATAAGAGACTCAACTTTTTCTTCCTCACAGTCAACGCAAAGGAGAAATGAAAATAGTGCATCATTTTAAACAAGTTCCTGGTTTTGTTTTGGTCATCTCAAATCAGTGCAGGATGAAAAAGTGTTGTAATTAGGTTACAATTCTCTTTCTTTAGTGAAAATTTTGTCCTGCCTTAGTTGTGACATGTCTGCAACCCCTTTCATACTTGCACTTCTTCCTGAAATCCATACCGAAGACAATCACAGTAGGTTAGGCTACAGAGATTTTCTCCTAGCATCTTGAATCAACTCTTTAATCTTCCCGTGCTGCTTTCTAAACTTCTTTAGGCATAAAAACAAAATAAGACTACATAGAATTCTTTTTCTTTTTTTTCCGTTTCTGCTCATGTTTTTTCTTATCTGTCTTTTTTTTTTTTTTTGGTTCAGCGATGGTTGCTGCTGTTCCATTTGTCTGAATTTCTTCCCCACAACTTCTGGTTGTTTGTTGGGGCATTTTGGTACCATTTCCTCATTGTATTTAATTCTGACTTGTGAAACTCTGACTTGTCTTCACTTCAGGTTCAGGTTTCTCTTAATTTTGTCACCAGATTCCCTTAAGAAATAAGCAAAATGCTTTGGAAATATATATTTCTCATGGTAAGTGTTTAAGACTTTAGTCTCCTTGATGCAATCTGCTCTTCATCCCCAGTTGTTCAATCTCTGCTTTTCAGTTCCTCACTACGTTGTGTTGTGGAGTGTGAAATATTGGACTATTTAAGTTCTTTGGAATAGGAACCATGACCTCCTGTTTAAAATCTGAGGCATCTAGCAACTTGTTCAGATCTTTTTATAACTATTTTCTTTAAATAATATTGTACTGACGGAGAATTAGTATTAGTAAGTAATACATACGTAAGTAATCTATTTTTTTGAGATCAGAAAAAGTGTCTTTAATTTCAGTTCTTTTGTAGTTTCTTGTGTATTTCTTATTATTATTTGCAACCTTTTCAAAACTTGAGTGACTGATCATGTTAAATTTGTAATATACCTTGTTGCTGGGGTTTTTTGGTAGAAAAATTCAGGGGGACTTAAGCATAGAAAGCAACCTTTGTGGGAATTTTTGAGCCTTACAAGAGTGAATCACACTCTTTATAGGTTGTGGAACTTTTCATATTCTCTTTTTGAACCTGTTTGTAATGTATTATGAAAAATAATTCTATCTATTAAGCATAAGGTGTTTTTTTAATACTTTGAATCAGTTTGAAATATACTGCTTTTATACTTGTCACTTTGATTTGATATTGTCAGAACGAATAAGTGATCAAAATTTGTGCTCTGTGCAGTGTTATGAAGTGTTATTTTTCACACCATTTAAGTTAACCTGTGTTTTAGGTGGCTGCACACATTGAAGCCTTGCTGATAATTTTTTTGCACTCACTTGAACCATTTGTGAAGTTTGGTCCTTGAGGAATGATGGAATTTTGAGAGGGCAGTAGATTCAGCTAAGCTGCCTGCCTGCCCAGGGTGTCTAGTGTAACCTTCAGATTAATTTATAAAAGTGAGTCTGCTTACCCAGTGACAAAAGCAGTGTGATAACTGTTGTAGGGAAAGCTGTTGTTGTACCATGTACTACCACTGCGTAACATGAAGTGTCAATTGAGGGTAATAAACATTATCCTCACATGGTTTTTTTCCTTCATAGAATGCAAGGCCTGAGGATGGTGGAGAACTCCCTTTTCCATTGCTGGCAGCCCAGATTTTTACTTGTCCAGCAAGTCAGTGGAAACGTTTTAGTCCTCTTTATACAGAATCTTTCTGCATATAAAGACCCATTAAGCAAAAGAAACATCCCTTCAGTCCTGATTTATCTGATGCAGAGGAAATACTAGAGTTTTCAGACTTGTGTACTATCAAGTAGTAGTAAGAATGTTTTATACTGCAAGAGTATCTGTTCTTCCTCCTTCCAGCTCTGAGCCTGACCAGTGAAGGGAAGAAAAGAAACATATTCTGATTTACTTACAGGGTTACCCATCTGTTCATCTCCTGCTTCTTGGTTTTTTCCCTCTAGGAAGAGGAAATTATATTTTCTATCTTACATTGTGTAAAGTAGGATAGTATAATATCATAGAATAGTGTGCTTTTTGGACAGTTTTACCTGCAACAGAATATAGAAGTCGGAATAACCCAAATAAATTTATTAGCATTTATGGGTGTCTTCATCCACAGCTTCTATGCTGTTTGATGAGTGCTGTTAAACTTCAGTGTACTTCAGTGTAAGCATCTGGATATTATGAATGGGCAAGCAGAGAAGCAGACTGGTTACAATAACTTGCTAGAACATATGAAGTCAGCGAAAGAGCTGCAGATAAAGCTCAGCAAGTCTGACTTGCAGTTTTCTGCGCAGTCTGGGGAACTAAAATACATTTTGGTTTTAGTATTTGTTTTTTACAGTGATTATTTCTTTATTTTTTCCGGTCACTAATCAGAAGGAGCTCAGAGGTGTTTATCTTGAACTTCTAGTAGGTCAAGGAAAAAGAATGGTATTATCCTTTTAGCTCTAATGGCAAGATTTTTTAGTCTGAGTTTGCTTAGGATTCTTTCTCTAAATAAGTACATTTGGCATAGTTTTCTCTCTAGGTCTATTTGTGATTGCATTTTTTTTCTGTATACCCAACAATGTATATCTGTTAGCTGAAAACACATTTCTATTTTCCTGATGTTGAAGTAGAAATAGTTATAAGTCAACATTTTTTCTTCAAAAATAGTAGAGGAGATTTTTTTCTTTGGATACACTTTACCTTGTAGTAGATTTGAGCTGCCAAGCAATATGTTAATTGTGTGTGCTTTAAATGGAGTATTACTAGAAAGGAGAGAAAACACTGTCAGAAACCTGGACTGACCAATTTTTCCGTAACAACAGTAATGTTCTGCTATTTTATTGTTAGGCTTTTTATTGCTGATTGAAGGTCTATCCTAAGGCTTCTGCCAAGCACCACATTATTCATGTGATAGGGGGGATTTGGTTATGGTCAAGCAAGTCTGAAAAATGGTAAACTGACAGCAAATCTGGGATCATGGTTGGTAAGGCAGCTTTTGTGGTCACGTGCTTTTATTTGATGTGGTTCCTCGTGCCTGCCATGCCAAGTGGTGTAATATACTAAAGTGATGAAACTGCAGAAGAAGGGGAAAAAAAAAAAGAATATTTACTTTAGCAACAAAGGAGAAAGAAAATGGGAAAGGAGATCAAAGCCCATAACATGAGTCTCAAAACAGGAAAAAAAGTGCAAAAAGAAGGTAATTTCTTTCCATATGCTTCAGGCTAGTATTACTTGTAGCCATCATGAGTAATAAACCCTTTAAATGTAGGTCTGCAGTATTCCTCAGTTTCAAAATAAGGCAGGTGAAAACTTATAGAGAGTTAAGAAGGGTATATCCTGTAAGTGCAAGGGCTATAGTCTGTAGAGTCTAAAGTCTACTTTGCATCACTAGGACATCGATTTGAACATGTTTTAACACTGGCCATACTAAGACAAAAGCCCTTAGTTATTTTAAACTGGTATAAAAAATCCTCCCAGGCAGAGACAAGTTTTTTGTTTATTTACATTTTCAAAGCTAGGCAAATCTTCAGCTTTACTGTTCACAATCATTGAAATTGTCATTTCCGTGTTTTATGTGGGTTTTGCAGAAAGAATACCTTGGATTTGGAACATCATTGTGTGCAATTGTTGTTATATACCACTTTCTTTGGGTATAAAGCTCTTTAATGCTAAGTTGACGCTGTATTCAGGGATAAGTAGGATCCTTTTTACAGTGCTGGACCTCTTTCCTAAATATACGTTTTTCACTCTTTCCTCCCTTGGAGCACAAATAGCTGCCATTCAGCAAGGTGCTTCTTTTTAAGAGTGTGAAACTTAGATGTTCTTTTCTTTGTGATACTTCTTTCAAAGAAAAGCTTATGGGATTTGGAGAGATGGAGAATGGTAACACGTAAAGGCAAGATATATATAGAGAGAGAGCAGAATACATATGCAGTGTTATGTGTGTATGGGTGCTTAACTGTAGTACTGCAACTTGTGTTAGCACATAATTTTATAAACTGTAATATTTTTACTCTCGCAGGACCCTGCAAGATGTAGGGGATAGTCTGAAATAATTCTTGTTTTTCAGACTCGTTTTCTAGCAATGTGGAGAAACCTGCATTTTTCTGCTCCTAGAAGCAAAATGAATTGCAGGGAAGAGAAGGGGTGAATGGAAAAAGTTTAGGGGAAGTGGACAGGCCAAAGAGAGCATGAGGAGAATGGTAGAGAAGAGGGTAGGGTAGGGTAGGGTAGGGTAGGGTAGGGTAGGGTAGGGTAGGGTAGGGTAGGGTAGGGTAGGGAAGGGAAGGGAAGGGTAGGGAAGGGAGTAGGAGCATCTTCCTTTGTGCCTCTAAGTCGGCCTTGCCAAATCACCCAGGCTTCTGAGCTTAGGACTTGGAAGCACTCTTCATCTTCACTAGTGAAGTAATGTTTTGAAGGAAGGGAAAATAACTGTTTTTTTACACATAAATACTCCAGAACAAAACCAATCAGTTCTGTAAACCTGTGAATTGATATTACACCTTTCTTTAAAAAAACAAAACAAAACACATCATTTCTTGAGAAAGACATTTCAATGTAATTATAAGCTATCAAGAATGGGAAAGAATTTTGCATTTTGTATGCAGGCTAAATAGATCCATTGAGAGGCAGACAGAGTAAGTCACTTGGAATGCACCAGTCAACAGCAGAAATGTAAACACACTCCAGCTATGCTCTCTGCGCTTGTATTTCAGTGTGTCACAGAGCAAAACTGCTGTTAATGCAGGCTGACTGCTGCTCTTGTTGAATATAGTAGTGAGTTCCTGACAAAATCCAGTTTAATTCACAGACTGTGGATCAGAACCGCATTATGTCTGACACTCGGGAAACCCAGGAAGACAGGAAATTGCTGCAAAGGGGTCTCTAGTCTATCTTAAAATGAAGTGTATGGAGTTGGTTTGGAAAGCTGAGTAGGTTTAGAGTAGCAGCAAGTGAATAAAGTGCTGAAGCCAACAGATTGTTATCTCTGTGTTCCAAAGTGTTTATGGAACCTTATCTCATAGATAGGTATATGTATCATGTATTTATCTTCATCCAGTACCAGTCCTAATGAAATACCATCCACTAAGACTGTTGCTTTTTTGAATTAAGATAATGATAGAAAGTCGCTATCAGAATCTGTTAGAATCTTAGCTTATTTAAAGTAGAAGGTTACTGGAAAATAATTGTATAAAAAATCATAGAATCATGGAAAGGATTGAGTTGGGTTGGGTTGGAAGAGCTTAAAGATCACCCAGTTCCAACCCCTCTGCCGTGGGCAGGGACACCTTGCACTAGATCAAGACCCCATCCAACCTGGCCTTGAACACCTCTAGGGCTGGGGCATCTGCAGCTTCCCTGGGCAACCTGTGCCAGTGCCTCACCACCCTCATCGTGAAGAATTTCTTCCTAATATCTAATCTAAATCTTCCCCCCTCCAATTTATAGCCATTCCCCCTCCTCCTATCACTGCATGCCTTGGTAAAAAGTTTCTCCCCAGCTTTCTCGTAGCCCCCCTTCAGGTACTGTAAGGTCTCCTTAGAGCCTTCTCTTCTCCAGGCTGAACAACCCCAATTCTCTCAACCCGTCCTTATGGCAGAGGTGCTCCAGCCCTCTGATCATCCTTGTAGGCCTCCTCTGGACCCATTCCAACAGCTCAATATCCTTCTTATGTTGAGAATTCCAGAACTGGACACAATACTCCAGGTGGGGTCTCATGAAAGTGGAGTAGAGCAGAGTAATTACTCTGTGTTTAAAAACAAAATAACTTCCTTATCGTACCTCTTAGTGGGTTTTTGTTTGGGTTTTTTTGTAAAATGTAAAATTCTTGGTAAAATGAATATCACCAAACCAAACCTGTGACAGTTGTTTTTATTCCTGGAAATAAAAATATGTTTTTTATTGTGAGGTGTGTAAAACAGTGATACAAAGAAGGAAAGCTTAATCACAGATGTATGCAAGATCTGTGCTCCAAGAGGCGCAGCTGTCTGGAAAGCAGATCTGACATGAAGGAATCTTTAGATTGTGCTGGTGAAATAGCTTGGCAAATAGAACGTTCTTGACTAGAAAAGGCTTCTTATGGCATATTTTTGTCTTAACACATTTTCTTTTAATTGTGCTTTGAGGGACCTTGAAAGCAGCATCAGATACTGAGCTGCATGCTGAAATTCCCTTGCCTAATTTTCTCCATTTTACATATTCCCTTACACCTTTTACAGGTCTTTCTTACTTGACATTGAGTAAATCACTTCTTTCTTCAGCTGCAGGTTTATTACAGGGTCAAATGAATTATTATACACTTTTGCCCTGTCTCATGATTGTGAGGTACTGCAAGTGTGTTTCTTTGCCGCATCAGAGACATAACATAGCATAGTGAAATCAAGCTCTGAGCAATAGCTTCCTTGTGTGTTTAAAAATAAAAGATAAGTATCAGTTTCATAAAGCAGATGAACTTTAATTGCTGAATGTTTATAGAAAGTTTTGAGATGGTCAGAAGCAAGGTCCTGTGCGAATGCAGTATTTTATTACAATATTTAATAAGTAGATTTTCTGACCCAATAGAGGGAACAAAGATGCCTGTCCACCCTTAATTTTCCATACGCATAATTATTCCTACAGAACATCAATTACATATTATGCAGCTTTATTCTTTTTACAGAGGCTAAATATATGAGTAATTCCAGCCTTCTTTTTGTGGAGGGACCTATTTCTCAGAAACCACACCTTGTAGCAGTCAGTTTTTCATTTGAGAAGGGTGGAATTCCCATTTATGTCCACAAGTTTTTATGGACTGACTCCTTTCAAAAGATAGATACAGGTAAAATGGGAAGACCTTATTCACAAATCATAATATTTCAGTCTAGAAGATGCGTTGGAAGCTGATGATATAGGAGTGAAGCTTTTTTACATATGAAATCTGTTAGAGATTACCCCTGATTTAATGCCTGCTATTGTAACTGAGAGAGGAGCCTATAATTCTTGTTGTAGTCATCTGAGTGTCTCCAGTGGTATCTGCATGTGGAGGGGGAACTTGGACTTGGTTGCAAATGGATCATAGAATCATAGAAGACTAAAATTGTTTGATTGGAAAAGACCTTTGAGATCATCGAGTCCAACCGTACCTGTCCAAAAAGGAGGCAAGGCAGGATGCAAAACAGACAGTACCATTTGCTCTGTGTATGAAATTGGAGGCTTTTATAGATGTATCTACACAAACATTTAAGGAGTACAATAAACTGAAAGCGAGGGCCTAAAAGTGAGGTTCACAACCCAGTTGTAACATACTAGAAGGAATAAATTTTTCATTCTCCAACACTAAAGACTGATGGACCCAGTATACTTCCAATTTCCTAAGAGCAAACTACTGTTCCAACTTAGTAAAGTCGTGCTTCACTGTTTTTGACATCCACAAGTAGCCAAATTATATTCCCACGTGAGTAATTTTAGTAAGGGGGTATCAACAAGGAAACTGAATTCTGCTTTAAAGAGAAAAAATCCTCTTCAAGTCTTACTTCTGCTGGAAAAGTTTGTTGGTTTTTTTTTAATGTAGCTGTGGTGTACTCAGGACCTTTTTATTCTTTTCTTCATTGCATATGCAAAATCCAGACCTGCAGAACCGTTCCATGTGGTGAACAGTCTGCTGAACCCAGACTGTTTTGCCAGAGTAGCAGATTTCCATATACCTCTTTATGAGTTTGGGTTTTTTTGATTTCGGTAGGCTCTATTCCTTCAAAGGGATGTACGACTGTAAACCTTTATACCTACCAAGGTGCTCTCTTATCAAGTACTGAGTAAAATACAAGGGCAGGTCTCACTGGAGAATAAGAGCCTTATTTTGCAGTGAAAAACTTTCTTTCCAGCCAGTTAAATCTTTCATGGAAACAACACATAAACAGGAGGCCACAAAGCAACTTAGCTTTTGAAGCTTTTTAATTTTACCCAACAAGGTTCTGGATGTTTAGTGGTTGGTGTAAGCCACAGTGTGTAGCGCAAAGTTATCTCTCTTTTGATTGGTAAAAGAGTATAAGAAAGATTTAGGTCAGTACTGCTAAAAGACAGTAGCATGGACTTTAGCTGGTTATTGTCTTATACAAACTATTTTAAATAAAAACTGCAAGATCTTTCTAGACCAAAGAAGCCATTATCTTTAGCAATAGCAGATATGTTTCAATGTTCTGTGCTATGATGAAGGCAATTGATTAAGGTACCTAACTATATCTCCGAAGTGATCTTATTTCTGTTGATTCCTATTACTCAGACTTCCAGTCTGTGCATGGACAGAGTTAATATCTTTCTTTGTATTATTTCCTTCTAGTGATGATGAAAACCATAGAATCAGGGAAAATAATCATAAAACAGTGCAGATTGGGGAGAACCTCTGGAGGTTATTTGGTTAAGCCCCTGCTCAGAGCTAGCTTAAATCGGCATGTTTGTGGCAGTAGTTCAGCTGAGCTTTGAGCACCTCTAAGGACAGAGATTCCTCAGCCCCTCTCAGCTTATCTTCCAGTAATTGGTTACTCTTATTGTGAAAATATTTTTCCTAGCAGCTAACAAGAACTTCCTTTGCTGCAACATGTCTGCATTGCCTTTCATCCTTTCACTGTGCTCTTTGGAGAAGACTTGGGCTCCATATTCTCTATATGTTTTCCATTAAATAAATTGGAGGCATCAGTATGCGTTTAGTAAAAATAAGCCTTCAACTCCCCTCTTCAATATCCCATCCTTCCCAGTGTTTTCTTTAAGACTAAGCAAACCCATTTCTTTCAGCATCCCCACTTACATCGTGTGCCTAATAATCGTTCTGATGCACTGACCCTATCATCTCGTGGATTAACATCTATGTTGTATTGAGAGGCCCAAAACTGGAGTGGATGGCATGACTGACATTTGCATCTGGCCATCTATTACTCCTTAGTCCAAATAATTTTGCTTATTGTTAGGTGGTTTCACTGAAGTTGGCATTTTGAATAACTCAAGACTCAAAGCCCTCTCTTCCTGCAATAAAGAGATGTCTTTACTACAATGCTCCACATATTATTGATGAGGGCTAAGAAACAAAACTGTTTACAATGAAAAAGTGATTTTCTGCAAGAATGCTTTGCATTAGTGATACTCTTGATTAAAGTAGTTTAATTACATTGGGTTGTGGTATAAGCTGTTTTTTATAAATAGTGTCACTCAGTATGTTTTATATCGCCACAGCATAGAAAACATTTCTTCATCATGACCCTCTGACTTTAAGCATGGGGAAAGAGAACAGTGTAGGTATCACTTTCAAATCCGAGGGACTGTATGTGTAATGTACTGTTGAATTAACGTCTGTTTCTAGTGCACTTGGAGGATCATCTGCCCTTCACATCCCAGCCTTTCCTGGTGGAGGTTGTCTTATCGACTATGTACCCCAAGTATGCCAGCTGCTAACAAACAAGGTAAGTTAGTAGAGAACTCAGTTTTCCTTTCCCTATGTGCTGTACTGGATTGTAGTAACACATTATAGCTTTTCCATACACATGGTTCTTCTGCCAGGTAGTCCAAGCAGGGCATACTTAAAGTGAACTACACGAAAATACCTTCTTGGTAAGAGTTGTGCACTTACAAGGTAGATTAAATGTAATTACTTTTTTAGGTAAACAAGCATGTTTGACATCAGATCCAAGAGTGGATTTTTCTTACTGTGACATGTTATGATTTAAGTTAAAACGTTATTGTATTGTACGACATCGCATTGTAGCGTACTATTTTGCTAGTAAATACAAATGTGTAGTTTGCATATTATTTTTCCAGTTGGAGGATACCTGAATTCGCATACCATAGTCATCCTTGTAGGTTGGAGTACTTTCAGTGATTTTGTACTCAAATGTTTCATCTAGAAGAACTGAATCAGCAGTCTACTGGCATGTTTATACAGTAATAGCTACTTAAAGTTGCTGAAAAGGTTGTGTTCTGGTTAGCTTACTGTTTAAACAAAAAAGAGTAAGTATAGTATTTTGAAAGCTTCTGCAATATTGAAGTGCAATTTTAAAAAGAAAGCTTAGGGGCCGTCATCTAGTAATCTGCCTATTATGGACCCCGTATTTGTATATTATTTTTAACTTCATTTGTCCAAATGAGGAAAATAAATTTCTCTTTTAGAAAAAGTTCTTCAAAATGTGTTACCATAATTATACTGGAGTCTATCTTTAGATAGTTGTTTTTGTTGTGGTTTTCTGTTAAAATTACTTTCTGTTTTTAAAATCTGCAAGCACACAGGGCTGTTTTTATCCTTTCTTAAACAAAGTCCCTTAAGCAAACTTATCATATGTTTTCCTTTTCCCAGAATAACATTTCAGAACCCACACAAGGCCTTCAAAATAATTGTATTTTTTAATAAAATTAACTAAGTCGCAATTTATAAACGGAGTTTAAATTTAAGGGGTATAAGATAGCTCTCAGCAATGATTGTATAAAGCCTTTTTCAAAAAATTTAGGAAAGCACTTGCCAGCCAAGTATTACCATGGCCAAGCAAAATATTCTTACCGTTCTTTTCGTGTTCAGTGAGGAAAAAGGGTTTTTAAAATGTTAGTTTTCATTCTGGAAAGGAAAGGGGTTTACGTGAAGAATCACGTCCATGGAACCATACCGTAAGTACTTGAAGTAACCCGTTGTAAACCTGGTGCTACTTCAGCCTGACAACATGTTCATTGTTTCTGCTATGGGTCAAACCCTGTTCACGCTGTTCTACTAAGTAACCCCATTCAAGTCAATAAGAAAACATACATGGTGAGAGAATTTTGCTTTAATACTTCCAAGATTAGTGCTGTTGGATCTTGTCTATGCCAGGATGGATGGCTTTCAAAACCCAGAATGCCTCGGAATTTGATGCGCACTGTTGAGTAGGTGGCTCCCTGAGTCAGCATGAAACCACTGAGAGAGCTTAGCGTTAAGAATGTTATTTTGTTGGAGGTGCAGTCTTCAGAAAACACCCGAGATCAGTTGTGAAATATACTTTTTTTTTTCCTTTTACAACCAGAATGTTATTTTGACACTTAACCAACTGTCAGTTCAGGTAATTATGATTTGTCTATCATGGCTGCCTGTTCAAACTTCAGCAAGGCAAGGTTGTGCTTTTCTTCAGTCTGTGTCTTGCGTAATTAAACAACACTTCAGTACTTTGTGAAATACTAAGTTTCACTTAGAAGTGAGTGAAGAGGTTTCCTTACGAGATCTTTTGAGTGCAAGATCTACCGTTTGTTTCAAATGTGTTTTAGGATTCTCTGGGGAAATCATGCAAGCTAAACGTAGGATTCAGAACTACTACCGTGTCAAACATAAATCTTCCTTGACAAGGAATATATGACGAATTGGGAGAATTGGCCTTTTTTATCTTTTTAAAGCTTTGGATTTGTTTGTTTCTTTTTTTTTTTTAAGGTACAATATGTTATTCAGGGTTACCATAAGAGAAGAGAGTATATTGCAGCTTTCCTGAGTCACTTTGGAACGTAAGTTTTCTTTTGATGCATTATTTTCTGTAGTACAGGGGAAAGTGTTGTTTTCTGCACATGGTCTTTGGTTGCGTGACTGCTGTCCACTGGGTGAGATGAAATCCAGTCACTTTTCACAGAATGATGTATATAGATTGTCTCTCTGTAGCTGTACTGGAATGAAGTTCAGTGTTCACTTCTTTGCCAGTTGCTGATCTGATTTTGCTAGAAAATAGCAGATTACGGTAAAGTGACGGTAAGGATTTTCTCCTCATGCAAAAGAAACATGCTTATTTCAGAATAAATGACTGCAGGGGTCTTACAGTAGTAGGCAGTGACTGAGGTGGAAGGATGGGGAAGTAGGCACCGTTCCAAACCTTACAGGAGCCGGAAACCACTGCTTAGCATCAAGGCAGACTGGGAGACCAGCTACTCCCACCACCAAGTGGAATCTTGGTTTGCGAGAGAAAAGGCTGTCAGGTCATGTGTGAATTCCTGCAGTTCAAAGGTCCGTGGCCTGGCATGGTGACACATTAGCTTTATAAATAACTCATATAGGGTACCTAGGCGTGGTGGTTTCCCACCTTAAGTCCTGACTTGTGTGAGAGTCCGGCAGAACAACGTGACAGTGGTTGCCTGACCAGCAGTACATTGCCTCGTTGCGAGGAGGGCATTTCTGCTTCCAAGTGGTGATGCCAAATGGCATGCATATTTGAGATCCCTTCAAATCTCAGATCTTTCAAGTAAGGCTAGGAAAACAGGTGGCTTCTAGCATGCACCCACATTTTATACAATTTTAGATAGATAACAATGACTTGACTTGGACATACAAGTTGATAGGGAGTCAATGCAAGCACATTCCTTATGAAAACAGGATATTTCTTTTTCTTCTGAGAAAACTGAAGTACAGAAGAGGCCCCAGTGTGCCTATGATTTTATTTAACTTGCCAAGTGGTTCATGAATCCTGATACTGCTTAAGACTTTTAGCCAATACTGACTCCTGATGCTCCTGAAACTTTTAATCTGTCTACTGAACAAGTCTTCCATATTTTATTTTTTGTATGCTCTTCTGAGTATTCAAATTTAAACTCTTCTCAGCCTGCACGTTTTCAGTTTTACTCTATCACTTACAACAAAGTAAACAAATTGTCTTAATATGAGTAACTTCCAGGGAATTTATATGTATATTCCAATACCACAGCATAAATAAGATTATTATTAAGATTAAAAGTTTGATCTCATTTTCATTTAGCTAGAAAATTGTAACTGTTAATAAATAAAGCATATACTAGAAATTTCTGAACAAATTAAAAAAAAAACCCTATCATTGTATTACAGAATTTACATGTTTATTGTACAGTACTAGAATGAATCACAGGTAAAAATTGTATTCGTTTTTTTGTATTTTTTTTGTTGATAGTGGTGTGGTGGAGTATGATGCAGAAGGCTTCACAAAGCTTACTCTCTTGCTGATGTGGAAAGACTTTTGCTTCCTTGTTCACAGTGAGTAACTCTTTGCCTCGGGCATAAGTGTCTACTCTCTTGAAGATAAAAGTTCAAAAGGGAAAAAAATACAATTACAGGAAACAACTTAAAGTTTTAGCTATTTTTATCCGGTGATTAATGCATTTTTGATGGAACTATGACACTTTGAAAACACAAAATCCTGATTGTACTTGGAAAAGGGTAGAGGATCCACACTGATAGCGTGCTGCTGCCTGCTTTACAGAATGCCAAAAGCATCGAGGAGGGTTTTCTGGTAATCTCACTCAAGATTATGTTCAAAGTTAGAACTCATCCTTTCAAAAGTGTCAATAATGAGGACCGATGCTATACATAACTTGGGAAAACCTAAAATGATCTGTAATTGCCAAGCATTAATGCATTGATAGTAATAATAAAGAAACTGTAGTGTAGGGAAAATGTATTGACTGAGACATAATACTGCACTGTTGTTAGGAGCCAGAAGTTATTCCTAGACTGAAATGGTGTAGGCAAATCTGTCTAACAGTTTGCTATGCTATGTAGCTAGTTTGGCTGTCATTTTACATTTTTAAATCAAGCTTGCATTACTTTTAAAAAGAAATTCTTAATTAAACAAATATATGGGAATTACTTCCTATAGAAATTAGTAAGTATGGCTTTGTAACTGCCTTATATGTGTTAACTTTAGAAGCAATTATTATTTTTCCCTATTGTAAGACAAAATTCACAAGTTATCAAAGGTATTTTGGTTTGGAGATATTCAGTCATATTACTCTTTATTTTTGATTGTTACACTTCTCATCTTTGTTTAAAATAATTATAGTGCAATCTGGGCAGCTGAAACATTGGTGTTTGTTAACACTGTAGCACTCAGGTTTCAGATTATGTCATTTTTGACTGTGGCTAGCTTTTCACGTGGAAAAACAATAACGTCTTAATGACATAATAGAAATTTGTTCCAGAGTTTTTAAAGCAAGAAATGAGGATTAGCACTACTTAGAGAAGTTTTTCACCTTGTGTTCTATTTGAGTTCATAAAAAAGTGGTCTCTCTGATCCCTTTCTTTTTTGTTGCCTAAGATTTCCAGACAGTAATGACTGTAAGAGGTCTAGAAAACTCAAACCTGAAATAAAAAGAATTTCATCATATTAGTATGATTTATGTTGTGGAGAAAAAGACATAGAACTGATTTTTTGTGAAAAATTGTCCTTATTCCATCTTTATGTACTCTCCAGCTGCAATTGAGAATTGTTCACTGGGCGATTGTCTTCCATGAGATGATGCTTCTTTATGTACAACCTTCTTGAAGATTTCCTGCATTTCTTATTCCCCAATATGTTTGGATTAATTTTGTCATTGTCAAAATTCCTGTGGATTTGATTTTTGCTGTGGGGTAATATAACTTAATGGATGTTGAAGCAGTTAGATTTCAGGGGAATCAAAATTCAAATTTCTGTTAAATAACAGAGTAGATTTTAACTGTGTAATATACAGAGCGCTCAATTTAACTAACACGAAAGCTACAATTATAACTGAATAATTTATCACTATGTATTAACCCTGTGGCCTTAGAAATCAAGCAGTGGCTTAGCTATGTAAGCCATTGCATCACCCACTTGTTGAACAATCCATTGCAAAAACATTTATGTTCCATGCACTGAAGGATATTGGAATGAAAGGACTGAAACCTGCACTTCATTTCCTGAATGAAGTAATGTAGGCTTTCATCTCTTAACCACTGACATAACTATGCATATAATGGTTGAATATTTAGCAAGCATCTAATAAAATGTCTGGGATAGATAGTCATAAGTTGAAAACTGTATTATCCATTTACTGTATTATGTAGAGAAAGTATTCAGAGGAGAATAAATAGGTCAGTATACAGCAAGCACTGTGGCAAATCAAATGAAAGGAAAGCATAGTAAATTTTACTGGCATCTTAATTTTGGTTAGAATTTTAGGTTTAATTGAGATCATGAGATATATAAACCCTAACTTGAGTTGTATTTCCTTTAAAAGATGCATTGAGAGATTTAAAAAATAACTTTAGGGGTTTTTGCAACTTTTTGCATTCAATGTTACAAACTTGTTTGGAAACTAGGAAGCTAAACACCTTAGAAGTAAAGTGAAATTACTCAGAATAGTTTTATTGAGTAAACTGAATTAAAGATAAGAGAGAAACAGAAAGCCTAATAATCTGAGAACAATTTCACTTGCTAAAAAAAAATAATTTTTCTGCAATAGTTGCAGAATGAAGAGCAAAGTCTATGCATTCTACCTTAAAATACAGAAGAGCTGCCTAATTGCAAACTTAATCATTAGATTAGTATAGCTGCTGAAGTTATTATAGTAGATCAAAGAGCAGTCAAAGGAACTATTGCTTTCGTGGTTTAGTTCAAAAAATTGGTCAAGTGCTTTCAAGTATATGACAGAAGAAATAAACATTCATGCATCCACATAGAAGAGGAAATTGTTGATCAAGCTTAGTGCTTTTGATATTGATAGTGTTTATTAGTAAGTCTCAGTACGAAGCTTTGTAAGCAAACTTAATGTACTGCTGATTTCTTTCTCTTCTTGTAATCAGCTATGATTAGTTTTGGAGATAGATGTTTCTTCATTTTCTTGTTAATGCATACATTCTGTTTATACTGTGTATAGTATAAATAGAAGTTACATTGTCTGTGCACAGATAAGTGGCCTTACTGGTATGGGCATAAGAACAGGACTCCAAAGCAACTTGTATGTGGGCTTTTCAAAGATTAATTTTTATCTTAGGAGATTTTTAGGTTATCCACACAAAGGAGATTGACAGAACTGCGACTAGTTGCAGTATCAGATGAAACACTGCTTGTGTTAGTGGTTACTTAAGACATCTTGGAAAGGACAGATACTAAACTAAAAAGGTTTTGTTTCATTGAACAATATTTCAGGGGATGAATGTTGGAAGCTGCCAGCATTTGTGTCTTAAGTTTGTATAGATTCTCAGACTGAGGTGAAGCTGGTGGGAACACTTGCTGCCACTGAACTTGGCTAACTAAGGGATTTCAGCTTCTGTGTTGGGTAATACCAGTGACTGAGGGAGGTCCAAAGTGCCAGGCATGCAAAAGCTGGTCTGATTAATGAGCTTTCTTGCTATGGAAGTGCCAACTAAAGTAGCTCTTTGTCCACCCTCCTACCTATTTGTGCAGTTATGAGAATAAAAAAACAGGCAGAAATAGGCAGCAACTCAACAAAGAGGTTTTTACTCTGGAAAGAGAAAGAAGCAAGGGACCTCGAGCATTAATTGAGTAATTGGAGATTATACCTACGAGTATCAGGCTTTGGGCAGACACTCACTTCTGGATTCAGTGTTTTTTGGTGGAAGTCACCAGTGCCAGCTTCTGATGCATTCCTGTTTGGATGTTGCTGTCCATGCACATTTGTCAGCAGAGCAATTTGTGCCAATGCAGTCAGCTTACATAGTTTGAATTCATGGCTGGAGCTAAACATTTGGGGCTCTCTCACATAAACCTTTTCTGGATTTGTCCACAGCCTCAGAAAGCAGCTTTGAAAATAAAGACACAAGGAATTTTTGGTAGCCATGCTCGTCAGGTGAGGCTTGGAAGGAAGGCAAGAAATAACATAGGACATTTTGGGGAAGAGCATTAGTAGATGAGAAGACAAGATTACGCTATGGTGCAAAGAAAGTGCAGTTTATTCCAGTAGTGTTCAGAGAAAGAGGAATATATGCCCACACACTGTAAATAAACAAAATCGTATTAAAGAAGTAATTTGTTCTATCAGTTCCCCTTCTAAGAAGAAATAACTCATTAGGCTTCAGATGTTGTTTTAATCATTCAGTAGAGCAACAATAATCATTAGCATTTAGGTAAATGTTAATATTTAAGGCACTGGTGTGGTTTAAGATGTTACCTGCCCTTTAAAGGAGAGGTCCTCTGGAAAGTCAACAGAACAGAGCTAATGAGCATTCATCAGCCCCTCCATCTATCCCTCCTGCAGCTGTTTAAATAAACAAGTTAGACTTCGTGGTAGTAAGTGGCTAGCAAGGAAGTTTAGTAAAGTCTTAAATGGAAGACTTTTTTTAGATGGATGTGTGTCTGATGTGGGTTAGTGTTTGCTATTTGGGTTTAGGAGAGCTTATGTGAGAAGACAAAAGCATTTTCTTTCATCTAAGGTCGTATTTATTGTTCTTTTTGAAATTGCCTTTGCAGATTCCTATTTGAAAAGTGACATGCCTACCTCAATAACTCCACAGTTTCTGAGATAATAAAAATGTTTAAGAAATATTTGTTTATCCAAGCAATTTGGAACGAGAAAATGAGGCTGTTTTGTGTAAACATTCCTGTGAATATTTCAATAAACCTTTACCTGCCTGTAATTTTGGCCATAGAGCCCTCTCTGTTATATAGAACCTATAGATCTTGTTAAATGTAAATGTGAGAAGTAGCTAGTGTTTGTTAGTTTGATATACTATTTTATGCAGTTGGAATATGCTGAATGATGCTTGTGTGCTCCTGGAGTATGAATTTGAGTGAGGTTGGTGGTTTTAGAGGTTGGGGTTTTTTTTTTTTCAGTTTTGTGTCATGTAAGAGTTGCTCACACACCTCTTGGAAGCTGAAAAGAAGATAGCCTTCAAGAGCTGCTCTTCTTTATCAATATCAGTGCATGGCAGTCATCAATTAACACTTAAAATTCTAGGAAAAAAAATCCTTCCTTTGGAGGAAATTAAGAATGCACTGGCTCTGCTTCTTCAGGGAGTTAGTTTGATTGTGAGAGAGAAGCTTCTTCAAGAAAAGGTATGGAAAACCCCATATGTTGTCTGCCCCATTTGTTACCTGAAAAAGGGCCAAGTGTTGAGTGGAGTATTTACATTAGATCACTTCTGTGAACTTTTATCTAATGAGGTGGTTTGGCTTCTTTACGTAGTTCTTTTATTTTATTCTTCTCATTGTTCCTTAAATGAAAACAGGAAATTATGACCCTTTGAAAACTAAAGAAGAAAGAGAGAACACATCAATGTGAACAACCAGTTATATGAGAATGGAGTGATGTCTGGTACTGTCAGGGAAACAGGATAGTTCAACAGAAGTATCAAGCATAACGAAATACATGTTTTAGGAGTCAGTATGAGAAGTTCAATACTGATCAAAAAAAGTCTGCTAAGATTGTATAGGGATGTTATTTTGCTCTTAAATGAAATGCTGGTTATTAGCAAAGTCCCAGTGATGTAAATAAAACTGGCTGCCAGAAGTCAAAAGCTGTTCGGATCTACTGCTGAGGTGTCATATTTTGACTGTTCAGCAAGCAGAGAAATATGGTTTGTGAGGCAGTCTTTTCCTCTGACTCTTAATGCTTTTAGTTGGTACCATGTATTTCTTTTAATCTAGTCTTGGAAGTTCCTGAGCACGTGTCATTCTGCCTACAGCAAAATATACCCTGAACAGAGGGGGTCTCTTCAAAAGTGTGTACATTGTTTTCATCACCACAAAACAAAAGGTTCTCTGATATTTTGTGTGTAGTGAGGTGCGTATCACTCAACTGAAGTGAATGAAAGCTGCAGATAGGCTGCAGTGCTGTAGTGCTTTTCCATCAGGCAGTGTGATGGAAAAGTAGTCTGAGTAACAGACACACAGTTCTGCACTTAACTAGACATAGGCAGGGGCTAATCCCAGGGCTGAATTGTAGCATTTGGAAAATGAATTAGCCTTTTGCTGGTCATTTTTCTCCACTGCATATTTTTCTTCTTTATTTCTAAGGGACACAGCCAACTAGATTTAGTTTGAAATTTGTATTGCAAGTTGATAATTTAATTTTTGTCATTAAGAGTATCCTAAACATCGTGTTCTTTTGATTCCATCCTGGATATTTACTTGTACGTGAGCTGAATGAGATTTTCCATATTTAAGTATTCATAATGGATACAAGTGAACCTAAAAGCAGAGGTTTTCTTTTCCTCTTTCTCTGTTTCTCTGTGTTCTTTTTGCAATCTTGTCACTTAATATAAATGATTTTAGGTTCACATTTTAAATTCTTCTAAAAAAGGGAGAATGGACACAGAGTGATTCATAAAACTTAATATGAACAGCAACAAACAGGAAAAAACTGTTGTGATAAGAATCAGATTTTACAAGTATTTTATGATGGCCTGATATGTGTGGACTGGCAAAGTATTTTTAAGTGTCATTTTGCTGTGAATGTTACCTTCTTAATTTCTGAGAAATGCATACATTTGCCATGCCTTTAAAACTGTAGTATATTGCTATAGACATTAATTTATGTACTTCCAGGAACTATGAGCACTTCAACAAATGAACTGAAGGGTTTTGTAATAACTTCTTATAAAATTGCACTTTTCAGAAAAGTGAACTATTGCTTTTTCTTCATCTAATAGATATATCTAGAGTGCTACTACTATGTGCCCAAGTGGCGGATAACTAAGAAATCCTCAGAAAAGATGCCTGAGGTAGAGAAGTGATGTAATCCTACTTTATCCTCTCCATTTTTAAAAAAAAAAAAGTACTTAGGTCACAAAAAGTCATTGACAGAGCTGGGACTTGAGTACAGATCACGCTATTTTTTCTTCTTACTGTGTGTCTATGTCTTTGTCTACATTGTCTCACATGGCATTCACAAATAGTTTTTCTCCAAGGTGAGAAGTATGTTAAAGGTGTGAAATGTAATGAGTTGAAAATTGCTCATAGTAGCAAGTAGAAAGCAAATATTTTGTTTTCAGTCTAGAAATTACGTGATGATAATGATGCATAAATAATAATAAATACACCTTCAGTTAGAGATGAAAGTGATCACAAAGATGGTTAACTGTCTAAATGAGGGAAGGAGAGAATGCTTAAATTGCTTTTCTGTCTCTTTTGCCACCAGTTCCCCTGCCCCATTCAGCAGCAGTCCCACATTTTCGCTAGTCCTACTTTTGCTATAGCAGCTCATCTTGTCCTTAACTCTCCTTGCCAAGTTTAACTCCACATGAGCTTTGGCATTCCTAACCCATTCTCTGCATGCTCATAGAGTGTCCACATATCTTGTGCTTCCTTTTCATGTTTGAGGTTTGTTAGAAGCAGCTTGTTCATCACTTAGGCCTTCTGCTTGACTTTCTGTTCATTAAGATGGACCATTCCTGAGGTAGGAAGAGGTGATCATGGACCTCTCCTCTTCAGGAACATTATCCTGTAAGATTCCTCTATGGGAGGAGCAAGATCCCTGAATGACCCAAAGTCTATTTCGTGAAGCTTAGGGTTGTGATCCTGCTATTTATCTTGTGTCATCCTCAAATATAACATTCACAGGAGAGCACCAAAAATTACAAGTAGTGTAGAAATCATGGCTTAAAAGAATATGTTCTACAAATTAGTTCTTTGGGTCATGAAAAGACATTAGAGGAATGAGCCTTTAGAAGCGTAAAAGGTGGCTTCAAGAGCAAAAGTGTTTAACGTTCAGGAGTGGAAAGGAGCAATGCACATATATTTCAGTAAAGTAGATCTCAGTTTAAGCATAGAAGAGTGTCTTTGTTGACTGGTTAGTCTGGACAGGATTACACTCTGTTGTGATTTGAAAGCTGTAAGCTTGCATGGATTTGGGCTTGGAAGGACAGGATGGTGTGTGTGTGAGTAGAGGGTCCTCTTGACCTGCAGGATAATGTCACGCTGATTGCAGAGGACAATGAAATAAAACAGTTTCCTTTCAAATCCTAGTATTTAAAACAGAAAAAAAGAACTTATTTGCCAGCCTCATAAGCTTAATAAAGCATCAGTGAGAGAAGCCAGTGTTTTTGCACAGCTGCTTTTCAGGTGAAACATGCTTTAGAAATCTTCCTGTCCTGATGGAACATAATGTAGAACTTCTCAGCATTTAGCAGTGCATCACTTTACTGGGAAAGCAGAGGAGAAACTTTTGCCTTTTCTCCACCAGTTACATGCCTGTGCCAAGAAGGGGCACAGCTTACTTTTTATACCCATAACAACTGCAACTGTATGTAAAGCATAAGCTTCAAGCAATTCAGATAGGGAAGAGGCAGCTTTTAGTAGCATCAATCTCATCAGCGCTTAGAGAAGTTACTATAGAAACTGTTACAGCAGAAACAATAAAAGGAAATATAAACGGAAGGGGGAGGGAATGAAGATCTTCAAGAATTTGAAGTAAAAATAAAGCAAAATAGATGTCACCAGCTGAAGCGACGAAGGTAAAAATAAAACCCCTTTTTCTTAATTAAAATAATCATGGTTACAGAAATTAAAGAAGGAAAAGGCCTATGAGGCCATTATGCCATTTCCTGGAGTTCAGCCTGTGTTTATGAGATATTCCATGGGGTATTTTTAGGATGTAGTCCAGTCTTGCTGTCAAAGTCCAAAGGAATGTGACATGGTTAAGGTGGGTGAATGACACTCTAAAGCAAGAAGACATTATAAAGCAATTTTTGGTTTAAGTTATATCACTTTTTCATGGTCTTTGACTGCATAACTGGAAAAAGCTTGAAGAATATCTTGATTTGATCTGTTACTTTGTTCTTCTGGAAGACTAACCAAAGAATTAGATACTCTGTCTGCAGCACATGACTGTAACTTAAGGTATTTAAACTATTTATGTCACATTTCTTTAAAATGCTGGTACTTAAAAAGGTACTTAAAAAGAAAGATACAGATTATGATAAAGACATGAGTTATTTTTACAACTGTATCATGTGCTCATGTTGAAAGAAAATCAAAACAATAGTAATCATACATCTAGTTGCCATTGGTGCCTAGACTGTATTGTAGTTCCCATTATCAGTGGAATGCAAACTACAAGATGGATACAGCAGTGTCATGCAGTCCTCCTCAAATAAGAACAGGTTACATATGTTCTATTTAAAGAAAAAAACAATAAACAAACAAAACCCCCTAAAAAATCAAAACGAAGAAAACTAAGTGACCTCATGAGGTTCAACAAGGCCAAGAGCAAGGTCCTACACCCGGGACAGGGCAATCCATGGTTTCAATACAGGATGGGAGACGATGTGATTGACAACAGCCCGGGGAATTTGCAGATGCCTCCTCCCTAGAAGCATTCAAGGCCCGACTGGATGGGGCCTCAAGAAGCCTAGTCTAGTGGGAGGTGTCCCTGCCTATGGCAGGGGAGTTGGAACTATATGATCTTTAAGGTCCCTTCCAACCCAAACCATTCTAGGATTCTGTCTTTGTAGGTGATGTATTTATGCTAGTCACACTGAAATTCTGTACACTGAAGTAAACACATCTCTGTGTATGTGTTGGAATAGTTTAATCCATGACAATTCATTGTTTCCATTCTTAAGAAATATTATGAGCTATCTCAAGAGCACTGGAATTAAAGGTAACCACTTCCGTATCTGAGTGGCCATTTGAAGCTGGCCATTTCCATAAATGAGATGTTGTCATAAGACATATTAGGGAAAGGGGCATACTGTTGGTGGAAAACTTTGAAAAAAGAAGAACCAATTCTTGTTTCAAATCTAGCCTGGGCTAACAATAACTGAAAGTCATTCCTGTCTGATAAAAGTAAGAAGGAAAAAAAATAAGGAAAATTAGATTCCTTCCAGCATTCCTTAATGTCATTGTGGACATCACCAAAGTAACTGCAAATTGGGCATTTGGCAGCACTTCCAATAACTGCTGTCGGCTGCCTCACATTCCAGAGACAATACATTAAACTTGTGCTAAAGAAAAGGTTCCTCAGCATTTTCCTCCTTTCTTATCCCAGTTGTTTTATTCCTAATGATCTTCTAATAACCTTATCTTCTAAACGTCTCAATGGACTCTCTCCCTATTCTTGAATATTATACTTGCTGACTAAGGTCGACAACATCTTGTGTTGTTAAGGATCAATCATTATACAAACACAAGTGATTTCTGTTGCCAGACCTATTTCACTGTACCAAATGAGGAGCTGTGAATTTAATATATTCACATAAATTGTCATAATCTGACATATTGTCATTTTCCCATTGTTGCAATCACATTCTATGTTACACTTGAACATTGTTTAAACATTGTTTAATCAATTCAGTGTTTCATTGTTTAATATTGTACATTTGGGTGATATGTAACTGATGTAGTTAAGAAAAAATATTCTTTTTTCAAAGTATTTATTTGTATTTTCATAGAATTTATTTGGAAGTATTTTGTATTTAAGTCATCTTACTAATTTACTATACAAGTGTTCACTTTCCCAATGGGGTGAATATTTCTCATAGCAGAGGCAGACTTTATTTCAAAACTAGCTGTGATTACCAACACACCCAAAGTGCCATGTCTCAGCTAAAATTCCATTAACAGCTTTTCATTTCACATTTGAAATTTTGAAATGTTGTTTTCAAAATAGCATCTTCCTGCTAATAGCCTGTTTTTCTTCAAATGGGATGTTAGCCTTAATAATACTTCACAAATTCAAATTCCTGGGCCTGTGTTCTGTTAACCTAAAGTCCCACACTAATGCCATTGATATGTTATTTGTCATCTTTGCTCTCTCATTCTTGCAAGACTACATCATCATACACCAAAGCAGGATAGCTGTGCCATTTCGTAATTCCATGTGTGTTTTGAGCCAAATCCACCGTTTCTTTTTTTGCCAGTAGAATGTAGGCTGGAGACCTTCAGCGCAGAAAAGTCGAGGGAAAATTCACTTTGCAAATTAGCCTGAAATCCCACCCTACAGAGATTTGTGCTAGCCACTACAGTCCCCAAAATGTTTGTGGCTGAATCTGTTCAGGTTTCTCAGTAGGTACAGTGACCAGTATGATTCCTGAACGCCCTTCTATACTGGAATTTCTATGTAAAAAGTGAAAATAGCTCTTTTCACTTGAACATAGGTGAAGGTTTTTCACCCATTGTACAGTTTGTTTGGAACAGCTTTCCCACAGGAGGAGTAATGTCAGAAAACCTACTATATATATATATATATGTATAAAATAGAGCCTGATAGATTTATAAAGGGCATTATATAATACAGTAGCTGTGTTATCACCACTTGGTGATTGTAAATTCACATAGGTCTCATCTGCATTAACTCATCATGAAAACCAGAAAGCTTTGAATTCAAAGAACTTTTCAGTCTGAGGCAATGCATTCAAGTCCGCAAGTCCTTTTTCCCAGCAGTGTGAGCTCAATTGGAAGTAAAGTCAGAGAGAATGTGAAATTCAGTGAACCAAAAAAGAACAAGCAAAACTATGATGAATATATACTAATAAGAGACAGTTCTGGAGCCTGGAATATGTGTTTCCTGTTTCCATTACTTACTTCATCATAAGTACTTGACTGCAGAGGCAGTTTCTGGCCAAAGTTTGATGATAAGTAAGGAGTGAGTCAGGGGATTTTGGGAACAGAATGGATAGTATCAGGCTTAAGTTGTTCAATGTTCTCTGGAGATTTGGGTTTAGCACATCTTTCCTGTACCCATCTTGTTTTTCTAGTGAAATAATTTTAACACAAATTTGCACATGTCCAGTAATCATTACTTCTGAAGTGCCTGCTGCGGAAGGAGTTGTGTTTGGTTATATGAAGTATTATCTACTACTAGGTCTCAGAAGAATTGGGTCCCACAGGCTGGCACTCAGAATCAGTAAACAAGCTGACTATCCTTCTGTTGTTCTTTCATTCACAGTCTGGAATCCCTAAACAGCCTCTCATGAAGGTGCTGTGAACCAAATTTTTAAATATTTTATGTAGTTATTATATCTTACAGTGATTAGTATGATCACGTTGAAGAAATGTGATGAAATGAATACATTTTTAATCAGAGCAAGACTTCAGCGTTGTGCAGTAAATTGTGTGGTGTTGTTCACAAGGGTAGAGTCTGTCAGATGGGACAGACCTGAACAGTATCTCTTTTGGCCAGCTCTGTCCAGCTCAGGAGCTGAAGTGGAAAGAATACAGTGTTATCTTGTGTTAGGAGACTGTTCCATAAAGCAAGTAGAGATTTAATTAAGGTTGGGAAGGCAATGAAATCTTGTAGAAGTGGAAATCTTGGCAGTAAAATATCCAGACCAGGCAGTGTTCATGAGTACAAAACAAATTACAGGTACAATAAACTGCAGCAGATTCAAGCATCCAGTTTAATAAGATAACCAGTATAGTATCATCCAAGCATCCAAACAATGTGTAGCATTCAGTGGGTAAATGTTTACTGCTGTGAAAACAAGTAGCTAGATTTATCCAGTGCCTTACAAAGGATGAATAAACCTTTTCTCTAGAAAAGGGGAACAGTATAGGGAAAAATTTCTAAATATTGCCATCTGAGTACTTTGAAATATTTGTATGGTCAGCATGCATTTCAAGCATGGTTTTGTTTTTCTTTTGCTTCTCTCCAGGACTTAAAGGTGGGGTAAACTTACTTTTTTCTTCTGAGCATTTTCCCTTCAGAAACCCTATAGCAGCATTGCTATGGGCTTTTTCCAAGACATCCCCTCCACGTTTCGTACCCTATTTGAAAAGCTATAAAATTAGATGGTGAAGATATTATTTTAGAGTTAATAAGACTGTTGAAAGCAACTCTGTAGTTGTTGACATAAACTTAACAAACTAGGTAACCTGTTCCTGATATCAGTATGGTTGCTCTTTGATAAAATGAACAATTACGCCTTGCTGATTCATTGCACAGTTTTTTAGTTATTAATGAATCAGGATTTTGGCTTCAAGATAACTATGTTTTGAATATACGTATGCACTAAATGCTAAGTCAAGGGAAGCAAATTTGTGTATTACTTCTCGATAGTTTCTTATATTTCAAAAAGAGAGCAACTTCAACTATTTATAAACTGTAATTAAGTTTCTTTACAACATGACTCATTCTCAACATGCAAGTCCTTTTTCTTTTCCTTTCTTATGAACTGTGTGGGAAAATTAGGGTTCAATCACCAAAGAATTTATTCAATGCATAATTACCCAAAACAGCCCTCCAAGTTCTGCTCGTGTAGAGCTTCCGTAAAGACATGATTTTCCCCACACTATGGCTTTCTGAAAATTGACTTCTAAAACATGGTCTGTAATTGTAACGTAGGAGAAAGCAGTGTTTTAGTATGGTATTGGCTTCTTTCTTTGAGCTCCTCGTAGATTAACAGTGTGATGCTTAGGCAAACCAAAGTAAGAAATCATCAGGATTAAATTACTTTGAGTATGGAACTGAATTAGAAAGCTTTACTTTCCTCAATAAGCTAAGTATTTAAATTTTCCGAAGGAAATGTTTCTATTTCTGTGAGAGAAGGGGTAAATGGAACTTCCTCTGACATAATTTTCATTTTAAATCTGAAGTTGACAGCAAGATTTTTACCTTCATAACCAAATATTACTGCTTAACTACATGACTTGTATAAGCTTGCTGGTTGAAATGACTCACTTGCGTAGATGAAGTTATTTTTAGGGAGATAATTTGCACTGTTTAGAAGACAGGAAAAAAGGGAGAGAGTCCTACTAAGAGCTAGATCCCTCATTACAGTTTGCAGAGCTCCTGAACCCAGCATCCAAGCAAAAGATGACTAAGCAAGGGGTCTATTGGTACTTTCAGGAATTTACAGACATGAGTCATCTGCTTATTTTCTGCAGACATATCACCAGGATACTTTGTGAGTCAGCTGTTATTTGGAAATAGTACTTGTGTTCAGCATGAATACGTTTTTGTAGTTCTTAGGTAACTAGCATGCCAAACCAAAGCAGCTTTTATAGTTTGCCTGGTTCATGTGTTGATTTACAAAAGCACTGCATTGTTTTAACCATGATGCATTTTTCAAGATAAAGTGTAAATGTTGTCTGGCATGTTATTATGATAACACTTACCTTTTGCACCTTACATACCACATGAAGGCAGACCTGATTTCGTATTAATGCACAGATTGAGAGTCAGATTGTCTATATGACCAGGGAAAAAGAACAATTTTCTCTCTCAGTCTATGCGACTCTGAACAGAAGTTTACTTTTATCTTCAAAACACCTTGCTAGCATTAATTACTAACTGTTTGCTTATTTTTTTATGTACAACAAAGAGCTTCACCCCAAATCCAAGCATTCTGTGCCCTCACAGTGTCAATGGATGGGCATCCACTGCAACGGAAGTGAGCTCTTGCCTTCCCTTCCTACTGCTGAAATAATAGCTGGCTACCTTGAGATATGTATAACACTTTACAACTCAAGGCTATTTCCTGTTTACTGGTCTTTTAGGTGTGGTTGTTTTCCCGAATTAGGGACAGGTTTTTTTACTTGGTCTGGGCTCATCTCACACCTTGTATTAAGGAAACACTTGGGTTAGAAAAATGGACGTTTGGCGACTTTAAGTGAAGGGTAGCATTAGAAATCAAAGGCAGGTCAAATTTTTCAAAACTCTATTGCAGTTCAGGATAAAACTGCTGTTGGCCACATGTGGGATACACAATTTTAAATCCAATTTGATTATCTGATTTAACAGTCTATAATGTAAGTTATTCCTGAAAATTCCTATACAGTTTCTCATAAATAAAGAAAAATCTGTTTTCTGTTTTATTTTGGTGGTATTGATGTTGTAAAAATATTTTTATAAAAGATAGGCTTGTAAATAATGAAAGCATCTCTGTAGTGATAGCAGTGTCTTGACTATCCATTTAAACAGCATTTCTAGTGCTAGAGATTTTCTTTTAAGTGCAAACCTTTAGTTTCAGGTAACAGGAAGAAAACTGCTACTGCTCGCCCTCGTAGACAGAGGAAAGGAAAGTTAATAAAAATTAGAAATTCTCATGTAAAAAGTTAAATCTAAGGACTGAACCATTACTTGAGTGTTTTGCTAAACTTTGTTGTTCCTTTCAGACAGTGATAAAATACACAGAGTTTAAGTACTTAGAGCTGAAGGAGTGTGTTTATAACATTAAATGCAGAGCCTGTTTCCTTGCTTCATACTCTTTTCCACAGTCAAGTCCTTCAGAGGCTGCGATACACATGTACTCTCTGCGAGGGGAGGAGACATCTTGCTTGCTGATAAACAGCCTCAATACGCCAATGTTTTTCAGGGTTATTATTTAATAATCATGTTATAAAGAGGAATTTGACGAAGCAATCTTTGAGTCTAACCTTTGTTACGGCAGTGATTGCACTCAAATTAGTAGAACTCTGCCCATGTCATTACCACTGAAATATCTGCTGGAAGCTTCTGTGTGAGCTGAGTCACCAGGACTTGCAAGTTATCAAATGTAGCTCAGACATGTAGGTCATGAACTGAGCAAACACTGTTGTTCACAGTGAGTAGTTGTATTTTGAGACTACAGCTGGAATATAACATTCATTTTTGTGTACTTCATGGCTACAAATGGTTTTACTTGTCAAGCTTGGAGTGCAATCTAGGGAAAAAGGAACTATCGTTTGGCTGGTGCTCATCTGAGTATTCAGACATGATTAGAAAAAAATGAAAAATGGACTAGCAGGATGATAGCGTGGGATCTAGAAAAAAAAACCTGTTCTGTAGTGTTCCTTTCACTCTCTTCAGTTTCTTTTTCTACTGATGTTGCCACCTGCTTTGATTCCTGGTTCAGCTATTACAACCTGTTTGTTAACTTAGGAATCTTTCCTTCTCTTGAAAAATGACTGTGAAGTAACAAAGAGAGAATACTGAAACCCAAGCTTATATGTATGAATGTAATCTTATTAATTTATTTCACTCATTGTTACATCAATAGGAAAAATTATTTAAGATTCGCAGGGAGTAACTGTTCCTTCGCGGTGTTCTTTCATTGTGCAGAATTAAAGAACTGTGATTTTGAGGACAAAAAATAGTATGGTTGTAGGTGCTGCATGAATTGTCTATATCTTTAAAAGAAATGCATATTCTTCTGTTAATTTCAGTGTTACACATTCAATGTAAATAATTGGAATCTGTTGTCATGTCTCAATTTAACTACAGATTTCTGAGGCCTCTTGAAATTAAAAGCAGACCAAGAAAATCTCAACTATAAATCTAGAAACAAAAATGTTAAGTTAAAAAAATGGTTTCTGACCATGTTATTAACTGCTGTTGACTATTTTATTGTTCTGCCAGACCTAGCTGATCATGAGACAGTGATAAGCAAAGGGAACTAAGTAGTTCTGATTTTTATTTTTAGGGAGATATTTTGGGTATTAATGACTTCGCAGTGTGTTTTTGGTTTTGTGGGGGTATTTTTGTCTAGCAGATGATGGCAAGTTGAGATTTTTTTCCAACTCATGTGACTTAATCTTTCTACATTCTTTACCAAATCATTTAGCCACTTTAGGTTTCAGACAACTGTAAAATGAGAATTAAAATGTTTTTGGTGTCTGTGAGGGCACTAAAATAAATTGTCTAAAGCAGACGAAGAGAAATTTGTTTATTGAATGGAAAGCATAAATAGAGGGTACATTGTGAATTTTTGAAACGGAAAATTTCATTATAAAGGAAAATAACATTTTTTTTCTGTAGCAAAATAATCATAGTATAAACATAGAAATACACAAGCTAAACAGTTTTTTAACGATGCATTTTTAAGAAATACTTTGATAAAGCAAAGCATCCTATACAGCTATATGTTGGTGACTATAAGAAATACATAAATAAGTTTGAGAAGTAATCATCAATTTCTGCTTTTCTGTCATCTTAAGTCAATAGAAAGAAGTTATATATTCCCAGTAAAAAAGGGGGAGGAATTTCAATGGTGTACTTTTATGACTCTTTTTTCTCTTTCCCTTTTCTTTTTTTATTTTCAGTTGACCTACCCCTGTTTTTCCCTCGAGACCAACCAACCCTAACGTTTCAGTCCGTCTACCACTTCACTAACAGTGGCCAGCTGTACTCCCAGGCCCAGAAGAATTACCCTTACAGCCCCCGCTGGGATGGCAATGAAATGGCCAAGAGAGCAAAGTAAGTCATGTTACTGTTTCATACAAAATATTCAATTTGTTACACGGTCATCTGTCAGTAGAAATTTCATAGATTTAACTGTACATTTCCAATGTTGAAAGGCTGAACCTGTTTTTGTTCTAATGTAGCCCTAGCATTCCCATATATGAATATAGACAGATACTTTATTAATCACGCTTATTACATGAGTGCCAGAGGAGTGATCAAAAGAAGACTCTTTCTGCTAGGCATTGTACAGGCACACAGCAGTGACAGTCTCTGCTCCAAAGAGCTTCCAGTCTAAGTAGAGAAGATAGCCCCCAGCAGGAGTAACCTGCATGATAGCAGTCAGTCAAGGTAGCTCTGGTTTTCTGTGGGTTTGTGGGGTACCCTGAAGGGAAGCATGTGAGATGGAGGAAGAGCAAGGAAGAAAAACCTGAAAGATATGGGATAAGAATGTAATAAAAAGGCACAGAAGAACAAGGGGAGGTAGAACAAACCACTAATCTGGCATAGGAGGCAGTCCTATCAGAACTTGAGAAAGTTACCTGAAATTCTGAACGTCTCTTTTTTTTTTTACTGCTTCTTCTGTTGGCCGGAAACAGAGAATGTCTGACTGTTACCTCTGTAGTCTTTCTGCAAGCCCTCAGTTCATGCTGGGGAGACACCACTTCAGTCAGAGTATTCCATTCAAATTGAGATGACAAGACAGCCTCCCCAGAGTGGTTCTGTTGCAAGGGCAAGTTGCTGCAAGCAATGATTCCCCTGTTCTATGCTAGATATTATCCCTGTCTTCTAATGAAGCAAACCAGATTTTACCTGAACGGAGCAAAGTGGGAAACAGCCTTGCTGAGGATTTCAGTTTTGCAAAGTGTAAAAATGTTAGAACAGCAACAGATTTAAGCAGCCTAATTATCAGTTGTTCAGCACATAAGGGCATCAGACTGCATAAATAATAAGGCATATTGGAGTGAATGTTTTGATTGACAGTCAGAAGATCAAATTGAATTAGCAAAGATCTGTAAATAAGAGTCAAATGAAAATAGTTCAAGCTGAGTAAATCAAATTAATGACGTGGTCAGAGACTAATTTGGAAAGGATGAAAGCAAACAACAATTGACAAGCATTTGCAGATTTTGTAATAGTTTAAATTTTATGGAGATCATCAAGTAATATTTTATTTTGGATTTTGATGTACTATACTAGAATTTTTTTAACTAATATTTGGGTTTATTTCTGTGCTGTCTAGCAGAGTCATTTCTTGATCATTTTTTTTTTTTTGGTAGACTTTTTTTTTTTTTTTCTCTAGCAGAATATTAGGAGTATTTGGGGGGGTTGGTTTGTTGGTTGGTTTTAAAAAAGGAAACAATAACTGGAAGCATTACTGTGGCTTTTTCTTTGACCGTACTACAAAATGCATTTCTTTTGTGGGTGGAAGCTTGCAAGTACCTATGTGCTGTCTGCTAAGTGGATTCATGTTTGAGTGGATGTATATAAATGGACTTCTTTGCCCTGCACTTTGAAACTGAGAAGTATTATAACACTTCATTTTTAAAAACTCTATATGTGTACACTTACTATCACATGGATGTTTTATGAGGTTAGTCACTCTTACATTTGAGCCTTTGCATTTAAGTTTTACACTGGATAGGTAATAAGAGAAAGATGATGAGAAGCGGGGGAAGAAAGTGTGCTGCAGTGTCTGAAATAACTACAATTGAGCTGCAAAGAGACAGAGAAGCTGCTCTAGTTAAAAGCGCTTCGCTTGCAGGAACAACTAGTGATTCCTGAGTAGGTACCATAAATAAATCTATATCAAGAAAAGTATGATGCTATGACACGTGTTAGCATATTTTAAGAGAGATTTTTAACACAATTGAGCACCTTATATAAACGGTGTTTAAAATATTTGCAATGGCTTCTTAGAATAAGTTGGTGTGTTTCTACTCAACCAAATAATTTTTTGTTCTACTTTACTGTAGATGTGTTGTGGACCAAGTATATAAGAATATATAGATATATAGGAAAACATTATAATTAAATATATTAGTTCAAGCACCACAACAAAACATGCCAAATAAAAACAGAAAAGGATACGTGATTTAGTGTCTAGAAACAATGTAGTTCTGCTCGGCTAAGGTAAAGCCCTGGATGCATCAGAGACAACCTGTTAGTGTCTCGAAATACTCTCTGTTAGGTTTAGCTTATATGCAGTCATTTGTCATCTCAGCCCAATGGTCTCCCAAGTGGTTGGCATCCTTTGAGACAAAACAGCTCTGTTTATCTTTCTGATCTTACTGTTCTAGGGCCACAGGATCTCCCACTTGACCTTCTGGTATCTGACCAAATTCTCGAACCCTTATTCTCAGACACTTGGGGGATCAGTTTAACCATCTTCCCTGCTATAGCTTAAGGCACTGCCAGGGATGGCTTTTTCTTGCTCTTGTACCAGCTGGATTCGTTAGCCAGCCAGTCATGTATATTGCCATCCTTCATAGGATGTAGAAGCACCACCAAGTTTGAAATCCCATCACTGAGTGATTTCCTCATCCTCAACTTTGTCAAGCCCTGCCTCTGCTTTCAAAAACTCAACCCAGCCTGCTTACTTGTGGGCAGAGCTGTCATAAGATCATGCCAAAGGGACTTTGATTCCATGCCCAGCCTTCTCCCAGGGTTGTTTAGTGTTTGGGTTTAGGTTGGGTTTTTTTTCAGGCAGGTGAAGGCATCCAGTTTCTTCAACTCAGGGGCTAAACTTGAAAGTCTTGGTATCCTTGCTTATCTTTGTAGCCTCCGAGCAGAGGTAGGCACCTCTTTTGAAGTTAGGACTTAAGCCTTGCTCTAGCCTCGAGACAATCAGTAATAATTATACATAGAAGCAAAATTACTCCCCTAAAATCCATACATGTGTGTATATATATATATATAAGTAGATTGCATACATTCACATTTAGAAACATATCACCTAGATCTAAAAGGCAAATTCTCAAATCAGAATATTAATCTAGTGGGATCTTTTTCACTCACAGAGAAATACCGCTTCTTGCTGAAGTAATTGGACCAATTTAGGCCTGCCTGATAAGGCCCACAAAATCGAGTTTCTGTTTCTCTGTGCCTTCTTAAGCAGTTCTTTAAATCATCTGGGTCTTTTGAGGCCCACTGACTTAGATTCCTCACTGAGAGATAGCATCTGATAGTTGAAAGTTGCTATTGTAGCAGCCCAAGGATTGCCTTCTGGCTTGATTTAATTCTAAGGGACGAATCAAGTCCTGATTAAATAATGTGATTCCAAATGCCTCCAGATTGCTTGTTTCTCAACTAAATGCAAAATTTTAACCTGTTCCTCCAGCTGGAAACAGTGAAAACAAAAATATTAACATTTTCTTACAAGCTGCTGAGATGCCATTTCCTCTCAGTTCACATCTCAGGCTTTGCATCTCAGGTCATTTATTTATATGTTGTGGCCTCCTGCGTAAGCAGCTTCTCCAAAAGATTTGGTCCTAAAATACAATAGCAAGCCTAAGAAAATACAGTAAATTATGGAAAGTTAGCAGCCTTGTTTATGGTGTACGTGTGAAGTAAAACATCTCTGTGCGGTTTCCATGGGAAAGCTCTCTTGTTTTTTGCTTAAATAGGCATTCAAGTGTACATAAATGGAGTCTTTAAAGAACATGCTGACTCTAAGCCTAAGACTTTATGAAGGAATACTGTAAATAAAGCTTGTTTGTTTATACAAATGAAGTCCAGTTTTTAGATGCGCTCTGGCCCAGTTTCTGTTTGACCCAGTGCAGCACGGTAGACTTAGGTTATATTTCAGGGAGAGCAAGTCAGGACTCAGTTTCCTCTTTTATCCTACATAAATCCACATACTTGTCATTAAAAATAGCAGGAGGATGGAAATCTAGTATCAAAATAAAAAGTTGATCCAAGGGTTCATATTCTTTTTTCACGGTGGCTGATAAAACTGATCTCCGAGTAACATTGTTGTCCCTCGCCGTTCACCAGTGTTTGCTGAATGTGGTGTTTTATGTATCCCTCAGAGCTCTGTAAGGGTGAAAGCTTAAAAGGGCTTAAGTACTCTCAATTATATATTGGCTGTTGCTCTGTCAGGAGGTCAAGTGCAGCTTAAGATTATATGTGGACGCATCTTGTGCAAACTACATATGTACATGTCAACAGTGTGGCCCAAGCTATGGTTTGTGCTCCGTGCACGCATGCTGTGGTTAGAAAGTGTCAGCCTTTTGCACCGGGCTATGACATTTTCAGCCTCATCAGTACCTTTTCCTGGAATATCATCAAGTTAGTTGATATGTATCTTGTGAAGATGCTAGTTGCTATTTGGCTGAAATGGTTGCTTTAAGCTTTTATGTTCCCTAGTAAGGAGAAGAAAGGCATTTTTTGGTCTAATAAAAGGGCGTTCAAAAAAAAGGAGACAGTTATTGTGTTGCAATTTAGACAAACTCAGTTGCAATATGTCAAAGACTTGCTGTTGTATTTAGTAAATTATGAGTGCTGTAATGATTTGCTTTTAGTTTTGCTTTAATCAGTTTTTCAACTAATTCATCTTTATCATTAAGTCAGAATTTTCATGTTAGGCAGAATATCTATTACTACATTTTTAATTCTTTTAAGGTAAAAAGTTTCTTTTTTCCTTGAGACCTTTGTCTTCCATTTATGCAGAACCCACATCATTGTCTTCGAATCTCACTGTAAAGTTTACATGTAAACATTGGATCTTTTTTATAGTCTCTCCTTGATAGGTGTAATTAAGGTAATAAATAATTTTTTACTATTTGGTTTGTATTTTAGTATTTTTGCTTCCTGTTTATAAAAGTAGCAAATTTTATTTTCACGTATTATGTAATTTTCATGCATGTTATGCATCTTTAAAGAGTAGATTTCCAAAAACTAACTTGTTTGCATTTACATATACTCAAAAAGCTTTTTTCATGGCTGTTTATGCTCTGTTGTGCGTTAGCTTAAACTTTAAAAGAAGCCTAGAAAAATGAGAGTAGGGAACAGAAACAGAAAACACAGGGACATCATCCTTTGCTAAGTATGTCTGCTGTGTTTGAATGTTTGCAAACTAAGGGTGAGGTGCTAAGCTGGGACACTTATTTAACTCTTTAGTTTTCAGTTGTCTTGCATCAGAAACTGAACAAAAGGGATTTCCTTGCCTGAAATCAAGTAGAGCTGACATTTTGTTGCCGCCAGTGGGCTCTTTTTCAGAACACAAAGGGGCCAATAGGCCGTGACAGCCATAGCGAGACGAGATGTGGCTGCCCAGCCACGTGAAGCTTGTGAAGAAGTTAATTTGATTTTATAGATCATTAAATCAAAACTCTTATTTTCTGTGGGAATGTCGGCTGATCAGAATTCGATGTGAAAAGTAGAAAGGCAAATGGAAAAAATCATTTTTTGTTAAAATACTTAATGATTGCTTTAGTCTTTGTAGCATGTTCTGCAGTTGATTTACCAGCAAACCT
The DNA here is from genome assembly GCF_017976375.1 of Cuculus canorus. NCBI lineage: Eukaryota > Metazoa > Chordata > Aves > Cuculiformes > Cuculidae > Cuculus > Cuculus canorus. The sequence continues at coordinate 105,067,393 of NC_071403.1, forward strand.
TAATAACAAAATTATTTTGATTGTAAGATATAATAGGCAAAGTAGATACAGCTTTTAATTAAAATTTTCCTAAAATATTATTTTATTTTTACATCGTTCCTCTGCATACACTACAGACTACAGAGCACACCCATGATAGTCGCACTCTGTGAGTCGTATTTTTCATGTACTTTTCTTTAAATGTCGTCTTGGATAATTAAGTCTGACTCTTAAGTTATGCTATGTTAGTTTCTGACAGGTGCCTGCCAGGGATCTTCAGTGCTGTCATGCATTATGTGGATTTCAGCCAATACAGAAGGGCTTGAGTTTCTGGTCACTTCTCATTAAAGCTTTGACTGTGGGAAAAGAAAAACAACTATTTAAAGATGAGGAGTATAGGTGCTATAGGAAGTGCATAGAAATAAAATCTGTTAGGCAACTGGTTTTCTGTGGTTTTATGTAGACATTATGTATATGTGTGAACTGTACATATGTGCCTTTTGATATATAGTAAATATTCTTTCTGAAGAAAAAGAATTCTCTCATATATTGCCAAGAGAAATGCACTGAAGAGATTGGAAGACTTGGCTAGGTAGAAGTGGCATTTTGCACTTTGCTGGAAGACAACTGCTTTGTAGGAATTAAGGGCTAGAATTTAATGTAGGTGGTTCTTAGATAACCAGGCTTAGGTGTTGTTCTAGAAATATTATGATAAGTTGCCTAATTTGGCTTCATTAGAGAAACCCTTATACTTTTATCAAAGTTCCTAGATCTACATTAGAGTATGGAATTATAGTTAGGAACTGATGTAAAAGAGAAAAAAAAGGTCCTCTTTTGTTTGAGAGAAAAGGGTAGAGAAAAATACATTGGTTTTGGAAAAAGCTGAGGATTAGTAGTCCAGATAAACACTGTTGCTTGATCAATTACAAAATAAACAGCTAAGTAAAAAGTAGTAGGTGAGCAGCATGGTCTTGTCTTTTGGGTTATATTTGTAATTGCTCTGTTAAACACAAAGAACAGTTATGCTAGGTCACACTCAACATTCATTTAGCCCCCTATCACGTCTCTGTCAATAGGCAGTAGCCAACACCTATGGCAGAGCATGTAGTCATATCTTCCTGGCATGTTCTACCATCTTCAAGGATCTCTATATCCAGAATTGGTACTTTGCTTTTCAGTTGCCCTACCTAACTTTCCTTCCATTTGATTGCTTTTGAACCCACATCATAATATCACAAAATTCCGTGTCAAAGGATCGCACAGATAACATGTGATGTGAAGAACAAGCTTTGTTGGCTTTTTGCATTCCTGCCTGCTGCTACCTCCAGTTGTTACCTCATAGCTTTTGTATGAAAAGAGGCGGCAAATAATTAATCCCTGCTAATCCCCTCCATAACCTTAATGATTTTATGAACTTCTTTATGTCTCTTCTGTCACCTTTTCTCCTGCTCTGCTCACCCTTTCCTTCTACAGAACCTTCCCATGTTTATCATGCCCTTGACCCATTTCTTCATCCCTTTACTATATCTATCATAATACTTCTGAGACAGGGAACTGCATGTTACCTTGATACATTCTCCATAGTTTTATATGGTGGCATAGTGGTATTTTCTGATTTATCCTTTTTTTTTATTTTAATGATGTTTGGTTTTATTTTCCGCATATATCTGAAATTTACACTGACATTTTAACACCAAGGTGTCCTCACTGTTTTTCCAAGCCTGTTTTTTGTGTATGTAAAATTAAGTCTTGTTGCTCACATATCTATCTCCCTTTTACATTCGTCAATATTGACTTTTCACCTGGTATGTTATCTCCTGGTCTCCCACTGCTGTAAGAACCATCTGCAGTTCCTCATAATTGCACCTTATTTTCCTTCCCTGACTTAATTGCTGGTGTTAGCAAACGTTGCCATCTAATTTTGTTCACAGATCATGTAGGAATAAGTTGAACACCAGGGGTCAAAACACCCATTTCTGTGCACCTCTCAGGTGACTTCACCCTAATAGTACCCATCATTCATTCCTATCTTTTTTTTCTTATCTTGACCTGCTATTTATCCATTCATAGATCCTGCTGTGGTGATTCACTTTTTTAAAAGTAGGGGAGAACCAAGCAGTGTGTGTCACTTGAATCTTTCTTGGTTTTGGTACCTTAAGAAAATAAGATATATGTAAAGCATAAGTTTGACCAACATGTCTTATTTTTTCAAGTCCAGTAATTTAGGGCTTTTTGTAAGTTTATGGTTTCTTACGAGAGTTTCTACCAATTTGTAGGGTACAGACATGAGATTTACTGGTCCACAGTTCCCTCTATCCTCCCAGATTTTTTTTGACATCACACTTCTCTGGTACCAAGTTGTTTTAAGCAGGAGGTTACAAGCTATTTAAGAGTTTAACTTTCTCACACATGAGTTTCTCTGGAACTCTGGAGTGTGAATATCATCTGGGCCTTCTGATTTGCTTGTGTGTGTTTTGTTGATTTGTTTGTTACCTTTTTGGCTGACATTTCTGTGTGAGTCAGATATTTCGGTACATCCCTTGTAAAGTAGGGTTCTGGTATGGCAGCTTCTATAAGCAGCTCTGTAGTGAACTTTGATGCAAAAATAATTTCATTTATTCTTTGTGGCTTTATTTCTTCTGAGCATTCTTTTTACTTTTTGACCAGCTTTTGTAGTGTTTCACAAGTTTTTATTTAGAGGGCCACAGCTAATTTGTTCTTCAAATTTTTTTTTGATCTGCGTTACTCTGCTTTTACCTCTAAGTGTTAAGGTTTTTGCCTGTCTGCTTTCCCCATTTGAAGAAGTCTCTGACCATTTAAGAATTTTTCTTACTTCTAATAGCAAACATATATCTTTTAAATAGCAAAGAGCAGTAAATTCTTTAATATGTTTTGTATAACCACAGATGTGTGGCACCTGATCCCTTTCCTTCTGACTGGTTTGCCTTAATGAATATCCAAGGAGGTTTCTTTTATGTTTTGGTATGTTGCCTTCGGCCCTTGTTGATAAGCGATTTGGCAAAGCAAAGTGGATGGCATGATGAAATCCGTACTTTCACCTGCAAGCAAACTTTGTTTTCAGGATGTTGGTTGTCAGACTTATTATGGATGCATCTGTGGTGTAACCTCTCATTTCTGCTTCTGAAGTGCAATTGAGGGATTCAATAATCTCTTAAAGATCATTCAAATTCTGTTCTTACTTCTGTGTTCTCCTTTCTTCTTGAGTCTCTAAACTTATCTTTCCTTACAAGCCTCACTCCTGAATGTGTTTTTTACCCAGTCTTTTCTGCTTTCTTCTTCTTCTTATATCATCTCCACTTCTACCCCTCCGCCCTCATTTCATTGCATTCTTCACCATTTCTTTGATACTTAGAAGAGGTTCCTATCTGGCATTGACACTCTCCTTCAAATCTACTAAACAATTTGCTAAATAATTGCTCTCCAACTATATAGTTCAGTGTACACTTGTGTAGCCTAGATAGCAGGAAATAAGAAGTGTCAGGAATAAACAGCGTCTCTTTAAGAAGTTAACCTTTACCTGAAGTGGAAAAATATGGCTACATCACTTCAGCAAAGAGGAAAAATAGAGCAGGTTTGTCACACATAGCTCATAGGGCTGGAAATTTCCTGTGAATTAGCACTGTATTGAAAAAGACTATAAGATTGGGGTTTTCCGTGATGGTCTTGGAATATCATTCTCATGATCCACTGGTAAGGAAAAGGAGTAACCATGCTGTGACAGAGATATTCCAGTGCCCCCTTTGCAGACACCCGCTACCCCGGCACTGAGTAATCCCTGAGGGGAAAATAGAAGTTAAGAAAGCAGAAGCAGAATTTGCTATGATCCCAGACCACAAGCCTTCATCTGACTGAGGCAAGTCTATTTATGTACATTGTGGAGAAGGTGAAGGAAGTGAAGTGTTTATCTCTTGAACTGGCAAGCAGAAGGCATTGATAAAACTATTTCAAAACAAGAGTTTTGTTTTGCTGTGTATGCTTTGTGAGAATTAGAGCCATAGTGTCAACACAATACATCTTTGTAAGTTCCCAAATATCTTTATCAGAAACCTATAAGAGAAATTACAGAATTTTTATTTCCAGATGATTCAAGAAAGTTGCTTGCATAGTTACTGGCCTTGATCTATATGCACTGACTATGTCCAGTAGCTGTAATTTTTATCTGTAATTACCAGTAAAAGTCCATGTGCTTAGAAGCATCTATATTCTTAGAACCAAAGTTATCTTTTGCAAAGTGATGAACCTACTTATGCTGCTGCATTAAAATAAACATTAATTGCCAGCCTACATAATGAGCTACAGTCCTGGCTCTGCAGCAGTTCCCGAGAACTCCCTTCCTTTATATTTTGGCTTTATTCAGGTTGTTATATTTATGGTTGTTTCGTGATTTGAACAGATTGTCAAGATTAATTTTGCTTTATGTTAAGTTGGGCAGCAATGTCGTCTTAATTTTTACGGCAGAGCTATGTTGAATAATTGACTTTATTTATAAAATCAATTGATATCATAGCTTTTTGGAACAGAGACACAAATATAGACCCAAATGAAAATCTAATTTTTATTTCTACTTGCTTCATATGGAGTAAAGCCACCTGTTATTTCTGCAATCAGCAAACCATTGTAAAACATGTCTAAATATAAGCATTTCTGGTACCTTTCTTGAATCAGACTTGAATCAGAAACAGTAATAACTGCAACAAGAGCTAGTGAAGGAAAAAGGCATTGATAGTAAAATATAGGTGACAGCTTTTGAACATGAGTGAATTTTAATGTTTAAACGTCAGATGCATACTTAGCTTCACTAGTTCTACTACTTCTATTTACTATTATGGTTTCAGTAGCATGTTTTGTTTTATTAGCACTTTCTGTTTTGTTTGTAATTTTGGAGACTATTTTCTGTCATACAATATTATGAACTGAGCAGAAGGCAACAGTGTTTCTTAAAAACTTGCTTTTGGATGGCTGGCCACTGCAAAACTGCAGCTCTCTTGATGCTTGGTTACTGTCCTGCACTTCAGCCTGGCTGCACAGTTAGTGCTTTGTGTGGACTGGCAGGTAGAAGTTTACTAAACTCCTGGCAGAGAAATCGCAGCACAGGGACATAGAGCCAGAAATATTAGAAGAGGAAGAGATGATGTGATGAATTTGTTTGGCACCTGGAAAAAAAATTGCTAGCAGCATAATGGCATTATGCACTGACTCCTTTGTACATTTGTGTGCTTAGCCAGTTACAGTAGCAGTAATTTAAGAACTATTGTCTTGCTGTTGTATAAACACTTCAGATGTTTGCTTGGCATCACCAGTTTTGGAGATGTATAAAATGGAGAACTGTGTAGACATAGTGTTTCACATAAAAGCAAAATATTTGTCATAGATAAAGCTGCCTAGTAAGGAAATTATAAACCACATCCCAAAGAGCATACCATCAAGAAGCTTAGTTTAGAAACATGAACATGTGCCAAGTATCGTTATGTATATTTGAAGTGATAAAAAAATCCTGGAAGGTAACTTTATCGTTCTGCCGTTGCGCTTGCGTTGGTTTTATCGATGTTCAGATTCAAATGGTGGTTTAGAAATGCTGCTTCCTCCTAAATGCCTTGCACGTGCCATAATAGATCTGATTTTCCTTAGCTCCTGAGCCTTTGCCCTTTGACACCCAGCTATGTTGCAGGCCTGCCTGCTACAGCTTGATCCAAGCTATGCAACCAGAAGATAGAACTCAGAACAATTTGTCACTTCAAACGTCTTAATATCTTACATCTGCAGAAAAAGATAATTTGATTTAGCAATCATTTTCTCCTAACAGCAGTGTCATAAAATGTTTGGTGTAGAATCAGTCTCCTGTTACTCCAATATTATTCCAAAGCAGGAGGCTGCGTTATTCCCTTCTGCTGTGAGTATTCCTGTATCTTCAGCCTGAATTCTTCTTACTAACAGTTTTCTATAGCTGAGAAGCATACCTAGTGGATGTAAAAATAATAATTTTGAAATTTCAAGTATCTTCTGAGGTACTTGAAGGTATCATGTGGCGAAGTGCTTGAAACAGAAAAAAAAAAAATGAGACTTCCATGTGAATTCCTGTGGTGTAGCACAGATCAAAGTATTGAAGGTGCAAATTTGTGTTAACAGGGTGTGAGAAATGAATCTTTCTGCAAAGTTCAAATTTACATTCATGGTTTCTCTGTGCCTCTATGCACAGGACGCTGGCTTTTAAGTGTTTCTGTCAAGTTAAAAACTTTATAAAAAATGTTAAAGTATTCCATGTGAAAGAATATCCAGTCTGTAGCAGAGTATTGTCCTTCAGAAAATCTTATATTTCTTTTCAAGTTATTTTATGTAATTCATTATGACACAACATGTCCTTGTCACAGTCCTATTTGTGTGGAAACATATACACTTTGACCTCAATGCCAGTTGATTTATAGATGAAACTTACTCGGCCAGTAACTGGGGCTTGTTCTGTTCTTCCTCACTGGTAATCTCTGTGGTGGAGAAAAAAAGTCAGAATTTCTGTTTCACCAAAAACTGAAATATTTTAACATATGGTTTTGTGCCAAACTTCAGATGAAATGAAAAGAAGATCTTCTGAAAAAAAATTTTTCTTGGAACATGTAAAAAAAAATGCAGTTAATGTGACACTATAATGTATCTGCTAGCAGTAGCACAATGCCTCCTGGAAGCAGAAGTTTTAATGACTTATTCCGTCATTCTTTATGGTCTGGGTCCTTTGAAGAGGCAAATTCTGCTGTTGTGAGACTTCTTATGATTCCTGTGATACACCAGAGCCTTGTTTGTGTGACTAAATACCTGATCTCTAAGATGTTGAACTGCAGATAAGCCGGTTAATATGCAAACTGTTTGTTTAGGCTCAGTTCTGCAAATCAGAACGTCTCTTCTAAGATCATGCCAGACTGAAGTATCTCACTCTTTCCCTTCTTTTCCTGGTAAAAACTCAGTAGCATTTCCACAGAAATGTGTGTAACTGGATAAAAATGTCATTTTGAAAAAGTCATGTGATTTAAAACAAAAATAATAATAGCAAGCTCTAATAATAAGTAATGTCTTTGCTGCCTGTTCTACTTCTTCATGTATACTCAAAATAAGTCATTACTTTTGTACAGTAACACTTCCCATTTGCTCCTTATATGCAATGTTCCTTAATATCAAGGCAGTTCAACCTCCCTTGTCCTACTTCCCAATCTTTCCTCTGCAGTCTATTAAATGTGCTGTAGGTGATAAAGTCCTGTTGTGAATATATTGTGTTTTTTGGATCTCCTTGCAGGGTCTTTTCTGTTTTGGTTTGGAATGGGGAGTGGTAATTTATTTTTTATGTGTGTGCAATGATCCATAATTATCCAAATGGTTTTTTTCCAAAATCTCTTTAATCTCAGATACCTAGAATGTGTGGGAGAGGGGCAGAAATGAAGGAGCATATCCTGAGTAAACATGTGGTACTACATTTGCTGCAGTCTGGAGAAGACCACAAGTGATAAGGGCAAACTTAAGCATGTGCTTTAAAGCATGGAAAGAAAAAAGTAGACATTTACAAATTATGAAGTACTAATAGAGTTTATGTAGTATATGGATCATCTCCAAGAGGTTCATATGAACTGCCAGTGAAGTAACATCCCCCTTGAAACAGAACATCTGATCAGAATGGAGGGAGGTGTTAGATTTAGTTTTGCAGCAAAGGATACAAGCTCTACTGCAGGAATCAGTGAAAAGGAAGGATGCTGGTGTAGATAAAGATGGTGTGGGAGGGTGTATATGGTATCACAAGCATTTGTTCTGGAATTTACCTAAGAGAAAAGTCATTTTAATATAATGCAGTAAGTGTGGGTTTAATACAAAGCACAGAAATGCTATGAAGGAAAATTTAGAAAGGAAAAATATAGGAAAATACTCCTGCTTGTATCCCATTTAGTGATTAAGATTTTCTGCATTTAAGAGGAAAGTTGTAAGTAACATTTGTCAAGTCAGTAAGAAGAGCGTGTACATGGAAGAAGAGTCTGCAGAGAAGCTATCAAAGAGGAAGGAAGAAGCTACTTAAAATAAGCAAGCACAGGAAATGCACAATTAAATGTTAGGAGAGATAATACAAGGAGAAATAAAAGGGTGATAGATCCTTTAGTTGACAGTGTGCGAGTTATATTTATTGAGGCAGCAAAATGACATAGAACTGACCAGGACATAAATGGGCTACAATTTCAAATGGATGCTATAAACACAGGAATACAGAAACGGCATTCAGCTGTTAAGATCGGTTAACAGGCATACCTTCTCAGCTGGTTTATGTATGTGTAAGTGCTGGGACGCACAATCACTTTTGTGGGCATAATTATGAGGTCTGCTTTCTGAACTTTGATTCAATAAATCAGAGTGTGTTCTGTAAATATACAACACAATCTGTGTACGCTGTAAAATGTGTGTGCTAGTTTTGCGGCTTTTCTTTTCTAGTTCTGGGCTCCAGAAATGCTTTTACTTTCCATTGCTCTGTCAACTTTTGAACAGCATCTTGTGTTGTTTACGGCTTTTGTACAAAAGCTATCTGATAGTTAACTTGCCAGGCGCAACTTCACAAAGAGAGGGGAGCATTCTCTCTTGTGATCTTGCAGTGTTTTTAGATGTGCAGAGGAGTGGTTTCTGTTCAGTGATTGCCATTGAACTTCTACCTGAATTTTGAAAAACACATCAAGATTGTGAAGAATATCAGTGTATGTTTGCTGCAGGAGGTATACCAGCAGTGAACTCGGTAACATAATGAACATAATTGCAGCTGTTCTCACCTCAATCTTTTTTTTTTGGTGTTTTGAACAGAAGGAAGTTCTCCTTGCATAGAAATTTATGAAGACCAGTGATATGAAGAGAAAACAAGATATTAGAAAAAAAAAAAAAATAGTAGACAAAGTTCAATCAAAAAGTAGTAGGCAGAAACCAAAGGCAGAATGATGAAGCAGCTTCTTGTATAACTTGCAAATAAAGCGTATCATTGGGATGCATAAAATATATTTAGTATACAGTTAAGCATTTCACTGCAATAAATTAAAAGTACAGTTCAAATTCAATTTTGGATACCTAGGTTCCTCTCATTTAACAGATTTATGAGTCACTCACTTCTCTGTAAAAAAGATAGACTAAGATCCAAAATATACAAAACACATCTTAATTTGTAGAGTAATGTTCTGACTTTAAAGTCTAATAAAAGGAATTACAGTTCTTCCAGTGTGTTACTGTTTATTCACTACATCTTACATAACTACTGCCATCAACAGTGGCTCTGTGTTGTGTCAAGGTTTCTGTAAGGAGACAGATAAAAACCCTATCTCCTGCTTGTATTCTGACTTTTCTTCGTGACTTCTGTGCTGTGTTGGCTTCTCTGGTCTTGGGCCTTTGGTACCATACGTAAAGCTTTCTTAAACACAGCTGGGGAAAAGCCCCTTTATCACAGAAACAGGGTGAGCATCAACTGCATCAAAAAGTCCCGGTTATAAAGTGCTGCAGGCAATGTCATTGCCACACTTGGGGCTCATCTAAATGTTACTCACTTTTACAGCCATTTAAAGGTTTATTTTCCAGTGCATAGTACAGCTTATCTCTGGAGCTTTGCATTGGATAAAATAGGGACAGTCTATCAGGCTTTTCTGACAGTGTTGAATTACTAGTGTTGACCAGTTGAGATGTAAGTGGTGAAGGCACCGGAGGGAAAATTACTGCTAGGTCTAGAAAGCTGGAGTGATGCATCTGCTGCATGCTGAAACCTGTAAGAAAAACACTATCCATCTATGCTATCTAATAGTGGACTGAACATGGTAACATTACGCTTCTCTTGTTAAAGCCTTGGCTACACACATGCACACACCATGTTCTAAGTTTACTCCTTTCTAACCATACATTTTCTTTTTTTTCCCTAGGGCATATTTCAAAACCTTTGTCCCTCAGTTCCAGGAGGCAGCATTTGCCAATGGGAAGCTTTAGACAGCCTTGGACGAGGAGGTGATACTGGGCAGATCCTTCAGTCTGCGTCAGCCTTCAAGAAGAATGCCTGGAAATGAGTTGGACTGTCTTGATAGGTGCTTTCTTGCCTCTAAACTGGTTTTGGTAGCTTCAGGTTTTGTCAGATTTCTGAAACAAAGACCTCATTAGCATGCTTAAAACTGAATATTTGGTAGTCCTCCTGCCTCATTGCTTCTGCCACCACCATTCCTTTATATATCTACTGGATTAAATTTTAAAAGGCATGTTTTCATGTGGTAACATTTTATTGTGCCAACAACGTCCTGTATGTTATGCCTTGTTTCCTTGTCTTCAGATGGTGTAAATTGGATTTTTTTTTCCCACAGAAATGCTATGTAATTTGAGTATTTATTTAACATTTCCAGCTTATCCTAAGTAAATATAAAACTGCCACATGTACCAGGAATGCCTAATGAACAGTGCCATATTCTGCCTTGGAGGTCTGCATCTCACTATGGTTGTTATTCTCACAATTATGGGTATGAGTTGCACAGTTCAATTCTCAGTGCCTTTCAAGTTGGTCTGATGTTAATATGGCAGGGTGTTAGAAGGTTTTTAATATTTCAGTCAAAAGCTCATCTTATATGAAATGTCACACTTTTATGCTTTGTTTTTATTTCCAGTTGTACAATTTTGATGTTTTTCTAATGAATTCCCCTTGGCATTACGAGAAAGTCTTTTAGTACCAATGTGCAAGGAACTAGTTGTATAAATCAGTATAACAAAATAAAGCTCTTTCATAGACCTGTAATTTTTCCAAGTAAGATAAATACTGCTAAGAAGCAAACTTTCAGCAAAGGAATGAATGATGTCTTGGAAAATAACTGATGAAATAATACAGGGCTATAGGTATTTAGCTTAACGTTTAAGTTCAATATGCCTTCTCAGAAATAATTTTAAGTGTGTGTAACTGGAAACATTGCTCCCCCCCCCCAATCTGAAATGCCAAATGCAAAATCCCACCTATTCATCCTTTCCTTCACTGGTCAGGCGGATCAGTTGGGTCTAACTGTCACGATGTCACTTCCCAAATTAATTTGTACATAGACCAGGGTACTTTCCAGTAAGGAATAAAATTAACTGTGTGCATCGCTTATAAATGGCATATGGAAAGTGTGCCCTACTTCTGCTAAATGTAAGGAACTAAATGAATAATATGCAGATGATACAATGGCACTGGAAAACATTTAATTTGAAATTATTTACTGTAGCACTACTATCTGCTTATGCCATAAAATCTCATCAAATTACTTGATTGGCAGTATTCTTCTGCTCTTCCTAAAACTTCTTATTTTACATTAAAATAGTGCTTTCTAAGGGTATGTCCACCTAGGAAATGTAGATGAGTTGTGAGTAGTGAAGCTTAATAATTAAGAATTATGCAAATAATTTGCCTCTAGAAACTACAGGTATTTTTAGCTAGTTTATAGGCAAAATTATAGTTTAAGTCTAATACTGAAGTTCTTGGCTGGAAATTAAGTTTCAAACAAAATCAGAAGCCTTATTGCAAATCAGTGGAGGATGGGGCATGTTGTCTCCTGTGACCCATCCCTTTGTGAATTCACTCTCTGAGAGTTGTAAATGGCTCCAAAGGTCTGAGGCTGAATTCCCTCTGTAGGAGCATGGCTTTAGGCCATTGGATACAAACGTGGACTTACAGCAGATGTGTAAATGACTGAAAACACTGGCATCTGCATTTCTTCAAGTAAAAATCAAAGCTACACACATATACCCAAGAATTAACTCTTATGAGTGGGTTGAGAGAAGGAGGATGGCTAATGAAATACGTTTCTTCTCATAGTGTTCAAAATCTGATAGAAACAATCTCTAGCATCTTTTAAAGGTAAAACCCAAACCCTCAAGTTGCATCAGTAGAATCCCAAAATCTTACATTTTATTAAACAGCCTTGTGTTTGATTCAGTGTTGTAGTGGTTGCCCCATGAACACAGCGTTTGCTTTATATACCCGATTGTCCAAGTGGCACAAGTATCTTTTTAATTTTTTCAGAGTTTACCGTGATTCAAAGGCTACTAGTTGCAAAACTTTTCAAAAGAGGGTCTGCTCTTCAGAATTAGTATGCATTTTCAACCAAAAATACTTCTTTTGCCTCAGTCCTTGTAATTTTGGACAAAGAACTGCTTTTTTACTATTAAAGGATAAGAGTTTTAGAAGCCATGTAAGAAAATACATAGGGGATATAAAAAGCCTAAACCAACAATTCCTTCTGTTGAATTCAATAGTTTCACCTACTTTTCAGTAGCAGATATGGATACAAACCAGTGGTTTCAGTCTAATTTTACATTATGCTGCAACTGGTAGGAAGGAAGGAAGGAAGGAAGGAAGAAGGGAAGAAGGGAGGGAGGGAGACTGCTGAATTGTTTGTGTTTAATATAAAATCTGCAAGCCTATCAATTTTCAGATGAGAAGAAAAGGTGGTTTTCCTACACCTAATGAACATTTTCTTTATTTTAAAGCAACCCTGCACTCTTTGACCTGTACAGTATTTAATGGAGCCCTTCCTGATAGTTGTTAAAAGAATGTATTTGGAATATTAGCGCTACAAATGGTGTACTGGTAGGAAATACATGGAAATGAGTGAATTATTCTCCCCAGAAAGACAATTACCATGTAATACTACATTGGAAAAGAAAGTTAGTTTGAATAATTTTATATCAAATCAAGTATTTGTTGAAGACATTTAAATTAGCCACAAAAATGGTAATCTAATAAGTTGGTGATATTTCTCTTATCTCCTATTCTATGAAAATAGCCATTGTGGCCAGTTAATTGGCAGCAAGACTTTCAGTGCTTTCATTCCTATTAAGTGATATATGCAATTAAAAGGAACAGTCAGACCTGGACTAGTTTCTTTGATTTATTAGAACCACAAAATATGGGAGAAGAATAGCTATATTACGAACATATCGAAAAACCTAAATCCTTCTCTGTCATAACTTCGATTTAAAGATCGCAGTGAGTCTCTAGTTACTAAGCCCCACAAATGCTTGATTTTCCAAAGGTCCTTGAAGTGCAAACTGACAGTCAAGGGTTTATTTATCTGCATACATAATCCACTGTGCTAGAAGTAATACCAAATCTTAAGGATTCAAAGTTATACTTCTTGTGAACTTGCTGGAAAGACTGGACAAACAGCTAGAAGAATAAATACAAGATAACTGTATCATATGTGGTTTGGCCTTCATTAATCTTTCTGTTGTGCTCTTCTCCCGTTCATAGATGGAGCAGACTTGAATCAGTTTTTGAGAAGAAATCACAGCTGGAATTAGCGTGGATCTCCTATGCCTTGTTAGACCCTCACTAGGCAGTGAGGTCTATCTTTCCTTCCTCTCATTCTGCCTAGTGCTTATGGCAATAAGCATCTTGGATGAATCATTTGGGAGAGGAGATTTAGCAATGAAGTGCAGTACCTTAAGTCTTACTCGAGGTATTTTACACAAAGAAGGTTCATAACTGGGAGAGAGTAGGTGTGAGTAGGTCTCCATCGAGCAGTGCCCCTTAATACAAGGCTTAGAGTTTAGCAAAGGTCAGAAACCTGTTTAAGTGGTGAGTACGTACTGCTACTTGGACGTCCTCCTCCTCCTGCATCAGTACCCTTAACAACTGGAGAAGCAGCAAGCAGTAGAAACCCATAATAGCATGTGAGGATCACCCCTGCAGGTCTCAAATACGTTTCTAATAGCATGTCTACATGGCAGTGGTACCTGGAGCTGAGGGGATAGTGTCCTCTGTCACTGGAGAAGGGGAGTTTCTCACCTTTCCAGCTTTGTGAGAAAGGCGTGCTGCAGGGAGGTAACAAGCTTTGGACACAGCTTCTGACCATGACTGTTAATTACAGTGTGCTGTCCCTGCCCTGTGAAGCAAATGAAATCTGTGACCAAACTGACGTGCCAATGAACACTCTTCCCTTAAATTACTTACATCTCTCTAATTGATGTATTGTAACATTCATTAAACCTAAAGGTTACACTGTTTCTTACTTCTTAAATGTTACTGAAAATCCCTTAAGTCATCTCATTTTTGGTTTTTATTTTCAGGTATCTGTAATGTTCTTGGACAATTTTGTTTCATCCTGACTAGTTACTGCTATTTTTAGCAAGTTTGAGCTTTATGTTTTAACAAGACAGACCGTAGTTGTTCAAAGTATGTGCCAGCATCATATGGACCTATATAAAATACAGAATGATTTGATGTAAAAATAATCAGCCTTACTGTAGAAACTGTTTTTTATTTATTAAGCTAAGTATTGTATTCTCAACAACAGAATAATTCTGAGAAAACATTTGTTGTTACCCAGAACAGAGAGGGTAATCACACTGATGGCATTGGATACTTTTTTTTTTGCACCATATCTTAGTTTAATTTGCATCTTAGCATCAGCAGGGGGAAAGTGCATTCTCTTTTTCTGAAGGAAGCCTGCACCTGAATAGACCATTGATCAGGCTATAACTTTTCCTGTTTGGCCTTTGAAACAATAGGGTTTGTCCCTATGGGCGAAGCCAGTAAAAGTTTGAACAATGTACATCAACAGTACAGGATTTTTTAATATTTTTATTTGCTAATTTCTATAGATTCAGAGAATAATTTCGAACTTTGTGCTGGAGGAAGGTAAACAATGCAATTATCAGAAACATGCAAGTAATTTCAGCTACCTAAGAAATAAGACTGGCAGTAAAGTTCTGCAAGGACTCAAGGGTTCTGTCATATATTTCTAAGCATGTGGCCTGAAAAGCCATGGCATGTAGGTGATTTTAGTGCTCCTTTTCCTATTTTATTCCCTGACTTATTTTAAAAGCTCTATTCTCGGTTCCAAGGCACTGCACAAACACCATTTTGTTAAAATGGTAGTTACCAAGCAAAAAGGCAAGGGGGGAACAGGAATCAGCTGCTGAAAATAGGTCTTAAATCATCGAGAAATCAACAAAGGAAGCAAGGTTTGGCGGCTGCCCTGCCACTTGCTGAGTCTACAATATGGGCCTTCAAACATGTCCCCAGCACAAATTAAAAAAAATACAGGGGGGTTTTCTTGCAGTGCTAAAGAATAAATACAGTTTTAAACAACAGGAAGTAAAGCACAAGTTTAATTGGAGGCATGAAAAGGAAAATACAGGCTAGAAATCTACTGTTATTTGTGCCTACAGGTCCCTGCATTTCTCCTGTCACCAGAAAGGGTGAAGAATTAATGCCTCATGCTGCAGCTGCCCCTGGTGAAAACTGATCCTTAGAGTGCTCCATGTTTGCTTCGAACTCTATGTAAACCCTAATGATGCTTTTTTAAATCCCTGAGGATGGCAACGCAGTACCAAGGAAAAGCAAATCTGACGCTATCGGGGGTTTCTATTCCACTGCTGCTCCATTTCAAGCCCTTGATTTGGGTGGGGCAAGTACTTTGTAAGCCATCAAGCCTGCCAGCAAGCGGGGTACATTTTATTTCTTCGGTGTTTATTCAAAATTATTCAAGCTGTTTATAATTTACCATCTTGTTTCCTTTATCCCACTGCCCCTTTCAGGGAGAGTTTTTTAATGCTTGTTTAAAAATCAGAGCTGTCAAGGTTATTTCTGTCTTTCAAAGGGGATGTAGTTCTGATGCGAGTTGCAGCTCTAGGTTGGAGCCATGCGTTTCTTCCCTGAACTGCACAGTCAGCAGCAGCCCAAGCGTCGTGCACCCCTCCCAGCAAAACCCACTTGAACTCAGTCTGACAGGATGACAACCAAGAGTGACAAAAACCCTTAGCTTTTTTGCTCTTCCTCAGAGGGCTAGCGAATCGGCCTCTGCTAGCTCAGTCACTGGACGTAGCCACCTTGACTACTCCGATCACCCACACAACCTCTCTGTGAGATCCTGGCTGCCGCAGGTAGCGTGATTTGGTTGCTTGTCAGCTGGGGCTGGATTCATTTTTGCACCCGACAGAGGAGCTGTGCCTGAGGGGAATGTCACCCTGCTGCTGCTGAAGCCGGACATTTCCTCTTTATACCTTCATAGGAAAATGTAGCTACAAAATCCAGCTGCTACTCAAGTGCATTTCCTGTGTGTTTTGGCCAACCAAGACTGTTCTCTATTCAGCTGCCTCCATTCTACTGGACAGTGGACACTTCTTCTTATATCGCCAGCCCTAGATCATAGAATCATAGAATCATAAAATCATAAAATCGTATGGGTTGGAAGGGACCTTAGAGATCATCCAGTTCCAACCACAGGGACATCCCACTAGATCAGGCTGCCCAAGGCCCCATCCAACCTAACCTTGAACACCTCCAGGGATGGGGCATCCACAGCTTCCCTGGGAAACCTGTGCCAGTGTCTCACCACTCTCATGGTGAAAAAATTCTTCTTAACGTCCAGTCTAAATCTGCCCCTTTCCAGTTTATATCCATTCCCCCTCATCCTATCACTACAAGCCTTTATCAACAGCGTCTCTCCAGCTTTCCTGTAGGCCCCCTTCAGGTACTGGAAGGTCGCTATAAGATCTCTGAGCCTTCTCCAGTCTGAACAACCCCAGCTCTCTCAGCCTGTCCTCGTATGAGAGGTGCTCCAGCCCTCTGATCGTCTTTGTAGCCCTCCACTGGACCTGTTCCAACGATTCCGTATCCTTCTTACGTTGAGGATTCCAGAACTGGACACAGTATTCCAGATGAGGTCTCACAAGAGAGGAATAGAGAAGCAGAATCACTTCCCTCGCCCTACTGGCCACGCTTCTTTTGATGCAGTCCAGGATATGGTTGGCCTTCTGGGCTGCGAGCACACATTGCCGGCTCTTGTCAAGCTTCTTATCAACCAGCAAAATGCACATAAAAAGTTCAGAGGCTGTCAGCAACCGGATTCCCATCTGAATATTTCTATCCTAGTGATGAGAAAGGAAAGCAAAGTGCCAAAATAAGAATCTGTGTTGCAGAAGTGGCTTGTTTCTTACATTTCTGAAGTGCAGTGGTTTGTTTTGCTGGTTGTTTTATCATTGATTTCTGTTGAAAAACATGCTGTAACATTTCCTAGACTTTCCAAACTCATTTCCCTGCCACAGGAGTGCTCTCAGACAGCCCACAGGTGAACCAGGAAATAGGATGTAATCTTCTGGTTTTGGCAAGACAAAGGTGAGTCGGGGTGAATGAGTTTGTACTGTGAGAGTTGGATGTGTCTTCTTCAGAGCACTCATAACACTTAGAATCATAGAATCGTTAAGGCTGGAAAAGACTTCTAAAATCATCAAGTCCAACCACCAGTCCCACACTGCCATGCCTACTAAACCATGTTCCCAAGTGCCACATCTACAAGTCTTCTAAAAACTTCCAGGGAGGGCGACTCCACCACTTGCCTGGTCAGCCTGTTCCAATGCTTTACCACTCTTTCAGTAAATAACTTTTTCTTAATATCCAATCGAAACCTCCTCTGGTGCAGCTTGAGGCTATTTCCTCTTGTTCTCTCCTTGGTTGGTCTTTTCTCCCAAGTAAAACCCACCTCACTGCAATCTCCTTTTGGGTAGTTTTAGAGGGCCATATGGTCTCCCCTCGGCCTCCTTTTCTCCAGACTAAACATCCCCAGTTCCCTCAGCCACTCCTCTTCTTGTAGCCAAGAAGAAATAACAGCTTCTGTCTAATGGGGTCAGATAGCTAAATGGAGCAGTTTCCGCACAGCGGTGGCTGGTATAATTATACACTGGGCTGTGGCGTGTCTGGTTCTAATAGCACCTAGGACTCTTGTGAGTGACTCAGCCACTGCTTGAGGCTAATTATGGGCAGGTTGCATGAAAAAAAACCCACCACTTGATCCTGCCTTCCTCTTTTCCAGTGGATGGGTGTTCAGCATGGACGTGGATTGCTCATGCAAAGCTGAATAAATGCCTGCTCATGAGGAAAAGGCTTTGCAAAGCAAGGCTGCAAACACCACTGAGGTGCCTGGTTTTCAAAGAGGAGGTGGTGTCTGAAGACGTTGCTTGGTTGAATCTGGTTCCATGACTCTGGCATTAGCCATTTATAAGAAAGTGATATTCCAAAACAGTCTAATCCCCTGGGTTTTCATGCTTGTTTACAGATGACAAGAGTATTCTTCCTTGTTTGTAATCGACGTTTTGTTGAATTTAGCATTATTTTTACTTTTATGTTTGAGAAATGGATTATGTGATTATTTGGCACTTTTTATAAAATTCAGCCGTGTACCCACCACTGTGACATACTCTGGCAGAAGGGTCCCCACATTAGCTGTGCTGTGTGAAGCGTTATTTCTCTTCTCCGCCCCAGAGGGACCATGAGGCAAGCTTAAGAAGCAGGCCCTGTACTTGAAGACAGCTCAGAGACAGTTCTCAGAAGGCACTGGAGATTACCAGCATCATGTAACGCATGATTTGTACAAGATCCGGTCTTTGCTGAGAACAACTTCTGCTGATTTTAAAGCATATGCGAGAAACAAATACCAGGAATATATACCTATGTCTAGCATTACATAGGCAGGATCAGGGGAGCTGCAAGAAGCTGATGAAGTGAATTTGCAGGGAGTTGTCCTTCCTTCAGGCTCTCTCAGGTTGTGTTTACAGGGAAGAACTTTGTCAAAAATTCCTCCTTTAAAAGCGACGCTATCACAGGCACAAATCTCCAGGATACAAAGCCAAGGGCAGAGAATATTTCCACCAAGAAGACACAGTTCAGAAGTGGAAAAGTTGCCCCCGGGGGCTTGGGGCACCTCCCTGGAGATTTGCGAGGCATGAGCAGGCAAAGGTATGGTGGTCCTGATGTAGCAGCTAGTGATAGTCCTGCTTCAAGCAAAAAGTTGGACTAAATGACTTGCAGACTTACCTCTCAGGCAACTTTGACCTGGTTTTATTAACTTTATAAAAACCTGTGATACAGATGTAAGCACAACCAAGTACAGTCGAATATTATCTACCTTTAAAGATTATTCGGAGGCAATAGCACATTGGAACAAAATGAAGAGCAAAAGTGGTGAGATTTCATAAGCTCACTGTTTCTAACCATTTCCAGATCTTAGAAGTGCAAAGACATAAATTCAGTACTTTTTCAGTCACTCGTTTGTGTTAGGAGCCACCACTGCAAAAACATGACCGATGTCTATACAGCGTGGTGCTCTTGAGTACCCGCCTAAGGTAATTCTGAGCAGAGTAGCTCAAGTAGTTGAAGTACTATATATGTACTGCACCATCCTTGCATTTTTATGAAAGGTTCCTTGATATTTCCTTGAAAAAAAAAAACATGTTTGTATTTGAAAGTAGACTGGGCACCTGGAGCCAGTGCTCCTTGTATAGAAAAAAAAAATACTTCTTTGGGGAGGAGCTAGGGCTGGGAACTGGTCTGACATGCATTGAATTCTAGTTGTTTGGCAGTTGTTTAGACTATTTAAAGAGCAGTTCACAAACAGGAAAGTGTTAAAACCAAATGAATTGAGCTGCTTCATCAGGGCAGACTGGAAATCTTAGCAAGAAGACCCGTGCATGCCAACCTGAGAGGCCTGTTTGCAGGGAAGTTAGCTTTTATATCCTGGCATCTTGCTATAGAAAAATAAGAATTGTTTTGAGGTTTGTCTTTGCGCCTAGTCCTGCCACTCAAGATTAAATCTCGCAGACAAAACAAGCTGTTTGGGAGGCGGACCAAGAATGCCTTTATAGTGAAGAAAAACATAGACACTCAGCCAACTGTGATTAACTATTGAATGCAAAACACTCCCTGGGTTTTGTGTATTTGTAGACTGTAGAGAAAGCTCCCAAATGCTGCCATGCTTTCAGTGTGAAAACATTTCTGCAACCCACTGTTTCTGTGGACTGGGGGAAGGAAAGGATTTTGTCCAAGCTGATTTTTGGAGGCCTTTTTTCTTTTTTCAAATGTGTTGTTTATTTGGTTTTGCAAAGGCGATGTACCCAGTTTCCTCTCATTGTGCACATTCCTGCCTCCAGCTGCTCACACCTGAGCTGCGCTTTGGCTCTTTCCCCTCTCGCTCTGCTCAACAGGATGGGCCAAGAGTACCCGGCTCAGCCACAATGCTGTTGGCCACGCTGCCATGCGCGGGCTCCCGCCGTCCTTCGAGCACTGTCCAGATGAACGCAGGGAGAATCTGTAATTAAAAACAAAATTAAAAAGCCCCAAAAAGTGCTTGTGAGCAGTTGCTTATTGCTCACAAGTGACTGGGCATTCCCAATCTTTGAGGCGGCTACTGGAATGACAGTGTACTAACAGCCGGAGCCCTCCGCAGGGTGCTTCATGTGTCTGTTTACCTGTTTGTGTTAGCAGAATGATAATGTCCAAGTTTACAGCTTCAGATTTCAAGGAAGAGAGAGAAAGTGGGTGCTGGCAGCCAGAGAGGGAAGGAGCAGGTGCTCATCATGGCTGTGCTGCTGTTGGTCCGGAACAACACTGCTGAGCTCAGTGAAGTTACCCAGTCCTGGGAGGGGTGGCTGCAAAGTACATCCTGTAAATGTGAGGTCAATGTCTATATGGAGTTTTATTCTATTTTTATAATCCAATTTAAACCAAATGCGATGCCACTTGAGCCATGCACAGCCTGGGTGCTGCATTTGTGCTGCGAGGGCTAAAGGTGGAAGCAGGTATGTGCAATTGTGCATAATCTCTTTTCAAGGCCAAGGAAATGCAGAAAGTAAACAGTGTTAATTAGGAAAGAAAAGCAGGATTATTAAGATTCCTTCAGCACC
Source organism: Cuculus canorus (assembly GCF_017976375.1). NCBI lineage: Eukaryota > Metazoa > Chordata > Aves > Cuculiformes > Cuculidae > Cuculus > Cuculus canorus. The sequence continues at coordinate 105,088,072 of NC_071403.1, forward strand.
AGTTTTCTAAATTACAGGAGTCAACACATTTGTATTTTGTCACTAACTTATTAGTGCATCTTTAGATGCAACACTGGACAGGCTTGTTGGGAATTTTAACATTTAAAGCTACGTTTTCATCCCTCTGCTCTCCAAATACATCACTTAGCCCTCTAGGAGCAGGGCCATACAGCACGGCTTCCACCTGTGTCTTAACATTAGTTATCAAATGAGTGTAATCTAAAGCACAAACTCTGTAATTGTGTCTGCTGACATGATGGCATTGTGTGTTTCATGATGAAGGCAGAATTGGGGCTTCTCAGTCCAACCCCAGGTTGGGTTTTACCACTTGAGAAGTAAAACTGCAAGGGAGACAGCCTGAATGGCAGATTAGACAAAAATAGTCAACAAAATCTGGCCCAAACAGGCTTGTATTTAGAAGCCAGTTGGCTTTTATGAAATCTAAGCCACACACAATAATTTAAACGTGGTATTAAGTGCTCCTGTCATACAGCTTTTTCCTCAAACTGGGACTAGAAGCTGTTTCAGCACAGTGACTGCAGGTGTGATCAGGACTCACTGGCATGCACAGATTTGTCAATTTACTGTTTTGGTACAAAGTTTTAGTTTGTTTCTTTTCTTTAAGGACTGTTTGGCTTATTTCATTAACTGTAAATATAAAGCCACTTCTGGCCTCTCACTGAAGTTTTAGGGAACAGACTCCTGGATTAACCCTTCTGTCATTTTATTATATTACTCTTTAAAAACAAAACAGGATCCAAACATACAGCAGTGTCTGTACGTGTAAAGAGCAAAAGTGATAACATCTAATCAGCCTCTTTGCCAAGGCAAGACAGCAAGAAGTTCTTGCTTTATAACATTAAAAATGCTTTGTAGTTATATAGGACTTTTCATGTGAGGACATCAAAGTGCATTACAGGTATTAATTAATTAGGTTTCACAACACCCTTGTGAAGTATTTGTGTCCATTTTACAAACAAGAGACTAGGGCAAAAACAGGGATGTGACTCGTCTAGGGCAGCATGACAGCTCCCTGGCGGGACAGGGGATGGGCTCAGCCGTGCTGCAGCCAGCACCGCTGCTCCCACCCTTGCCAGGGTCCAGGGAAGCCGTGCCTGATCTTGGGGTGAGAATGGGAGAGACTCTGTTCTCAGCCCTATTCTCAGCCAGAGTCTCTCCTGCCACATCCCTCCTGCAATGCTTGGGAGCAGATATGCTGGGAAGGGTGGTGAGGAGGCTCCCCAGCTGCCTCCTCTGCACCCCAGCAGCTGCCCGGCCTTTGCCTGAGCTGGCGCATCCCATCCCACAGCCAAGCAGCAGGATGGACCCAGTGAGGCGGCATAGGAGCAACAAGAGGCCAAAGGCAGTGCTCCTCCCTGGGCAGGCTCAGGGCTCTTCACCCAACCCCATCGCATGGCATAGTTGAGTCCTAAGTCACCAGGTGTGAGATTTCAGTGCTTTAGACTATTGCCTAAAGCTGGAAGTCTCTTGATGTTGGTTGGTGGCGAAATGACGGAGTTTCCTAAGAGCCCACTGGCCTGCTGGTGGCCATGCTGGCATAGCCCACCTGGGCTCACACTGGAATGCTCTTCCGCCGGCCCTGCTCTTTGGGGGGTTCTGGCTGATATGGGATGTGCTCAGTACATCTCCCACTTGACTGCAGGAAGGAGCCCTGCATGAGTCCCCACCAGTCTTCTTGAACACAAAGAGGTGATGATGATGCTGCCACCATCTTCTCATCCAGCATCTGCATGGCTGATAGGAACTAGCACGGAGGGGGTGCAGGCAGAGCTCCTGAGGATTTCCCCTCTACACTGAGCAAGGGGCACAAACACAGTAGGAAAAGGAATGGCGCCAGAAGTCTCTACCTCCCACAGTAGCAAAATCTCCCAGTAGGGCAGCACGAGTGTGCCCAGGAGGGATGGGTTTGGGCAAGGGAAGTGCACAGGCTTGAGGCCGAGTGCAAGCAGCCAGCCTCAGCCTCAGCCTCAGAGGCGGCCGGGCTGGAAGCTGCTTTCCCTGGAGGAGGAAGGTGAAGGAGCATTTGCATGCCACTGCTCTGGCTTCCTGCTCCAGCGGCAAGGCATGCCTGCTTCTCAGGAAACTGCCCCAGAGCTCTTTGATCAGCAGAGAGAATAAAGGGGGGGGAAAAAAACTGATTTAATAGAGGGCAAATTAACATAGATTCCATTGGCTAAATGGGAAAGTCTTAAAATAGATGTTGTTCCTTAAGAAAAAAAGAAAAAAAAAATCAGATTAAGACCAGATGAGCCTTGTCCAACTAAGAAGCATAAAATGTTCTTCCCAGCATGTTGTGGTTATTTTGTAATAACCATGCATTACACTGATATGCCTATGTAATTGCGTACAGGGAGAACAGGAGTGGCGTGTAGTGTAAAATTGCCAGACACTATCAGCTAGTGTGAAGTGGTCCACATTTTTCCCTTATCTTTTACGTCAGCGTCATTTTGCTTGAGTAAGATTATTTTTTCCCAAGACTTGACCCCATAACTCTAGTAAGAGGGAAGCATCCTAGAAGACTATCCTATTGTTTCATTCTCTCTCCTTGAATCCAGAATGCTTAACCTACAACAGTTTGTAAATGAAAGATGACAGAACACAATGTCATATCTGCGTTAAGTTCTTGATCTCACAGAAGTTTCTAATGTCTTGACTGAACTAAAACACGATTACTCTAAAAGCTGCATAACTACCAAGAAAAAAAAAAAAAAAGATTACAGATTCAGTTGGCCGAGATACAGTCTTCAGGCCCAGGTTCAAACACAGCATTTAAGCACTTACTTAACTTACTAATTGAAGTCAATGGGATTTGAAGCACTTTGCTGAAATGGGAGATTTTGTGGACAATGTTTGTGCCAGTACATTTGTAATACAGAAATCGAGTTGTGCCAGGTTTATTTTGGCTCTAGATTTCTTTGTGGTGGTGATTGACAAATCCACAGAATTGGACTAATACCAGAGAGGTGATGACTATAAGAGATGCGATGACAAGAAATAATAAATTTTGAACTGGCAAACACTTTAACTTGGGCAGACTGAAAATCTCTACGTAAGGGAACAAAGAGGTCCATTTGTGCTGATAAATGCACTCTTTTCAGGAAGACCTCCAGTTAATCAGCAACTAATATACTGGGACAGCTAAAAATTTCGAAGGAAACCCTTTTGTAAGTGGTGTAACTACACCAAAACTTTTGGAAATAGGCAGGTTTACATCACTCCTTAGCCTAGTCATATAATCTTATAATCATTTTGAAAAAGATTCATTTCCTGGAGAAAAAAAAAATCATGCCTTTGCATTGAAGGCAATAGGACAGAGCTCAGCATGGTGATGGATTTCGTGTCTGTTGCTGGAGGTTGTCCAAACCCACCCCACTAACCAATAAATCACTACGTAACTGAAAAGATTCACAGAAACAGATTACAACATTGAGGATGGAACCAGTACGGTAGGAATTAGACTGACAGTGTCCATACATAGGGTGTGGTGTCAAGAAGATGATCTTACAGCCTGCCCCCACTTGCCCTTCTCCTTCCTCTCCCTCCTTCCGCCACTCCTCCCTGCCTGATCGCTCCCTTCATCCTCTGCGCTGGCTCCTGTACTTAGCTGGTCACACGGAGAACGAGTTCAACTCACTAACCCAACAAAAAAATAATACCCAACATTTTTTGGTTGGGTTAATTTTTTTCCTGTTTTAATGAGTTGACTCATTACAGTATCATCAGCCAATGCAAGTGAGGAGAGCGTGGCCAGGAGCAACTTCGGTCCTGCTGTGGACACGGGAAGTTATTCTGGCTTTGGCCACCTCATGATACCACACCTTGACTGTGCCATGGCAATTTCCACTTTACTGACACAGGGCAACACAGACAAGTTATTGCCGGTACATCAAAGAGCTGGAAAAAATTAATCAACAGCACCTCTGAGCTATTAGGCATAGACTGTAGTTAGATAAAATCATAAATAATGAAATCCCATGAGGATGTTGCACAACGAGTATTGAAGCAAAGCTCATAAAACTCTTCTTCATTGCATTTGAGCATTTTCCTTCCACAGAAGACATCGTTTCCTAAAAGTGATTTTTTTTTTTTGCACAGCAAACTCATGCTGGGCAGAGGCGGGAAGGGCCCCAGCCCATGTGATGTCAGGATAAATATGTGGGAAGCCAATGCAGCAGAAAATCCAGCCAGAGGAATGTCTGGTGCAGAGCGAGTGGCGCAGGAGCAGGCTGACTGCCTCTCCCACTGTCCGCGGCACCCACGAGGTGCGAGCGAGTGCTCAGGCTCTGGCTGCAGACGGTGTCTGGGTGGGACAGCAGTACGGCTGTATAGCCTCAGCCTCAGGTTTGTCTCCAGCTTGCCCGCTTTCTCAGGGGACGCTGCCCAAAAACACGTTCCCCTCCCAAGGGTGCATGAGCAGAGTAAAATGGACAGTGCTGTCTGTCTGAAGCAGAAGAAATTAGCTTGGGGTTTAATGAAGGATTTTAGCATCTGAATGTAGAAAACCTTGAAAAAAGACCTTTGCATTAGACTCTGCGTGTTTCTTGTAAGCAACAAGTAACAAGAGCAGATTTAGAGATAATGATTATAAAAAAACATTGCATTCCCTTGCCCAAAAGCCTATAAATCAAGACTTTGGCTCTTCAGTGCAGAAATGCTCTCGGATGTAATTGGAAACAGGCAGCACTGTTCTGAAACATTTCATCGAGCCCAGTTAGTGATGGGTTGGGTGAGGAGGTTTCCAGCGCTCCTTGAGAAGAGGCTCCCCCTTCCTAATTAACCAATCAGTAACTTGAAATCCTGTACCACCACCCTGCCTGTCCATTTCATCTGAAGCTGCCCAAGGATTGGGCAGTGATGAAACACGCCCTGGAGTTGCATTGGTGAGGAGGTTCCTGTGGGCCCACCACTATCTGCGTGCTGGATGAGCAGGGTGAGGCACGAGGCAGAGGCTCCTGGGTTAGCTGAGCCATAGGAAAGATGGCCTTCTGCGTTTGGAGGAAAACAAGGGACTCCTCAAAACCTACCAATCCTTCCCACCATATGCCTGGAGTAGGGGATACGTGGTACCACCATACAAACAACATTTCCTCCCCGTGTGCAGCATGCCAGTGTCGGCTCCCCTTCTGGAGACCTTCCCTGGCTTTACTCTACAGGCGGAGAAGTTCTCATCGCCTGCAGCCCAGTGATGATGCTGGAGGATCCTCTGTGACAGAGGAGAGCCGTGAACTCAGTGTCTTCACTCTGGGTAACATTCTTCCCTCAGAGCCCCATCTGTGGTGGCTCAGGTGTCAAACTGGGTTCGAACTCAGAGGCCAAATAGCTGTCTAAAAGATATTTGTGCAGGAAAGTTATTCTGGCATAAGAAAAATCATCAGTTTAACCCCATAACACCCCTTGTGAATATTCTGTTTAGATGCTATTGCTTTAGAAAGTGCTTAATTCAAACCAAAAAGGTTGCTTTTGTCCAGAAACATCCAGAAGACAACCATACTACCATAGTTATATATCAGTAGTAAACAGTGAATCTTGCCATGGAGAGAGGAACGAGCACAGCAAGTAGTTCTACAGAGCACTGGTGCCAAGCCAGATCAAGGCATTAGAATTTATAGCCACTATTATCTACATAAGGTATATTTATGACTCCCCTCCCGATTGCTCTGATATCTTTGAATCTCACAATATTTGTATATTCATTGCCACAACATTCCTGTAGGTAAGGAATTTGCAAACAAGAAGCCCAATATTGGAGACTTTCCATGCAACATGGAGCAGGGTTTGGAAGGTGGGGAAACATCAGAGACCTTCAGCAGTGCCAGAGACATCCACAAAAATTAACCAAATAGTGTAAGTAGTTAGGCTACCTACAAGGTAAACAGCTAAATTCCTCTGGGTTGGGCTGTGCAAGAGTTCAGACTAGATCATGACAGAGACTTTATCATTTTAAAATATATTATATCTGAACTTGCAACCTAAGCAGCCCTGATCTGAGACATTTTGATGCAGGATGGTTGGAGGCATAGGGAAATGAAAGTGCTTCAGTCCCCAAGAGTCACAGTATTAAGGTGAAATAACAAGCAAGTTTGAACATTTTGGGTTTTAAATAGTCCTTTATTTCTGTCCCTAATTCCTCAAGACATGATTTAGTACCCATTACTTTCAGAAGCTACTAATCTCTCATAAAACAGTAGAAGGGACTAATACAAGGCATGGTATAAATGAAGCAGCATTCCTTTTTGTGTTATTGAGAAAGATTTCACACTGATATGGAGAGTTTATATTTTCGTGTCATTTTTAACTAGTTTTTTTACAGTGACATCAATTACATTGTATTCCAAAATGAAAATAACTTCTTTTTTTCTGTCCTTCAAACGTGATCTTCTAGGGGAGGACACCCTTGAGTGAAGCATGACAGAATCAGATGCTTTGCAGGGTGAGACTGTTCTCTGGAGGAGGGTTTGCATTCTGGTGACTGCAGCTGGGAATCGCTTCTCTTCCACACCAGTCCTCAGGGCGGGACAAATGCTCTTGGGCAAGTTTGGCCTCACTTCTACACTCTGTCCAATGGCAGTAATTATTCATACTTACCTTGGTGAGCTTAATTAATACTTGTAAAGCACTTTGAGATCCTTGGATGAAAGACTCTGTTGACAGACAAAATATTTTTATTGTGACTGTAAAATTAAGGTCCTCTGAGCTTTCTCAGCATTTGAAGGGTTAATTAGCTGGTGCCAGGAGCCTGCCAGTCTCAGCAGAGATTGAGTGCCTGGAATGAAGGTGCTGGTCCTTAGCGTCTCCTCACTGGGGCAGCTTTGTTGAAGAGAACTCCTTCCCAACACACACCTCAGCCTTAGCAGATAATGTTCTTGCAATGCACAGACCCACCGACATCTTCCATAACCGTTTCCCTCTCCCTGATATTCATCCTGCATCCCATCCAGCAAGGAGGCAGGTGTCGAGCTCCCGCTGCAGGAATTTTCCCTCCCTGCATGAGGGTTGTGAGTGCCATTTATCCCCTTGGCAAGTCCTTTTCATCCACAGATGAGAACCTTCCTGGAGGAGCCCAGGAGGCTGGCACTGAAGCGACAGGCAGGTGAACAAGCTCTTCAGAGAACGAGGCACTGCCCAGCTCACTGGCAGGAAACCATCTGCATTTCCTGGGCAGGTCACAGCGCAAGGGAGGAAGGCACCCGTGAGTAACCCCTGCATTTGTTAGGCATAGCGCAGTGTCTTTGTATAAAAATAAGGGAAGCTTGCGCCTCCTTTGTTAGCCCCATCCTTGGCCACCACGTGGGAAACAGAAATTATGATTTTGAGCAAAGGGGAGCCCGGTCATGGTTTTGGGCAGATGCTGCTGTTGTAGTCTCAAAGTTGAGGCAAGCAAAAGGCTGTGGCATAGCTTGCTTTTGCACGCTTTGCCCTTCCCTGCAATGTCACGGCCTTGGGTGGGCAGTCCTCAGGAACGATGCCTGCAGACCCCACTCGCTGTGGCTCATGCAAAGCTGAAACAGGTCATGTAAAGCACAGCAGCAGCTGTACGGGCAAAACCTCACACCCTGAGGGGTCACAGCATCATGCTTATTCTAGTTTAGCTTGACACAGATTTGCAGAGGGGGAGAGATGTTAATACCTGGGGGGCTTTTGGGAAAAGAGGGGATGTCCTTGCAAGCAAAACCAGAGAGGAGACCAAACCTGGGGCAGATGGCAGCAGCTGGGCTCCCCCAAACCACAGTGTGTCTCCATGTTGGCACTGGCCTCCTTCACTGGAGAGCCAGCAGCCTGGCTGGGCAGGTCTGCACCGTTCCCCACTGCCTGTGTGAAGATGAGCATAGCTGCGTTTCCACTGGTGATGATATTTGTTTACCTTCTGTGTGGTTTTTTATTTTTATAGCTGGGATAGGGAGATCTGGTTTGCTGGTTTCCTTTCTCAGCTCTCTCTCCGAGTGTGTGCTAATACAGCTCCGTGCTGCCTTTGTCCAGCTTGACTGTGCCTGCTTGCCTCTTGTTTCGTAGTTTTCCTGTCGCAAAGAGGATCCCCAGCTTTTGCTGGGTTGGCGTTTGCCTCAGCAGAGCACAACACTCTCCTTCCCTGCATGGACCACAGCCATCCCCAGCGATGGCTCCTCAGGGACGGTCTTCAAGCCAAGCATCACAGATCTGGCACTGAAAGAGGTACATCAGATATTTCACTCCTTCTGCTCTTCAAAAGTATTTGAGGACAGAAAACACAAATCTGGTACTCAAAACCTTTCTTTCTGGCCAGCCTTCACCTGGGAAAAATCCCCAACCAAAATCAATCATCATCGCACCTTTCCCCAGCTAGGAAATACTGCAATTTGACTCATGGGATTTTAGACCACACTTTGTATGCACGTGTTTACCCGAAAGGCAGCATCTTGTGCCCCAGCTAATTGGCCTTTGAAGCAGCCTGGGGAAGGGAGCATGAATGTTTCTTAGAACATTAAAAGTAGTAGTGAAAGTCACAGGGCCTTTTTCCTTTATACAATTGAAGCTGAATTTGAGCAATAACCCTTCTGATGTCTCTGGGGGGAAGAGATGTGACGTCTTGAGGTAAACCACACATCCCGTAACTACCACTGTGCCGTTCGTGAGCACTGCCTCGCTACAGAAGTGGCAGAATTGCTTTTCAGCAAAAGTCACCACGTTTTTCAGAGGGGAACGATTCCAGTCAGAGAAAGACCAGGCAGCGAGGAGGAAGAAAACCCGACCACAGTAAAGCAGCCATTGAACCTGAAAGGAAAAAGACGTCAGCATCTCTGGCAGGGGCTCTCCTTTTTTCCTGGTATCTCTGTGAACCATAATTATGTGGAAAGAAGTCGTGGGTGTGACAGGCTTACTTACTGACAAGCTGAACTTTATAACCTAGCGCCATGACGTTGCAAGGGAAAAGGGTTTGGCTTGCCTGCCCCGTGAGACCTGCAAACTCAAGGAGGTGGTTCAGGGGTGGGCACCCACCTGCACATCTCTGTTAAACTTAACCCAAGTGATGGAGCTGAGGAAGTGCTAGGAGCAAAGATGCTGCCTCCAAGTCAGGGGAGCCTCTCTACTTTGGTGGAGGCTCTCCTGACTGGGAGGTAGCCAAGTGGTTGTGTGAATTCAGGAGGAGATGGTGAGGAAGAGCAGAGGAAAGGTCTGGGTGCTGTAGGAGCTTTTGTCCAGTCTAGCTACTTTGCCAAGAGAGACCTAAATTTGGGAGGATAGCCTGGGGAAAGGATAATTTGGAACTCCTGAGCTCCTTGGTGGTTCAAGGTTGTGCAGGGACTCATGGAGGAGAGCCAAGGCAAAGGTGGTATTGAGAGAGGCAGATGAAGACTGGGGGACTCTTGCTGTAAAAGTTTGTACCTGATAGACTTCGCAGTGAATCCCTCTGAGGTGTAAGACCTGCCCCACTGGGACCCACGAGTAGGACACTGGAGCCAGCAGAAGGGAATTGAAGGACCTTGGGCCCCTTGAGGTGAAGGCTGGAGGCAAATGTAGTGCTGCCCCAGACAAAATTCCTAGGTTAAAACACCTCAGCAAGATGACTGACATGAGCCCAGCTGAGGGACAGGCATTAGGATTGCTTCTCAATCCCTTGCTAGGTCATGCTCCATCTCTCATCCATTTAAATAAACACTAGTAGAACAGTGAGGTGGCCAAGGAATGACTATAGGCAAGGTCTGAGGTGTACACCTGGTCTCTTTCCAAGCCTATGACTGAAATAGAACCCTAAACGTATCTGTAGCTGAGGACCAAGATGTGCTGTCCAAGTTAAATAAGGATATACAGCCCTGGAATAGTGCGAAGAGCTACCAGTTAGGTCTGTGCAGAGGAAGCAGCAGCCACTTTTGGCTGCACTAGAGGTTGCTTTTCGGCTACTGAAGTGCAGCATTTTGTTAATAGCCTCTTTTGATCTACAAGTTTTGGACCCTTGCTGTCCATTCCCACCACTGTTCTTCCAATAACCTGGGCAGGGGGCGGCAGGGAAGGGTGGGGAAAGTGACTGTTCATCTCATTAATACATACCTAATTCTTGGCAGTACCTCTCTGATGGGGCAGTGCAAGGATCATCACTTACCTGCCTCTGAAATCTAAGATAAACATATCTCTAACATCACAGCACTGGATGGTGTTTCCTGACCTCTCTTTGTACCTCTCTTCCCACCCGTAATCAACAAGTGCTTCAAAGGACATGGGATCCTGGATCAGTGCAACCTGATGCCGGTATGGGAGACACGCAATCAGCACTGCTGTGTGTTTCTGATCATTCTCATGGTGGGGAACCCTGCACTGCTGGCGAAGGTGACGATTGCATCTGATAAGTTAATGCACTCCCCCCACCCCCTCCAACAGAGCACGGGGATATTTAGGTGTTTGCACCTCCTCCTGTTGTTTTAAGGATTCTGGCAAACGTTCAAGGACAAAAGCTAAGACAGCCAGTTCCTGTTTGCAGGCACGTCCCTACATTTCAATGTGGCAAACCTTGTGATTTAGCAAGTGAGGGCCTTTTGCCCAAGGGCTGCTAAAAGGTTTAGGTTGTTTTTTTGTTTTTTTTTTTTTGTGGGGGGGAGAGGTGCAGAATGATGGGGGAGAAGAAGAAAATATACCTGTCAAGACTTCCAAGAAAATGAGAAAACCACCAGCATGGATGGACTGCAGGACTGGGACCAGGCTTCTGACTATGACTCCATTTGGGGCAATTTTCAAGCTAATAGCCTGGCCCTTTGAAAGCTGATGAGAGGTGGAGGTGTCAGTTGGTCATGCTTAAGGACAGAGGAAGAAAATGCCAGTGGCTTTTGTTGCCATCAAGAATTTGGTTTGCTCTGATAGCATTTTGTGCTTTTCTCCCCAAAAGTGAGTACCCCCCTGGCTGAAGTAGAACACATTGGCTTATAGAACAGTGTTCATCAGCGGAAAAGGACGAATTTAGTCAATGTAGTCTAATTCTTTCCGCTGCTGCGGGCTGTGGCTGTGACTAGTTGGAGCCTGAGCCTGACAAGATGTGTGCCCTCCCGGGGGTTGGCCCCTGGCACAAACAGAACAGATTCTCACATGCCAGGGCCCAAGGGCTCACAGGTAAGCATGTGCTGGGGAATGCTTGTGTAGAGACAGATCTGCTCTCGGGCTTGCTCCGGGGTCCAAAGGCTGCACTAGGATGGCAAGGAGCAGCCATGAGGACCCCAACGGTGCCTACAGAATGTTCCCAAACTGCCTCAGAGAGACACAGCCATCAGCAGGTGTGTTCCAGGATAGGGCCAAACCTCCGTGGTTGCTGCAGTTTATAGACTCATAGAATCATGGAATGGTCTGGGTTGGAAGGGACCTTAAAGATCACCCAGTTCCAACCCCCCTGCCATGGGCAGGGACACCTTCCACTAGACCAGACTGCTCAAGGCAGTTGAGCAGTTGAGTTGAGTTGGGTCACAAGCCACCACATGAGTGGTGGCATCCTTGCAAGGAAGGCCAACAACGTGATGCTTCTTTGGGGTACTGAATGGAGCAGAAACGTGGCTGATGGCACATATCGAACCCCTGACCCTCGCAATGTCAGGGTTTGCTGTCTGCCGAGAGAGCCTGGTGGCATTCTTACCCCCCTGCCCTCTTCCTGCAGCTGATGGATCCTCCTAGCCTCCAGCATCACAGCCCCAGCCTCTGGCATCACGGCTTGTAACAGCCTGCACCAGCACTGCTATCGGCAGCTGAAGGACAGCAAGGAGTGAGCAGAGGGGATGGGGCTACTTACATATGGCTTCTTGGCTGGTTATTCACGTGCAGACAGTGGTGGGGTCAGCTCTGTTGCTGCAGAGTCTGCCCCTGAGTAACTGGCTGTTTATGTCATATCAGACACTTTTAATAAGAATCCACTAAAAAAAAGAAAAAGCCAATAGTCTTCCTAAATCCACGCACACAGTGTCTCTGGGAGAAGTCTCTGGTGGCACCAGGCTGCAGAGCTGATACCCAGAAAACCAGGGAGCAATCTTCCTCTTCGTTTTACAAATAGGTATTGCCTTTAGAAGTAGGATCAGTTGTAACATATTTATTGCGAGAATGAAAGACAAAAAAGCAGAAGCTTTTGCCAAGAGCAAGTGAACCGGGCATGCTTTTAAAAGAACTACCACAGGACCGATTACCTTTCCAAGTAATTAAACATTGTGAAAGGTTATTAACGTGCCGATAATAGACAGCTTTGCAAACTGCCAGCACAGCATGATCTAACAGATGGCAGGGGACAGAAATCCTCTGTCTTTGGGGCTTTGCAGCCGTGTAGGCTGGATGCACCTACAAGGACCAACCTGCACCCAGCCAGCCCAAGAGTTTGAGGGTCCCAAAACTTCCACCTGTGCCTCAATGGCTGCAGGGTTCAGTCTTCCTGGCAGAGGGGCTATGATATTGCAGCTGCCTGTACTGGATCAGCTCTCCCGTGGCGCACCCCGGCTGGAGGCGAAGCAGCAGGTGTCCGCCGGCAGCCCAGGGCCTGTCCCCACTTGCAGCCCAATGCAGTTTAATGTGTATTATTTCTTTTTAAACTGAGTCGCATCCACAAAGAGCACCTCTTATTGTAGACCTGCTGGTATATTAATGTGTGTTATTATACCCACTGTGGAAACAGGCTTATCAAGAGGTGCGATATGTTTGCCTGCAGTCACGTGGGCAGGGATGCAGCCAAAACTGAGCCTGCCTAGTACTCCCGCCACTGTCTCATGCTCCTTTGCCAGCTTCTGAGGGTGTCCCTGCTGTGTCTACCCAGGTTTCACCCTCTCACTTTGGGACCTGTCTTCCTACGCATCAATTCCTTGCAGCCAGGGGCTGTCCTCATTGATCCCTGCCCCTGTGGATCTCCTAGATTTGCATTGTGACCCCAATAATCAAACCCTGTGATCACATGCTATCCACAGGAGCAGTAGGTGGGTAAAAGTTTGTCCACAACAATCACCTCCTGGTCCTTCCCAGGGACCCCAGCAGAGCTTTTCCTCATCTTTCTGTCCACAGCAGCAAGAAAAAGAAGGCAGAAGAAAGAAAAGTGCAGAGGCCATGGTGGAAAGATTCAGTAACATCCTGGGTGAGAACATTCTTATAACCCTTCAAAAGCTTGGTCAGCATCATAAATGCTTGGTATGTTTTCCTGGACTCAGTGTTCTTGTAAGCTTTAAAAGAACTTAAAGTGCCTTTGCGCATAGACTCTGTGTAACCTGAGCTTCCAGGTCATCCTGCTGCTTTCAAAACCCCATTCTGTATTCCTGAGCAAGCCAGGAGTTTATTATGGGAGGTGTTTATACTGGAGCATTTAAGAAATACTACATAATAGCAGTCTCCACCTCACATCCCAGAGAATTTGGCTAGTATTACTGGTACTTAAGTGTCATCAGGGTAAATACAGAACAGAACTAACGCAAATTGGGGTAGTTCACATTTTCCTGCTGCGACTCTTCCGGGCTTTCCTTGGGCTTGGGCAAAAAGCACGGTACTGCCTTATGCTTGGATTGGGCTCTCCATAAGCTCAAAAGGCTAAGAGCAAGATTTTCAAAATGCGTTCCCATGAAGTGAATGGCCTCAGTTCCATACTCCAAGCAGCCACTCTTTACAATGTGATCATAACATTGCAGTTTTGTGGTGCTACCAACTAGATGTCTGGGCAGTGAGAAGCTGAGTCCCAGCCATTCCGTGCAACCTAACAGCACCCAGCAGGGAACTGGTAGGCCCACCAAGACCTGTGCCTGCAGGTCTATAGGGAACCACAACACTGCTTCCCAGAATAAGGATGTACAGGTTTAGGTTTGATTTCATGCACAGTCTTTATAGCTGGATCACTGGGGCAGAGCCCATCCTGGATGGCAAGAGAGAGAAAACTCTCAGATGCTCAGATAGATTCTTGGTCCGTTTCTTTTTCTCCCAGTTGCCCAAATTCTGAGAAAGCATCAGTGCTCCTAACAGATGTTTCTTTATCAGGAATGCCAAAGGATAAAGTGGCCCAGGAAGACGGAAAGAGGTGCTCGATTACAAAGACACACACCTGGATGGAGACAAGCCAGGCCACACAGGGACAGCAGCCGGCTCCCAGTGCGACTGCAAAGCCTCTCCTTCCCTCCGTGGCTTTCAGCAGTGCACAGGTTCGCTATGGTAGGAGACAGAAAGGACATTTTACAGGTTCAGTCAACAAATTATTTTACCTTTGCGTCTCAACTGTCTCCTCTGCTCACTCCTCACCACCGTCTTGACCTGCATCTGCAGGCGCTGTGTTAATCAATATTGCTGGCTGGAGAAAGTAAGTCTCACTTATTGGCCACACATTCCCCTGAGTGCTTGTGTCAAACTCTTTCATGTCAGCTGAAGGGATGCTTACCAGCAGAAAGGTCAAACTGCCTCAACTAGATCTGAGCTCAGCCATTAACTCGCGGGTGTTTATCTGCCTCCCGCTATCAGAAGGACTATCTACGTGCGCTGCACGCCTCCCTCCTCCTCCTAACTGCTGTGCTGCCGAGGAGTACTTTGGAGGGGCTGAATCACTCAGGCAGGAACAATGAGCTGTCTGATAAGCTCAGCTGAGTGATCCACTTGGCCGGCACCGAGTGCTTCAGAGAATAACTCTGCAGTACAAGGATATGGGCCAGTGCCTCTCCAGCTGGTCCAGGCTGCAAAGGCATGGAGTTCAGTGTCCCTCAGCAGCGCGGCTGTGGGCCTGATCCGGAGTGGGCCAGGCATTTCAGGTGAGATGCTGTCCTCAGCCTCTGTTCAGCTGGGCTATGGGGTCACCGACAGGGGTGAGCTTTACGGCTCTTCAGGTAGGTTTTTTGTCCTGTCCACTGCTCTGACACAAAGAAATTTGTTGAAGTCCCACTCACAAAACACTGCAAGAAAATATTCAAGTCTCCTAACAAACTGGGAAATGGGGAAAGAGCTGAGTCCGAGCTCTGCAGGGCAGGGCTCCCTTCTCCTAAAATGCCTCCTGTGGCAGTGCTGCCCAGGGTCTCCCTGGGAAACCCCAGAGCTATGGTGTGGATGAGCCTCAGTGGGCCCTTTGGCTGCTGAGACCAGAGGCGGTGTCTCTGCAAGAGGCAGTAGCAAGGCAAGGCAGGCTCTTGCATTGCTGAGACAAGTTTGGAGCTGGGCAAACAAACACAGGTATCAAGATAAGACCGTTCATCTAGTGCTAGACTCTTGAGATCTCTTCTTCCATCTCTCACATCCCATGTACTCTGAGGCTAAGAGAGAACTTGCTTGTCCCTAGGCTGGTATCTCATGAAGCTTTTTTTTCTGCTTCCCTACACCAGCAAAATGCCATAAGCGCGTCGTGGTCACTCTTAATAAGCCCTTGGTCCCAATCCACTTCTTGCACCTGCTGCTCAGTGGGTTGGGAGGATCTTTGTTCTCGAGCATTTTAAGAGGGCTGAAGCCATTTCTGCTTTGAAGTAGTTTGGCTTTGTCGGCGTCTGGAATCTCAGCAAAGCTGACCCTGCATGGAGCCAGCAGGACCTCTGGCTACGGCACTGCACCACAGCTATGCCACGAGCCTGACTGAGCAGTGCCAGAGGTGTTTGGTGCCAGTGCTGTCACAGGACCGCCCTGCTGCTGCCCTGCCCACATCCCAGGCCCTCAGCATCACCCAAACCTGGTTCAAAAGAGGGAAGTGCATCACAGCATCTGGCTTTATCCTGGGCTTTTATTGGCACCAGGATTGGGAACAAGTAAAACAATGTCGCCTCTTTGCCAGGCTGCCGTAAGAATGGCAAGATTAGGGTCATTACCCTGAATGGGACATACAGCAGCGCTCACCCTGCCGGGAATGTCGGGCTGAGCCAGATGCACGCTTGAACATACAGACAGTCTCACTGCAGTCACCTGAGATCAACTGAACGGAGTGGCTCCCTGCCCTAAAAGTATGGTGTGCTGCTGGAGTGGGGCCCTGTGGCAGCCGTGCATCCTGAAAACAATGAGGTTATCAGCAGGAGAGGGGTCTCCATGGTCTGATGACATGTGGGTAGGAAAAACACTCTGCTTGGCTAAAGGTGTTTGCCGAAGCACATCCAGAAACCCTTTGAAGCAGAAAAACTCCGTTCTCCCTTGGATACGCTAGAGTACTTAATAAATAACTGTAATTAAGTGTGAGGTGGTAGCTTAAGAGCTCGTTCCCAGAAGTTAACATCAAAACACTTGCTCTTAGCACTTAGGGAGACAATATGAAAGCAGACTTCATTCACAGATGAAAGTACAGATGTCAGGAAGGACTGGAGAGCCCTAGAAATGCATACACTAGTTCTTCAGAGAGCTTGAGGAAAATGTCTTGGGAAGCAACAGTCTCATCACTTCTGTAATAGAAGTCCTTTTGAATAAATGGTGCTACATATAGCACCAAATTGGGAGAGTTTGGAATGAGTTTCAAAAGAAGAGATGAGGAATTGGATGGGGGGAAGAGACATGTCCTTGCCTGGGGTGTCCTGCAATTCCCTGTGCCCTGCTGATGCAGAGCAGCCACAGTCCCACCACCCCTGGAACTCCCCGACAAGCCCAGGGACTGCCCTGCCCCATCACTGGGACAGCCACAGCAAGTCTGCACCATCCTTCACTGGTGGCAGCGCATATTTAAGGTGAAGTGATTACTGCACGTTTCTTCACGGGGCATATCTAAAGGGCTATAAAAAATAAGGGTGAGGAGCAAGAGGAACTTGGTTGCAATTTTCCCCCTTGACCTCCAATCAATGATTCTGCCCATAGGCAGGTGGCACGACATAACTGGTGCAACCAGGAGCCATTGGGAAGGCTGGAGAAGGAGGTCCTAACAGCAGGCTCTGCCACACACTTGCCAATGGCCAGATCTAAGCCACTGCTGAGTGTCCTTATCCTCCACTCCTGTAAAAACACTGTGAAAAGCATTCCCAGGTCTGGGTTTCAGTCTCCTAATTGCTCCCGAAATCCAGATGCAGGAGAAGCTAAGGTCTCATTTGCCTTACAATGATCCTCTCCTGCCCTGGAACCTGGGCTGGTCTTAATTTGTCTATGGTTCAGGCAAGAATGGACTAGGCAGACGTACATGTTATCTCTTGTTTTTTTGGAAGCAGGGAGCCTATTGCACAATGAGGCTTGGTCTGCACACGGATTAAAAATGCATGTGTCTGGGGCACCGCAAAGCCAGGCTGGTCTGAGTTACTTTGATCCAAAAAAAATGTAAGTAAGTATTCTGAAAGGCTGATACAGAGAGAGGAGGCTCCATGGGCCGATTGTTTTTTCCTCGTGAGACATACCAATCACTTCTGTATGAGTGAGCCTGTCTTAAGAAGACTAGGTTTGCACTGCCAGGCCAGAAGAAAGTCTAGCAAAGTAGACATAAATAAATGGTAAAACTTCAGCATTGCATCCAGGAGCCATGCATCAGGTGCTCATGGAGGGCAAGGTGGTACCGGCCCAGCCGTGGAAGGAGTTCAGTGCCCAACAGTAGCTGAGGGTTTGGCCTCAGGTACGCCCTCACCTTCCTACACTTCTTACAGGTCTTTTAACTAGAGGATTTACAAGTGTCAACTAATTGCATCCACGTTAACTGCAGCCAACTATTAAAACAGCACTTGAATGTCAGGAAGAAAAATTACAGACACAATTCTGGGGGGAGAGAGGGGACAAGAAAGCCCCTCTCTCTTCCTCTCGCCAAATGCCTTAACACTAACGCTTCAGCACCCCTCTTTCTGCCTCGTCTCCCTGTTCCTGGGCCAAATACTTTCGCTGCACAGTAGCGTGGTTTCTGCAAGCCCACTGCCTGATTTAAAACATGACTGAAGATGGGGCTGGTGACCCCAGATGACAGCAGTGGTTCCCAATGCCTGGTAAAGCCCGGGGCCAGCAGTAGCCTCCACCTCAGGAAAGCTGGAGGCAGAGCCAAGGGAGGTGACCAGCCAAACCCCAACATCTTTTGTTCAGCTTCTTTATTACAATTCATGTTTTTCCCCTGTCTCTCTTTGTTTTTTAATGACTGCAGCCCAATTCCTCTCACATCTTGAACTAATTTTCTTTCTAGCAGAAAGAAGCACGTGCAGATCATCTGCCTGACGTGCAGCCCAAGGGGAAAAGCACGTCACAGCCCTGCTGTGCCTGCTAACGTACCTCTCCCCTTCCCAGCCCCTTGCTCCTAACGCAACGCAAGTTGGAAGCACAGGTTTATTTTTACAGCCCTGTCCCCACCTCCCCCAAAGTCAGATGCTGTGGCTAATTTGGATGAAGAATTTCAATTGCCTGGAAAATGAAGGTGCTGAAAACCAAACAGCATCTACAAGTAGAAGTTTTGGTCCCAAATGCCCACCTCTGTGCTAAAACAGTCAGTCGTTAAAGACTTATCGCAGATGCGCTGCTTTTATTCAGAGTTCCCTGAAGACTCTGGGATTGAGATGGGCGCTGGCTCTCCCTTCCCAAGGAGGACAGGGTGAGTGGTGAGAGCCCATCCGTCACTCTCAGATGAGCTCTTGTGGGAAAATACTTTGCCTGTGAGACAGATTAAATAAGATTTTTACAGCTTGAACTTAGATGACTTTCCTTAGGAAACGCTAAGGGCTGAGTGAATCCTTCAGGAGGGTGAAAAGGAAAGATATTGGGTTTAAGTGCAATGTTTTAGCAATTTGTTAATCACAATCTATCTAATCACATTATTATGTATGCTGCAGGTCACCCAGGAGCCCATGTTCTCCATGCGGATGGCTCCGCTCTCTCTGCTTCTGCCACCTTCCAGCCTGTGCCAGTCAGTGACCCGGCAATGCCACCGACTCCGTCCTTACCCAGAGAGCTTCTACTGCAGGGCAGCCTCAGGCCGTTACCTGCCCTTCCTGTGACATACTCTGCTTTGGAGGCCCAGAGTGGCTCTGCCGCCAGCTCGCAGGAGGATGGAGGAGTCTACTGAAAAACTAAGTGTAAAAATGAAATTGAAAAACAATCAAAAAAGGAGTGAGTATGAAATAAATAAATAATAAAAATAAGAATGAAATAGAATCATAAAATCATTAAGGTTGGAAAAGACCTCTAAGATCATCAAGTCCAACCCTCAGCCCAATAACACCATGCGTACGAAACCATGTCATAAATGAAACAAAATAAAAATCATAAAAATTCTATCAGTAAAAAGAAAATAAATCATAAAAAAAATCAAAAAAAAACCCCAAAATAACAAAAAAATAAATAAGTAAAAAGAAAATGAACACACAAATAAATAAAATACTAGTAAAGACAATAAATACAATTAAAAGGAAATAAATAAAAAGAAAATAAATAGACTATAAATGAGGAGAGGAGAGGAGAGGAGAGGAGAGGAGAGGAGAGGAGAGGAGAGGAGAGGAGAGGAGAGGAGAGGAGAGGAGAGGAGAGGAGAGGAGAGGAGAGGAGAGGAGAGGAGAGGAGAGGAAGAAACAAACACACGGAATATGAATAAATTCCACAAATAAAAGAAAAGAAATAAAATTCAAAGGAAATAAATAAATAAAAAAGAAAAGAAACAAATAAATAGAACATAAACAAACACAATAAATAAAATGAAATAAAATTAAAATAAATACACAGAATATAAATAAATGCTATAACTAAAATAAAAGAAAATAAATAGGATTAAAAGGAAATAAATAAAAAAGAAAATAAACAAATAAATAGACTATAAATAAACGTAATAAATAGAATTAAAATAAAATAAACAAATTAATAATAAAATAAATAAAAAGAAAATAAACACATTATTAATAAAATTAAAAAGAAAATAAAGGATATAATAAATAAATAATAGATAAATAAACACAATAGCTGAAAGACACAGAAACAGATTAACTCTGCTAGAAAAACTAGCCGAGACTAACACTGGCTTTACTGACGCTGTGAATTAGAGCCCCGTCTCCCCCCTCGTCCCCCCCTTCCCAGGCTGGATATCGGTGCGTGGCCCCTTTAAATCCCGGCGGCGGAGCCAGGGAATCCCTCTCGCAGCGCGTCATCCGCGGCAAGGAAACCCGCGCTCGCGTCGTGCGACGCAAATGACCATTTTTGGCAACGTGCGACAGCGGGCGCGACCAAGTGGGGCGGGGGGGGGGGGCCTGACGGGAATTCGCCGCCGCGACCGCCCCCGCCGCTCCGACCGCCCCCGCCCGGACCCGCGTTCACGCGGGTCCGGGCGGGGGCGGTCGAAGCGGCGGGGGCGGTCGCGGAGTGCGCGGATCCGTGTCTCCCTGTTTCCCCATCCCGCCGTCCCCCCCCGCGGTGCCGGCAGGTGGGAGGCTCCGCGCTGGCAAGGTGGGGCCGGTGCGCCGCGGGTTTGACGTGTGCGAGTGCACATGGTGCGGCGGGCGGATAATAAGCGAGTGGAGCCGGGGACGATGCCATTGCTCTGAGTCACCGCGAGTGCGCGCAGCTCCCGCTCGGCGCGGGACCGGGGGAGGGAGCGAGCCCTGAGACCCGCTTGAGTCACCCCCGCGCCGGGGAAAAGGGGTTGGTTTTTGGGGGGGGGGCGGGGGGAGAACCCGCCCCGCCCGCAGCCCCCGGGGCCGGGGCCGCTCGGCCGGCGGGGCGAGTCGCGCCGGGATCGCGGAGAGAGGACATCGCTCCCTCTGAGCCCTCCCGTCCCGCCGGCGCTTCGCTGCCGCCTGAGCCTCTGTTATTTTTTTTTCTTATTTTTTTTTCCTTTTTCTCTCTTTTTCCATATTTTTTTTAAAGCATTTTCCCTCCTCCGAAGCCTTCTTTCCCCCCCTTTCCGCGGCGAGCGTCGGGAGGCGAAAGGCAGGAGGGAGAAGGGGGCGGGGAGACGGCGAGGGAGCGGCGGGTGTCGGTGCGGGAAGGCGGGGACGCGGCTCCCCCGGCCCGACCTCGGACCATGTACCAGGACTACCCCGGGAACTTCGACACCTCCTCCAGAGGCAGCAGCGGCTCCCCGGGACATCCCGAGACCTACTCCAGCAGCGCAGCCCAGCAGGTACCGCCGGGGCTCTCTTCCCTCCGCGGTCCCTCCGGGAGCTGCTCCCGGCAGGAGTTCTCCGCCACGCCCGGGGAGCGCAGACGGTGCCGGGGCCGCCGTCCCGCAGCCCATTGCCTTCTCTCCCTCTTTCCTTCCCTCCTTTGCTTGACCCGGAGCGACTGCCGCGACCCTGCCGGGCGGGATGTTGAGCTGAGCTCCTCTCCGAGATGCCCGCCCGGGAATGGGGGTGTCTGTGGGAGGCAGCGCCGTGCACCGAGCCTGGATGGGAGATAATGACATCCCTGCTTTCCCGGGGGTCCCGGTCCGGTGTCCCCCCGTTTAGTTCCTGGGTGTCCCGGTACGGAGTCCCCCCCGTTTAGTTCCCGGGGGTTCCGATGCGGTGTCCCCCCCGCCTGGGTGTCCCGGTGCGGGTCCCCCCCTCCCCAGCGCGGGTGTCCCGGTGCCGGGCCAGCTCGGAAATGAAAGGGCTGCTCCGGGCAACTCCTCTCCGGGGCCGGTAACGCACGTACGCGGGCGCGTTTGACTCTTTTCTTCCTTCCTGCTCTTGTTCTGGTCGGGAGCTTTGCTGTCCCTCCGTTCCCCAAACCCTTCCCGGCGCTCGGGCTCGCTCGCACCAGCTTGGGCGTCTTCCCTCTGGGACTTTGGGAGGCGCCGCTCGAGTTACTTTCAAGGCGCTATTGCAGCCGCCCTGAAACACGCAGGAGGGGCGGCTCGAAGCGGGCTGTAGCTCCTTCAAGTCTCTGTAAAGTGGTCTCCCTACTTCTTCCCCACCTCTCCTACTTTAGCTCCGTGGCGGTGACATTCTATTTCCCTCTCCCAAAAGCCGGCGGAGCTCCCTTTTCCCGTTCCCGTCAGCCGCTCTCCGGGCTAGCGATGGCTTTTCCCGAGCGGGAGCGTCCCGGGAGCCGCCGGAGCGCTGCCCCCGAAGCTCCGCTGCCGACCGGAGCTTGAGGAATGGCAGATATTTCCTGGGGAAGCGACGTGAATCCCGAGGACCTAAAACTCGGGTGGTTTGAGGTCGGGTGGGTTGCTTTTTTTTTTTTTTTTTTTTTTTTTTCTCCCATTTCATTTTCCTAAGAAAACATCTCGGAATGGCTTATATGCCTACATCGACTAAATCCACCACTTCTGGGGAAGGCATTACACAATCGGGGCAGTTATACAAACCTGAGTTATTTCATAACTTGTTTACATCAGCTGGCCCAGCCTCACTCTTTTTTTTTTTTTTTTTTTGCTTTTTTTTTTGCTCTTTCAAAGTTGACCCCCCTCTCCCCTTCTTACAATATTATTATTCCTGTTTCTTGTGTGACTCGTCTGAGCGAACTGGCAGGGTGAGCGTGTCGCTGTCTTCGCAAAAAGAAGTCATAGGATCATTTGGGGGAAAAAAAAAAAGAAAGAAAAAAAAAAAAAAAGGCCAGTCTTAAACTTTGCCAACCGTACCAGCCCGTGACATTCCTCACATTAAAGAAGTTTTACCAGAAATGACTCGCCGCCTCTCCCCGCCTGCTCCAAATGCATCTCGCTGGTGCCCTCTGCGGGCTGCGGAACGAGGTTTCCAGGGATTACACTCCAGTTTATTCCCTGCTTTACCGTAAACGCCGGGACAAGGTGGGGAGGGAGCGGGAAGGGGAGCTGAGAAGCTGGAAACGCCCGGCAAGCTACAAATCCTTCGCTCTCCCTTTCCTCCTGCGGTTCAGCAGCTGCGCTGGATTCAAGCACTTGCTGTAGGTCAAATTCCAGCGCTGCTTAGTTTTGAGCTTTCGAGGTCCGACGGATAACTTGAGTTTTCCCCCTTTTCTTTTTTGGGACTGTGTATCTGGCGTGTGTGGCGTTTGATACCCGGGGTGAAGCCCAGTTTCTGGAGTGACTCTGAACAGGGCTTTGAGCAGGACGCTGGTTTAATGAGAACATAAAATGTTTTCTTTACGAATCTGGGAGATTTCTCAAGGCCTTGCGCTTAGTCTTTCCCTTGATCCTTACAGATGTTGTAGATTAGGATCAAATGTAAGCGTTGCCTTTACCCCAGCAGTCGGGCTGTTCTTGCTGATTCTGGTCTATGGAGATCTGCAGTTTTATCACTACAGAAAATATGCATTATAGAAATTTTTTCTTCAGCGTGGGGTTTTTTTTTTTCCTAAAGCAAGAAAAGATGCATTGGTCACATGTTTAAGTGGAAACTGTGTCTCTGAGCCAAAACTTTGATGCTCTTTAGTTATTTTTCCCATGCAATGCAGCACTGGAACATTTTTCTTTTAAGTTGTGTGTCATGCAATTTTCCTAATCACTGACTTACCATGTGGTAAACATAGGCTTTAATAGGAAGAGTTTGTGTACTCTGGTCGACTTTCCCTTCAAATATTCCAGCACTGTGTCCAGTTTTCTTTCGAGGAGATGTTCAACATGGGAGCACGGTCAGGGACCTTATATTTATTACAGGACATATCCCATACACTTTATATTTGTTAAGTGAGTAGTGGTTAAAGATTCTCCGGGTGCGTTTTCGGTGGGTTTGTTGTTGGTTTTGTTTGTGGTTTTTTTTTTTCGTGGTCCTTGTCCCCTTTTCTAAATCGACTTCTGGTGCTGCTCAGTGCTTGCAGTTACAAATGCACCTGAAGGTTTGGAGACGAGCGGAAACACAACAGTGTGTGGATAGAAATTACTCATTAAGATGGAGAAGAGGGACCATGGAGCCAAAGCCTGAAATGCTCCTGTGCTCCTAGGTTGTGGCCTGTTAATGCAGCCTGTCCCTGCCCGTGGGAGGACTTGTGGGAGACTCCCTTGACTATGAGGGAGACTGCTCTCCAACCCCATATTTTCAAAGCAGAGCAGAGGCTGACCTCAGTTCTTGAGACTCTTAATAACAGAACTCTTTCTATTTGTTCTGTTGTTGCATTTTTTAATGACACCTTCCTCTGCCTGTTGCTTGGGTCAGGAGGAGAGCAGTGGCTTCGTGGCCGAGTGCGTGCTGCGTGTGTAGCCCTGCAATCTTCCTATCACCACATCTTTTCTGTAGGACTGTGAATTCCTCGTAGATTAAGTGAACGGAGAGCTGCTAGACAGCTGCCTCCAGGGGCCTCTCCCAGGTCAGGAGAGGAAAGCTGTGGCTGTTCTGGGCAAGGAAAAGGCAGGAGTGGCATCTGGAAAGAGGAGAAATGGGGCGGTGGGTGAAGGTAGGTGGTGTTGGCAGGGGCATCAAAACTATCTGAGTGTGAGAGGGCATTGGGACAGCAAAGCTGGAGCTCTGCGTTCTGGGGAAAGATCCGGAGCTCCAAAGTGAGGAGGCTGGTGCCCAAAGGGACTTTGCAGGGAAACTGGCGGGGAATACAGGGTATGGCACGAGAAAGCAGCAGCATCCCAAGGGTCAGAACTGATGGCCACCAGGCAGAGCATAGGGGGCCAGCAGCTTTTTGTCATGGCTAAGCTGATCAAGTGAAGTGTCCGAGCAAGGAAAATGATATGTGTGGGGAAAACCCGACCAGTCAGGAAGCAATACTTGTAAAAACCAGCGGCAGCCTGAGCACCTTGTATCTGAAGACTCAGCCTGTCACAGCAGCATCTCTTAGTTATCTGGGAAAAACACCACCTTTGGAAAATGCAGAATACAGGCTTTAAGGAACTTTTAAAGGATATTTTGAGGGATTAGAAAGGAAGCTGGTGACAGAGCAAGCACTGCGGAACTGCTCAGGAATGTCTGGCTTGAGCAGCTCCCCTTCACTGTCTAGGAGACCTCTCACTCGTGTTAGAACAGTGTTTTAGGTCAAATACAGGAGTGTTTGCAAGTGGAGTAGCCATTTTAACAGTAACTTGGAGCCTGATCTTTGTGTCAGATGATCGTATCTTATGTGGCTGATTTGATGGTGGATCTGACTCTCTCTTGAACCCTGATGAGAATTTTTAGCAGGTCATTGGGCACAGAAATGTGGGACCACAGCAAAGGTAGTTTTCTCTGGGTGTCTTTGCACAGGAAAGCCATAGCTTTCTAGTGTTCCTGCAGAGAATACAGGATTCTTCCATCTCTGCTTTTTTTGGGTACAGGAGGGATGGTGGCACAGGTGGGTAGAGGTTATGGCAGAAGCCACTTGTAGAGCTGGAAGTAGAACTTGCGTCCCCTGAACCTCTGTGGTTTAACTAGTCTTGACCTTCTTCCCTTATGCAAGGTTAAGATGCCTTTGTTATGGTTGTGGAGGCACCAAGGCATCACACCGTGTGCTCGCAGCCTTCAGTGGGCAGAGCAAAGCAGGAGGTTTGCTCTGGTAAATGCCTCTGTAGTGTTGACAGTTTGCAGCTGTGGCCCTCGGTGGTTAACTGGGACAGCTTACAAAGATGGCATGCACTTTGAAACGTGGAGTATGCTGAGGCTGTGCTGGACTCGAGGTCCAGGTGAATCTCTGAGGTTCTGATGGGGCTTTTGCCAAGATCTTGGTGCCAGTGTCATCCTTGCTGCATAATTCCCCCACCTGCTTAACTCTGTTTTCTCCTTCCTTCTCATATCCTTTCTGGTTAGATTTTGAGCTGTCCAAAGCTGTAAACCGGCATTTGTCAGTATTCAAACAGGATCTTCTGGTCTGCAGGCATTGGCAGCTGGACTTCTTATGGCTAATACTGTCCTGAAATGCTGTAGTTATCAGAACGTGAAATACTATTTGCAGTAGCCTTCTTTTAACAAAGCACTTAAGGTGCTTGACTAGGCACACCCAGAAAAGGAAATCTGTGTAGAAGTGCTGTCCCTTATCTGGGACGCTTACCTGAGCTGAGGTCAGGCTGATGCAAGGGCTCTTACTTCTCTGGGAAGCTAGTTTGTTGACCCAAGAAAGCACGTTTTTCACAGGATCATTTCAAGGCTTACAAACTGGTGGTAGTGATGGCTGCTGGTCCTACAAGCCCTGTCCCTTGCTCCAGTGATTGCTGGAGCAAGGCATGCCTGTCTGTAAAACTGAGTCTAACCATTGAAAGCCTCCTGAAGGAGTTCAGCATAGACAAAAGCATTCTTTCTCTGCCTTTTCTCCCTCCGGGAACAAGCGATTGTTTTCCTTGCAGTTTAATGCCAGCATATTATCCAGATGGATTTACCTCTGTCTGAAACAAGGTGTACATGTATTTTAGAGGAGATCATTACCTACTGCCTTGGTTTTACTGCTGCCTTGTTTTGTCTAGACAGTGCAGGGAGCTGCAGGGAACTTGTCCGATCTGAATCCTAAGACCTATTTTATAGGCTGCTATTAAAATACATATCCTTGCACGTAACCATCCTGGGGCCGGGTTGCTTGCGCTTTGTGTGTGGCAGGCACAGAAGCACTGAACGAGAAGCAAGTTGCTGTTCTTGCTGTACCAAACCCTGTGTGGACTGAGCCCAAATTTCAGAGGAATACTTTGGTAGAAGGTGGCTTAGCTCTGCTTGGCAGTGGCAATTCAGAACTGAAGTTTCTCTTTGTTTTCTTTGGACTGGCAGACAGATGTTTTTCTAGAAGCTCCTCAATTCCCCTTTCACTCCATGCTGGAAGGAGTGGTGGGCACAGGTGGGAGGTGGCACTGAGTATGCTGCCTGGGAAGGGAGGCTGGTGTAGGGAATGCTGGGGAGGCATGAGGGGTTGAGGAAGGCAGTTGGGAGAGAGCAGGGCTGCTCTGCAGGGGATATGCCTGAGCCCAGTGCCTTTCTCAGGGGGCTGCAGCAGTCAGGGGCTGCCTGGGATGCTACAGCCGTACCAGCAGCCTGTGCCTTTGGTTCAGGTGCTGCTTTGATCCTCACTAGTGCCACTCCTGAGGGTATAGCTGGTTTCCGAGTAACCACTTATGTTCTGCTTTCATTGACGGTTTCTTTGCTTCTCTCTCTCTCTCTCCTCCTCTGCCTTTCCTCCCAGAAATTTCGAGTAGATATGCCAGGATCAGGCAGTGCTTTTATCCCTACGATCAACGCCATCACAACTAGCCAAGACCTGCAGTGGATGGTCCAGCCCACCGTGATCACCTCCATGTCAAGCCCTTACTCTCGCTCACATCCCTACAGCCATCCACTGCCCCCACTGTCTTCAGTGGCCGGACACACAGCCCTTCAGCGACCTGGTGTGATCAAAACCATTGGAACCACAGTGGGTCGGAGACGAAGAGATGAGCAGGTAAGCATGGAGGGGAGAGCAGCTGGGGCTGCCTCAAAAACAGGCATGCAGGGATTCTCGCCTGCCCTCTCTCAGAATATCCTGGCCCTATGGGGGAATTTTGGGGTCCATCCCCTGTGCTGTACAGGTGCTGGAATTTCTCAGGGTGACGTAGGGTGTAAGAGAGAGGGTGACTCTATTGCTGCTTCCTCATCGTACGGCAAGACTTACCCAATCTCCATCAAATGCTTCACACCACTGGACTGCATTGCGGTTAGGTTTCAAAAGCAGGTGAAACTCTGAAGCTGAGCCCTGGGTTTCAGTTTGAGTGTGTCTGCCACTCTAGGCAGAAGGAAACCTCTGAGCAAGCCCAGGAGCTTTTATGTAGGTCCTTCACAAATCTGACACCCAAATTACATCAGCTGGAGTTTTATATCTGCTCCGTGGCACCTACTGCTGCTCCAGTCTCACCTCTGGGTGATACCCAACCATCTTCCCTAGAGCATCCCGAGTCTAGCAGCAAGAGCCTTCTGGATATCTGGGGTCTAAATCCACTTTCCCACTACAAACATGCAGTCACTTACTTTACAGTGGTGAAGTGGGTATCCCATAAGCAGAGACTTTTCTTCTCCCAACCCAGCATTTTCATAACTACGATGGGGTGGCTTGTGCCATGGCTGCCCCGTGCTCCACCTCCTGATGGGGTTACTGAGCCAGAACCCTGAATCCTGTGCTGACGCAGGGCAGTGGACTACATGCAGTTGTCTCATCTTCTAGAAATCCTTTCAGCCTTGTGAATCTCTTCACAGTAAGAAACAGCATTCTCCAGGGCTGGCTGGTGAATAGCTATCTGCTTTGCTAGGCTGTTTTTATTTTAAAAGAAAAGGAAAAAAAAAGAAGTTTGAATAATCTAGATCTCCCTGAATTGTTCCCAAGCAGCAGTTGTGTGGGTCGCTGCAGAGCAGTGTAATGAGATGCGCTGTGCACCCTCAGTTCACCAGCACACGCTATTGCATGAGGTCTGTTTCTAATAAAGCTCACCAGCCCTACTTTTACTTCCACGTCATCTGTTTTGATTCACAGTATGGTTATTTTATGTGGAGTTGCTGTCTGGTTTTGACCCAAGAGGGAGGGAAGGGGTTAAAGTAACTTGTCCAGAGTGAGCTGCACCTTCTTTGCATACCCAAGACCTGGTTTTGGGAGGAAAGATGGGGGCAGCCGTGGTGGTGGTTCGGGTATGTGCCAGCCCTTTCCACCAGCCAGAGCTACCTTCTGTTTCCCTGTGTGCAGGGCTGGTGTCCAAAGTCAGGAAGACTCTCACAAGAACTCGGGGAATAATTAGCAACAACTAATTTGTTTGACAAATGCTGCCTCTGTGTTCACAAATTGGCCGTGAAGAGATCACCATATTCTCCGCTTTATTTGTTGTTCAGAGTTATTTGCTGAAGGATGTCTGCCAAGCAATTCCTGGCCCGTGGCTTGTTTGCAAGCCGTTCATTGTGGGTCATTCAAAGCCAAGTCCTTTTGATTAGACACGTGCTAAGGCAGTACCCGGGCGCTTTACCGTGGCTCTTTGGCTCAGGTTTCTGCTGTTGGGGCTTTGAACACCGCATCAGAGTGCCTTTTTGGAAAACATTGTGTAACGCTTTATGAAAAGAGCCTGTTTTGATGAACGTTTCTGCCAGCGAATGCACGTATTGGGCTTGGACAAGCTACAGATAATGTGTACAGCAGGGGCACGAAGAGTGCCAAATCCAACCGCTTTCAAACAAATCCAGCTACCGCTGACAGAATATTCCTTTTTAGACCCAGTATAACGTTAAGCACATACAGATTAGGGGCTTCAGCCCAGTCTATGAGATTTTTGCAAAGCGTAGCCTCAGAGACAGGTAATTTTAAAATGACTGAAGGCCCTGGGAGGAGAAATTTCAGTCCCAACATATTTCAATGAGGTCTGTGCTTCTGAAGCATGGAAGGGCTCTTGAAAACTGTATGCAGTGGCCCCAAGTCAGCATAGAATTTGTGTGCATGCTTAAAGCTTTTCCATACTGCGGATACTGGTGTGCAAATACATTTTTACCCCCTACACGTATGGGCGGGAACTGAGCAGGCAGAGCTGTAGTGAGGAGAGTGGTGCCTGTGGGGGCTCCTTGCTGGAGGTGGGGGCAACGCGAGTATGCCAAAGCCCTGCTGGCCACTGCCCAGCAGTGTGTAGGTATCCCCCCACCCCCAGGTGGAGTGCTGTGATCTGCTGATGGAAAAGCTTTCAGGCCCCAAACCTGTGTCCTGAAGTCCTAGAAGTGCTTGTATTGCTCACTGTGTATTCCGGGGCTCATGCTACATGGAGCTGAAATTGCAGCAACGGACCCGATTCCCCACCAGAAAAGCAGAACTGAGCAAGGGGAATGCCCAGCAGCTGAAGTAAACTCCCCGAAACTGCCAAGATCAAAATTAAGGAAATAAAGCAAACCAAAACAAACCAAAATGAGGTTAGAGTAAAACTAACACTAAAAAGAAAAGATAATAAAAGGGTGAATATCTCATTTGCAATTTCGACAGCTCCTGAAGATGTTAAAACTGAAAGGTTTTATGAAAAAAAGTTTGTCTTTCTAGTCTCTGCTGTCACTACGTGAGATCCGACACGTGCTCTGCAGGGTGCTCGTTTCACTTTTGTTTGCAGTCACTGGGCCAAAGCCCCTGCAGCACACTCCAGCCCAGTGAGGCTCAATTGCAGGGCACGAGGTCAGTCTGCAGTAGAGGCAGATGCAAGGCCAAGCACTTGCTGTGAATCCCCATGGCCATCTGTTTGCACCAGGTCCTGCATGCTGTGAGCTGGGCCGTGCCAGCCCTGTTCACGCACTGCTGTACCAGCTCCCCGGCCGTGGCAGCGGTGCGAGCCTGTGTGCTGCTGCTGGGATGTATAAAACCTTGTCTCAACCCCCAAAAGCTAGGCTTGACTTGACCAGATCTTGTGGGCTTCTGCTCACTTCCTCTGGTTTCGCAAGAGTGTTGCTGATGGGTTTCTATGGAATTGCTCCTGATTTATATCAGTGAGGATGTCAGCTGGCCTCAGGAAGCCCTTGATATCACTGGAGCCTTGCCTGCTGATGCAAGAAGCACAGTGCGTTATCTCACCGAGTGCCTGAAAATCTGAGGTCAGATTTTTGGGTGGTATAAATCATTGTTGCTTCATGGGAGCTCTGCTGATTTCCCGTCTACCCACCCCCCTCCATCCCCAACCTTCAAGCTAAAAAGTATTTTTTGTGGGGGAAGCAGTAGATATTTTCTTTTAAGAAAGAGGCACTTACAACATCATGCTCTGGTTTTGCTTAATGTACCACCCAAGTTGTGAAACAATCGGAGCATCTTTTATCTGTTTGGCCTTGGTGCAGATTCACTGTCCTCTTACACAATCTTTCCCCTGCTCCTCTCTCCATCTTCTCCTCACCCTTTCTGCTAAGACCTGGTGCAGGCAGAGATACTGTGTGCTTTCATCTTCTGCTGACATTGGTGAAGAGGGGGAGTGCTCAGCATCCTGCTGGATCAGGCCTTTTTCCTTTGCATTGTGGTTAAATCCTCACAAACTTCAAGGAAAGCCTTGCTCAGATCTGATCGTGGGTTTTCTTGGCACTTGCCCACAGCTGTCGCCTGAGGAAGAAGAGAAGCGAAGGATCCGGAGAGAGAGGAACAAGCTGGCAGCTGCTAAGTGTCGTAACAGGCGTCGAGAGCTAACAGAGAAACTCCAGGCGGTACGTGCTCTGCATACATTTCTCTTTCCTTGTTGCCTGCCCTTTGGACCAGCTTGGCAGGTATTGCTCTTCCTCTCCTAGCATGTTCAAGAAAGATGCGACAACACACACGCTGCCTTCCCCTTCCAAGGCTCCCCAGTGGCATTGCTGCTGCATAAGCAGGGGTGAGAGCTTGAGCCTGGAGCTCAGGAGCCTAAATTTCCCTTGCTCGCTGCCGAAAATGCCCTAAGAGCTTTCTTCCCTTCTAGCCTCCCAACTAGCTTGAGCCACACTACTTCTTGTCTCCCTCCATAAGTAGAAATAAGAATGCTGTATGTGTCTCAAAGGTTGGCTTTAAGGACGAAAGTACTGAAGACGGTAGGACCATCTGAAAGCAGTAGAAAACAAGGCAGGTGTTATGTGTACCTATCAAAGCCACGTTCTTTAGACTAACCTTTCTTTGGTGGGGATACTGATTTCCTGCACAAAGGAAGCACCGCAGAAACTTGTGGTATAGTGCCATAGGGGAAATAACTAATTAAGCTGGAGAAGGTATGGATGAGCACAAGAATTGTGGCATGGGTAAGGGACTGCCTGAAGAGGAGACAAGGGTGTGTCATGATGTCGTGTTGTGTCGTCTTGTCCTGTCAAAAAAGGCTGGAGGGAAGGCTCCAGTGCTCCTGCTCAAGAACCAGGCGGGGGCTGCTTTTATTCACTGATCTTATTAACAAGCACAGCAGCAGCAGTGAAAGCACACCAGCGAAATGTGCTGCTGAGTCAAATTCAGGAGATACTCTCAGTGTAGGGGAGGCAGGTCATCCTGTAGGAAGAATTTAAGGATTGTCATGACTAAAGTAATAGAAGTGAGAGGAGCACAAAGCAGGAGGTCATGTCCTGAAGGACTGAGGATGAGTACTTTTGTGAAATTGGTAACCTCCTCATGCAGGAAGGTACTAATTGCTAACAGATTCACTATGTGATGTGACCATGGGAAAGGTAAATGTATTAATCCTAGGATGCGTCAAGGGATGATCCTGTGGAGATGGAAGTGTTAGTCCTTTGTGCAAGAGTCGGGCGTCAGACCTAATACCACATATGCACTACACAAAGAAAATGGAAACACTTTAGAAATTGCTGTACACTACCTCTGCCTAAGAAGTAAAAAGAATATGACTTGCCTAAAACAAAAAACAATGAGAGGAGATCTGAGTCCTTGCTGCTAAGGTGTCTGCCAGTCAGACAGCAAGGGAGAAGAGTGAAGTTGCAAGCCAAGACAGAGTGGTAGAAGCTGGACATGAGAAAATTAAGGTGAGCTCGTTAGAAACCCTTAGATTGATCAAGTTTGGCAATAGCTTATTGGTAGACATGTGAAGCACAAGATACTCAGCTGGTGATGACCTAGTGCCTGCTTGGCTCATCAAGAGTCTGAGATGTATCTGCCCGTGTCAGATGGGAACTAGACTTGATGACCATGCTTCAGGTGAGGAGCAGTTCCAAACACTCTGATATTTACTTATTCCCTTTTGTCTGCAGGAAACTGAAGTGCTGGAGGAGGAGAAGTCAGTGCTGCAGAAGGAGATTGCTGAGCTCCAGAAGGAGAAGGAGAAGCTGGAGTTTATGCTAGTGGCTCACAGCCCTGTGTGCAAAATCAGCCCTGAGGAACGTCGGAGCCCACCATCTAGCAGCCTCCAGAGCGTTCGGACTGGAGGGAGTGGAGCAGTGGTGGTGAAGCAGGAGCCTGTGGAAGAAGAGATCCCATCTTCCTCTTTGGTCCTTGACAAAGCCCAGAGGTCTGTCATTAAGCCCATCAGCATTGCTGGAGGTTTTTATGGGGAGGAGGCACTCAACACTCCCATCGTGGTGACCTCAACACCAGCCATCACACCTGGCTCCTCCAACCTGGTGTTCACCTACCCCAACGTGTTGGATCAGGAGTCTCCTCTCTCCCCATCTGAGTCCTGCTCCAAAGCTCACCGGAGGAGCAGCAGCAGTGGTGACCAGTCCTCGGATTCCTTGAACTCTCCCACCTTGCTGGCATTGTAATCCTCCAGTGGCCCCCCATTTTGCCAATGTGTTACATCCCCCCCACAGCACCATGGAGGGAGCCCCCCTCCATGGGATTAGAGACAGGCACAGGATCGTTCAAGCACAAGGGCAGCAAGAACAAGGATGGGGAAGTGCTGCAGCTCCAGGAAGGAGAGTGAGGACCAATGCCAGCTCCCTGAAGGCAGGAAATGGCACGGGTGGGACTGGTGCGCCAGGACCGTTTGAAGAGGCTGATGTTCTTTCTTGTAGGAACTGCCTATGGAAACCTCTTCACAGCCATGGAGGACTTGGGGAGCTCTGCTGGCCAGGACTGAAAGTGAGCTGCAGACAGTTGCTAGTCACCCCTTTCCTTTGTGAATTGATCTGATCTGTTGTGCTCTGTGCTTAGATCATTCTGGTTAGTTGATCTTACAACTTCTCTCTCTGCTTATCATTTCCAATGTTGTCGATCCCATGACATTTCATCCAGTTGCTCTGAACTCTAAAGGCTTATTAGGATCTTTCCTCTGGGGACAGGCTGTGGGAAACACATAGGGCTGCCCAGGCAGGAGGGGGATGGCTGGGAGTTCTGGGGAAGCAGGGACCAAGAGGAGCCTGAGGGCTCAGCAGCAAGGGCAGAGCTCATAACATTGGCCTGGGGCACAGACACAGCAAACAGAGACAGTAGGAGGCTCATGCAGAAGCCTTTCTTTTTTAAAATGCAGACATATTTATCCCCTTGGGCTCCTCCAAAACAAGTTAGCATCTCAGGGCTAAAGTAGCATCAGAAGAGCTGCTGGGCTAGCACTTACCATATCTTTGGCAGGGTTGTACTCCGGTTTGGTGGATATCAAATCTGCTACTTGTTGTTTACTTTTCCTGGGCTGCCTGCTCTCTAGGGAGTATTGCATCTTCCTCCCCATCAGGGCTCCTGACTCAGAGGGTGATTTCTTACTGTTAGTAAATCTTCCCCTCCCCTTGGCCATATTTGCAGAACATGCTACCAAAAAAGAGGTGGCACCACGTGCCTATAAATCAAGGATGGAGACTGGCAGCAGATAAGAAGGTGAAACTAACTGGCTGCCCCCTTGCTGATTTTTTTAACTGTTGGGAAACAAAGCAGCACACATCCACCCAGTTGAAACTAGAGGGTGTTGTTTGCTCAGAATCCCAATTTCCAAGGTTGGGGGGAAGGCAGTGGTCCAATCTCCAGCACAGCACGGGCCACTGCTGACCATGCAGGAATGGCATGGTTGAAGTGGTGACCTGTTTGAACTAGAACAGAGCTTCTGATAACCTCTGGTTATGAATGGCAAATTGACAGCAGAGGAAAATCAATTATCATTATTTGCACCTCAGTCTTTGGCCTCTGTTTATTTTTACATTGTAATTGATCTGGTTTTGTTGGGGTTCACTGGCCTGAAGACAAAAAAAGAAATGGGAGAGGTCTTCCCCTACCCTGGGTCCTTGTCTTCTCCAACCCATGGGCTTGGCTGCTGCTGCTGCTACTACTAAGTGCTTGCAGAGGGCACAGGCTCTCGAGCGCTGATGTTTACTACTGAAAACAGTAATGTGTGTAACCTATTCCTGCTTGGAGCCAGGCTCAATTCCTGTTGATGTCAAGGCACTGACAAACCATGACTATGTGCACACTAGGATTGCCCAGCTTGCCAGCTAAGCCGCTTAGGGAATAGCTCTTTCATCCTGCCTGTTGAAGCCGTGGTGGCAGCTATTTATTTTGGTGTGAGACTTTCTTGTTCTTTTATATATTTTTTAATCAATTGAAACCAGGGTATTTCTTGGTCAGGCTGGACCTGGAGAAATGCAATACGCGATTACAGGGCCAGTCCTGTGAAACGCTAAGCTGCTGCAGTCCCCACCAACTCCACTGCAAATTAATAGTGTTCAGTTTCGTGGAACTGGACCTTTACTCAGCGGGGCTGGCTTCCCTCAAACCCTGACCACTGTTCATTCCTTGAATCATTTCAAAGGGACACTACTTTGGCTCTAAAGGTAGGCTTTGCTTTTTTATTATTACTATTATTTTTAAACCCAGCTATTTACCAAACCTGCCAGAAATAGAAAGATATGAGTGATCTTTTTCTTTGTAAAGCTGATGTGATTCAGGCTTTTTCTTTATTGCTTAAACACTTCCATCATTAAACTGGTGCTAGAGGTTTCATATTGAGCTTACAGAATAAGCAAATTTGATAAAGGAATTCTCTTGTCCTTACATGGACAACAAAACTTTCTTCTTAATGAAGTAGGTCTTAAACTTCCCATAGCACAAAGGACCCTGTTTTCATAGGGGTTTATGTAGATGATACCACTTCAGGTGAAACTGCTGCTTCTCTACCAGTCTCCATTTTGCTAGATGCTTTTTGGGCCAGTCTAGATTGAAAATCTGAAACTGTTCAATAAAATGTCTCCTCATGTCATTTCTACCCATTTTTGGGCAGAATGCAACATTCACTAGTGGTGAATCCTGAAGTGATAGAGCTGATTTTGAGGTTAGCTGTCCAGGATTGTGCTCTTCTGGGAGACCAGGAGCATTCCTGTTAGGGATTTCAGGAAGTCAGATGCCTCCTCAAACCTCAGTAAGCCTAACTCCTAGTGTAACAACAAAAACCTACCTTTGCTTTTGCACACTGAATCACTGCCAAAAGGAGCTGCAGCTGGCCCTTGCCCACTGCCTTGTTGTTGACCTTCTCAGAGACAGTACAGGACGGTCCCATTTGCTGTCCACCATAAACTTTCACGGGAGCCACTGCTCAGAAAAGAGGATTATTTTTTACATATGGAAAATCACCAAATACCTTATGTCTGCCCATTGTCCCTCAAACCTCTCAGAGGATGTCTGTGTTGGGATTGCTGGTCTTCTGCCTCCTGTATTTTGTGGATCAGCCTTACCTTCGTTTAGTTTCTGGAAGGCAGATACAGCTTGAGCTCTGCTACTGTTCTGGTCTCGCCCTGTGTTCTTCTTTTCAGGTTTACTGGTGGGTTTTTTGGGAATTGACTGTCTTTCCCATCCCCAGAATGGTATTTTCCATGAGTACCTTCCCTGCCAATTCCTAAATGTACAGAGTCTCCATGTTCTGCATGTAATGGGGATGCAGGCACTGTCATAACTAGTGTCTAATCAAGAGAAAAAGGCCCAGGAAACTTCTGCTGGTGTTGGGTCAACCCCCTAGTGACTGACCCAATTAAACCTCTAATAACATCTTAAATTAATCAATGCCAAACTGGGAGGAGCAGTAGCAGCTGCGTTGAAGGAAACATTCCATTTCCAGGTGATGTTTGCCATTCCAGTTTCGCCCTTTTTCCTCCTTCCCAGTTGTGGTATTGCCATCATCCATTCCTTTCTCATAGGTATGGAGACTGGGTAAGTCTCAAACTGCTGGTGGTGTGATGAGATTTGGGACCAACATGCTGGGGACAGTAGCTCTCTGTGTTTTTATAATTATTATTTAAATGATATATTTAGTTCATCTGAACCTTTAATTTTGCTGCTTACTGTATGTAGGATCCACCTGGCCTTCATCCTAAATGAAAAGAAAAGACAAAATGAAAAAAAACCCTGAGACACCCCCTCCTCTCTGGTATCTTATTTATTGGCAGGCAACGGTCTTGTGTCTGCTCCAGCAGATCTGCCCACCATTAACTTAACATCCTCCCAGCTCACATTCCTGGTGTTTGGTTGTTCTTTTTTTTTTTTTAATTTCCTTTTTGTTGTTGGTTTGGGTTTTTTTTCATTCTAAGACAGACTTCTGAAATGTAAGAAACCTTATTACTATGACACTTCAAAGTTCGTTTTCATTAGGAAGGCCAAGTCAAACATTTTAAGAGGTGGGGGGAACAATCTACATTTTATTTCTTATTTATTTATCATGTTTACATCTTTTTTTTCTGTTCAAGACTCGGATGTAATAACGAAAGCATTAAAAATACTCCAATCTTCTTTTCTTTAGGCTTTTTTTTTCAGTTCTTTAAATAAAAGATTCTGGGTTTTGTTGTTGTCTGTATAAAATGTAAAAAGAGATATGTTTCTAAAGATGCATTATCATTCCTCTGTGAACAGTAGGTGGAGTTGAGGACAAATCTCAAAATACAAGATAATAATAAAATCCCATCCTGTTTTACTTCATTGTTCCCCTCCTTTTCTGTATGATTAAAGGGTTATTCCACTTTCTTGTTTGTGGTTACTTGATATTAGAACCATATTAAGATGTGTAGAAAATAGGTATCCAATTGTTTTTGCTCAGTGAGAGGATAAAATGTTGTATATATCTTGATATACTGTGTAGTTCAAAGTAACATCAATAAGGGATAGCGCATCTTTATTAGAGCGATAAGTTACTAGTGTCACTAAGGTCTACTTAAGATCCTCAGATACAGAAAGGGCCTGATTCTGATACCACTCTCCTGGAAGCAAATTGAAAGTGTCAATAGCATTTGGCTGCTGTAAAGCAGGTGTCAGGTGGAATCAAGCCTCAGTGATGAATAGGTGACTATGAGGATTATTGAAGGTTTGGGGGCACCATTATATCTTTTTTTTTCTTGAAAGTTTTAGATCATGGTTTTTCTTTTTTCTGTCTGCGGTGAAATAATTTTTGCCAAGGCTGCTGAATTGGGACCCTTCTTTGCTTGTCGCGACCTTGATATTGTTCTCGCAGTCCCAGAGAATCTCAATTCTGAGGCATTCTCTCTGGTGTTGTCTCTCTTCTGTTCTTGTTATTTTACTGTTTTACAGGCCTACAGTATTTGCACTAAAAGAAAAAGCTTGTTAGAGAAAGCTTGCTGCTATGAAAGAAAGAACATATTAAAATGGTTTTGCTTTTACAATTTTAACTGAGTAGCATTTTTTAGAATAAAATCAATTTAGACTGAAAAGAAAAAATTAATTTTCTTTTTTTTCCTCTGCACCTTCTCCCCCACTCCTTTCTTTTCCTCCCATTCCTCGGTGGTGTGATGTTCCCCTCCTTCTCCTTTGGTGCTCAGTTGTAATGATTGGCTGTATTGTTGACTATGCTGCTGAGAGTTATGACACTTGTAAATCTTGTTTTAATGACGTTGTGGACGCTCTTTTGTATAGCAAGAGCTAACTGGAGTTCTTCTCTCTCTGTTAATTGAAGTCATTAAAAAGCTCCCTTTGCCATGAACAATTAAAAGCTCGCATGTTCCTTCAATATGAACAAATGGGTACAGCATTGCCAGGTGCCTGGCTGTAGCACATTGCAGGGCTTCTTTCATTAGAGCAGCTGCAATCCAGACAGCTGTTAGCTGCAACAATGGTAAATTGGGCAGAGGCTAGCAGAGCAGACCACCTGGGCTAAAAGGCAAATAATACATAAATCCTTTCATCTTGGCTTCAAAAGGAAAGGGACAGAGTTAGAAAATGCCTGCCGAGGTGACTTTATTATTTAATCCAACTCCTGAGCCAGGAGGACTAAAAGCTCCTGCTCTGAAAGTGTGGGATGGAGAGCATGGTTGCTTCACTGGCAGTAAGGACGAGGTTAAGATGGGATTCCCTTGCTCACCTGGGAATAGATGCTGTCTCTGGACTTGAAGGTACCCAGACACAGCAGGTTAGGGGTGGAGGATGTCATATACGAGTTAAAAAAAAGGCAACAGCTGTGGTGGGAAGGAGATGTTAGGTGAGTCATGGCTAGCCAAGCTGGCACCAGGCCAAGCTGCTCCTTCCTTACTCATGTGTTTCCTTAGGAGTGATGTCTGCTTTGGCTTCCTCCTGGTCCCTGTCCCCTTCTTTTTTTACCCACCCAGCCCCTCCCCGCCTCTCTTTGTATTTTTCTTTTAACACCTGTGTTCTCGCAGTGCCATAGGGAAGGAGGTGAGAGATGTTAAAGTGAGTTATGTGGCTATTGTATGAAAGTGTTTGTGAAGTCATGGGGAATGCTGAAGGTATCAGTCACCAGAATGAGGAACACAGGCACATGCCTGTGTGAAGTGAGCTCATTGGTTGGGAATCCATATTGTAGGAAAGCTGACACAAAGATGACGTAGAATGGTTGGGGCTGTAGAGCCAGTGCCTTAGGGTGCACCATGGGGTTTAGGATGGCTCAGGGAGCGAGGGAGAGCTCTTGGGAGGCTTTTTCTAAGTGCACTCATCCTGGTGGGGCTAAAGGTAAAAGTAGTTATTTTGGGGAGCATGGCAGTTATAAGCAAATTTGCCAAAAGACCCAAGAGCATCATCTCTTAATATCTATCTCCACAGGCCTCGGGCATTGGGGAGTCCCCATTTGATCTCCTACTGAACACAAGCTTTCACTAAAGGGAGTGCCTCTAGGATTTCCTGCCTCATGAAGGGCTTTCCCATTACACTGATGCACAGAAGTATCCAGCCTCTATTTTTGTCAAACCGGCTCCCTTGGCAGTGTATGCCCCCTCCACCCCCTCCCAAAAAAAAGGCTATCAGGAGGATATGTTCTTGCTTGCCTCCTGCCAACCTGAAGTGCTCTCTAGCTCCTGTTTGCTGACAGTGCCCTTTGAAAAGGTTTAATGTTGTTTGTCTGCAAATGCTGGTTGTGAGGCTGGGTCTTCCACCTGATTTCTTCCCAGCACTGGCTGATTGTGATTACCTTTTATCATCATCAGATGCAGACACTGGAATGTCCGCACCCGTTAATATAATTTGGTTTTCAAGGATGAAATTACATGGCAGAGCAAACTTTTCCACCAGTCTTCTAGCTGTGGGAGGCCAAATTCTACCACAGTGACATGGAAATTGTGCTTTTCCTGACATCCTCATCTTATTTTAGATCTCCACTTCACACAGGGAATTTCCCCTCCTTCTGAAACAGGCTTACCCTCCCTCCACCCAGCGATGCTCAGACCATGTTGTGCAAGTGCGGGATCTGTGTGTTACCACGAGGCAGGTGTTTGCTTCTGAGCAGGGTGATCCTGGAAGACAGATCACCCATTCATTTTGCAAAGAAAGAATGTGAAGAGCATCTGCACCAACCACTCTTCCATCAGGATCAGCATATGTCCCAACAATGTCTCTATTAAGGAGAGAAGCTGAGAGGTTCCCAGTCCTCCTTTGCTTGTTCTCTCCCCATAATGTGAGTCTCACCTCTGAACTTTCATCGTGGTCCCATTTCTTACTGAAGTGCCAAAAACTGGCTCATCTCTCTAGGCATCTTATGAGGGTAGACCAGTCTTTATACAAATTCAGTGGAGGGAAGACGCCAAATGGGGCAGTGCTTTTGTGGCAAGCACAAACCCAAAGGAGTGGCATGAATAAGTCATGCCAGAGATTGCAAGTTGACAGATTTTTTTTTGTTTTTTACTTTTTTATTTTGGTCTCAAATCTGCGGGAGCAGGAACACTGCAGAAATTCTGCAGCCAATGGAAAGAATAAGCATGTGCTAAACGTGAAGAAAGCTTAATAGCAAGTAGAGCTGGAGTGGGAGGTGGGGAAAGGTGAGCATCCAGAATACTGGTTTGAAATTATTTTATTCATTGTCATGTAGGAAGGCTGTGACAGAGGAAAATTGTGACACCATTATTGCATCAGATACCCCAAAGTGGAACAAATTATGCATATTTTTTTTTTCTTTTTAAAACCCACCACCTCAAGGTCCTACACCTACTGATGTTTATGACCTGATCCCCCTGAAGTTTCAGTTCATCATAAAAAGCTCTTGAATTCAGTTGCAGGGTTTTCTGCTCCGTCTCCCATGGCAAAAGTGAGGCCCTCATTCAGCAGTGCTTGGCCACTGTCAGGACAAGGAGAATAAATCTGAGGTTTAAAAGAAGGTCTTCCTCTTGTGTTCCAGTGTAGTGAGATTGAAGATAGGTCAGGAAAATTTTCCTTGATGAACAGAAGGTAAGGCTGGGAGGAGAGGCCGGGATCTTACCAAAATGTGTAAATACCTGATGAGAAGAGGGAGCAAAGGAGATGCGGTCAGGCTCTTTGCAGTAGTACCAAAGTGACTGGACAAGAGGCAGTGGTCACAATTTGCAATAGAGGACATGAATGTAATTTTTTTACTGTGAAGATGATCAAACACCAGCACAAATTGCCCAGAGAGGTCATGGAGTATCAATCCTTGGAGACTTTCAAAACCTGACTGGACGTGGCCTGGAGGAATCTGTTCCAACTGACCCTACTTAAGCAGAGGAGTGGACTAGACACTGTCCAGAGACACCTGTCAATCTCAGCTATTCTGTGTTTCTGCTTTTAATTCAACATAGTCCAGAAGGAGTATATTGCAAGCATATTTCTTCCCCCCTTGCAGTGCTATCTCATTTGAACACTAGAATTCCTCTGTGCTAAATATCAGCTTTTTTGATGCTGGCTATGCGAGGTCAAACAGATAAGGACTAAGCTGGGAGGAGGATGTCATGGCAGACAAGAATGTAAACCGTTCAGCCTGCCGCAGTGTGTGTCTCAGATTTCCCTTTTTATTTTGCATGCTCCATTCCACAGACTGGCGTGGGGGAAGAGAGGGAGACAGGCCTTACATGGCCGTAATCTAGAGCCTGCATCTTTCAAATGACTGTACAACTCAGCAAGTTCATAGGTAGTGCCAGGAACTGTTGCCTACTTGCCTTTTGCAGGCTCTTCTGCGTTTTTACTTCTCTTGGCCAGAAGTTGTTTTTCAGGTTCCCTGGAAAGATAAACATAGATCTACAGCCAGCTATCCTAGGTGAGCTCATGGGTCAGGTGCAGTCTGCCAACAGAGCACAGACACATGCCCTGGTCCCGCACCCCCTTTCTGTAACTCTGATTGTGTCAGACAAGTTCACCAGTAGCTCCCAGTAATGACAAACACTCATGCTGGTGATCACTGAACGTGAGTGGCCACAGTAGAAGATGATGCCGGTTTTGGGCAAAGGGAAGAAATGGGTCAGTTATTTTCCTTTGGATAGCTCAAGTTATTAAAGCACTGGATGCTCTAATTCACCTAATTCCTTTTTCCAGTTGCTTATATCATGTTACTATTGTGAAATGCACTTAACTTAGTTTTCAATCTGTTTATCTCTTGTTAATAAGGGTAGAGCAGCAGATGCCAGTCTGGGCTCAAAAGAAAAGTTACATGCCAGAGGCTTATGAATGTCTCCAGTAATCTAGGGGGAAAGGTAAGCTCATGATCCTTCTACATCTCAGACCACCCTGTGGACTAGCCAGGCACAGCTCTGCTCTGAACCCTCACAGCCACAGCTTAGGGCAGGGCATCAGCACCAGCAGCGAGTAGCACAAAAGCCTTATGCGACAGGAGTTGGTTACCATAGCCTTTGTTCTAGGCTGAGGATCACTTAGAGGGCTGCAACCCTCTACTCATCCCTGGCTGCAGGGTCATGGGGGTAATGGGAGATATTAGCTGCCTTTTGTAGCCTCCAATCGAACATTGTGTTTATGAGCCACAAGGACTGTGATTAAATCTCTACTCTGAGCAATGTGCTGAGGCCATACTGGTATCTAATTACCTTCTTCACTTCTGGTGGCTGAGAAGATGAAGATTTACCTGTGACACCATCTGTAGTGAAAGGGAGGGAACAGGAAAGGAGAGTGACGTGTTCAAAACATCAGCATCAAGTGCTTCCCTTGGCCTTGTGTGTGCTCTTCTATTGCCACTAGAAGCTGGGATGGGTTGTCATCCTGGAGTGATGCTCTCCCTCCAATCTACTCTTGCTGCCCTTGCAGAGATGAGAGTGTTGCTGGAGCCACAGTCACCCCTGACCAAGCCTTTCCCAGGCAGCTGCAGGGAGCAAGGTTTCATTGTGGTGACACAGATCAGGAAGAACTGTGCAGCAAAGCTTTTGGCATCACAAGGTCCTCCA
Source organism: Cuculus canorus (assembly GCF_017976375.1). Classification (NCBI taxonomy): domain Eukaryota; kingdom Metazoa; phylum Chordata; class Aves; order Cuculiformes; family Cuculidae; genus Cuculus; species Cuculus canorus. The sequence continues at coordinate 105,130,659 of NC_071403.1, forward strand.
AGATACACTTTGAGTGTAAGAGAGTCCTGATCGCATGGACCTGTCTGTCTTAGGGGGCTGGAGGAAACACCTTCCTGTGGAATTGTTCTTAAAAGTCTAGTTGGCTGCCTTAGCAGGGTAGGTCTATCCCCCTCTGTCAGTGACTGTATGGTCCCTATTTCGTTCTTCTTTTCTCATTTGGCTCCAACTCTTGATTTGCCTGTGCAGCTGCTGCTATTGCTCTGTTATCCAAAGACCAACGGCTGCTCCACAGGCAGGTTTCTGGTGGCAGGGAGGGAGCAAGTCTGTTTCCACCACAGGGTTGTACAAAGGGTTGAATCCTGTGACTCGGTGCCATGGGGAAGAAAGCCATTACTAATCCCTGCCGTACAGCAGCTCCACCTGCCCAGCAGGATCAATGGCGCCACCTCGGCCCCATTATGTTGACTCTGAATCAGTAGGGAACGCCAAGGAGCAGGGAGGAGAGGGCTCCTCCCTGTGTGGGGTACTGCTGCCTGCCTGGGACAGTCTGATCCTCTTTTCTGCCCCTTGATTTTGGAAAAGGTGGTGAAGCACTCAGTGGTGTGTATGCCCCCAGCCTAGCCCAAACCCTAAAGGAGGACAGGCAGAGAAAAGACCCTGCTGGGATGCATGCCAGCCTTGCCAGCCCCAGGAGCACGGGATGAGCATGGGTGCCGCGCACCCTCCCCGCTGAGGCCAACCAGTTCTGCTAGCAGGTAGAGGCAGGGGTGGATCTTGGAGCCATTTCCAGGGAGCAGGCTGGTGCTGGAGAAAGCAGGGAGGTTGCGGTTGCCTCCTTGTTCCAATGTTCACACAAGGTTGGGGGATCCAGTTTTTATAAAAGGGTCCCGGAGAGAACTTGCCCATCCATCTCTGTGCTACTCGTGAAGACGACAGCTTTTTAGACTAGACCATTTAAGGAGTTCCTCAGCTTAGTGAACCTCAGCTGACCTCAGGGTATACTGAGTTTCCAGCTCAGCAGAGCAGTGTTTCAGCTGAAAACACGCCACCCAAAACTTCCCTCCTTGCATCTGGGAGGAGGATGGACTGCTGCGGGAGGGTGGGTAGCAAATGACAGCGCGCAGAAGCAAAGGTGACATTGGGTTAAGTGACTCTTGGATGTCGCCAGGTCCCTTCCTAGGAAGGATGTTGCAAACCAACAGGACCAGCTTGAATGTGAAGCAGCTTCAACAGCTTTTGGCAGGCGCTGGGGCAAGGGGGATGGGAGGGCGCCAGGCCTGCAGCACCACTGGGTGCTGCAAGTTGACACAGGAGCATCGCCCCAGCAATACAGTGTTTACAAAGGTGAAAAACATTAATAACACGCACTATGCTCCTCCTGTTGTTTCAACAAGATCAAGGTGTGTATAGGAGAGCGCGTGTGTATATACATGTGCACACACACGCACTCGCTGCGGCTGGCGCAGGATGCCACTCGGCGCAGGATTTTTCCAGCCAGGTTGCAGTCAATACTGACAAATACAGAATACGTCCTGTCTTGCCCACAGCAGCGAGGGAGCTGCAGCGGGTTCGATGCTTTCCTCCGTTTTATGAAAGACCTGGGGTGCTTTCAGCAGCATGAGGAGCTCAGGTCTCAGCTGCCTTGGGTCCAAATGGTGCATAGCCTGGCTGCTGCACCAAGCGAGTTGTAGGGGAGCGATGCCCAGCCATATGCCTTCCTCGCTGCTGGTTCATCCCTCTGTGCTCTGCTCACTCAGTGTGCTGCGCAAGACACAGGTTCAGTGTAAGAATAAAAAAAGAAGAAGAAGGAAAAAAAAAGTACGTGAGATCATATAATTAAAGATGGTATCAGAATGTCTAATTAGGATGACTGAGAGAACTTGGCTGGGAGACGCAGCCAAGAGCTGAGTTAGTGTGTTTGCCAGTCCAAAGCTCCTTAACAGTAATTAATCCTTAAATGTCCAATTGTTCAGAGTTCAAGGAAACACCTCCTACTACTGTACTTTGTGTTCCTGTTAAGCAAGGAGACACAGCAGGGCGTGTGCCCTTATTCTGTAAGAGCGACACGCCTAGGGGTGTTGTTAGGAACTAGACCGAAGGTTGAGTGTAATTATTAACTACCTAAGAGTTCCCAGCATTGCACAATTACCCAGGCCGCCTTGCAGCTGTGCACCCGCCCGGCTTTATTATTATTATTTTTTTTTAAATAGAAATGCTGAGCTTTAGTTGTGCATACATAGAAATTATACTGGAGTGCCTTCTTCTCCCCTTCCACAGCCATTTGTGCCACTGAGCTGGGATGCATTAGCGGAGGGGGCTGAGGGGAGCATGTTTATCTGTATAAGTACTGTATGAAAGTCAGTGCTCTTCGCTGAAACTCAGTAGGCTTATTTAGATTAGTTGCAAATTTGACCCAGAGATTTTTCCTTTGTTTTGATGCTGTCAGCGACTCTTGCATTAACATAAAAGCTTTGGCTATTTACTCTTGTGCAAACTCATTCTGTTTACATTTTTGAGGTGGGTTGTGTTGTTTTTTTTTTTTTTTTTTTTTTTTTTTGTTGACATCAAGAGGGGGAAAAACCTGAGGGAAAGAAGCATAGATTTGATTTGTTAGGTGAAAAGAACTGCTTGTCATACTATAAGTCTTCTGCCATCATTGGTCCCTTGTCTGGGCAGTCGCTGGGATGGTGGGAATGGGTGCTTGGGGTTGAAGGCAAGTGGGTTTGAGAAGCTGAGCCACTGCCATCTGCTGCATTCAGGGAAGCCTAGCTCAGTGGCAGCATCACAGACAGGAGAGAGCTATGTGTTGTTTCCTCAGATGCAGCATCATCTTTTAAGGTGCGTTTCTGTGTTTTTATCCTCTCTCATCTTTTTTCAATTGACCTTTTCTGGCAGGTGTGGCAAGGGCCGGGCTGGGAGCCGGCTGGCCAAAGTTGCTTCTGCAGGGGATCATTAACTCGGGCGTCAGCCAAGGCCATTTAGTGTTTATAAAACTCAGACAATTAAACACGGCAGAAGTCCTGAAATGCTATAATTGGAAAGCAGACTGTAACAATGTCCACTGAGAGGGACCGGCTCCCTGGCACCGAGGTGGGATGGGCAGCAGGGCTGGGAGGGCATGGCCACGCCATCCCGCCAGCCTGGCTGGGTTTGGCTGGGGCTATATCATGCAAACGTCCTTGTCCTGCCAAGAAAGGGGACTTGTCCAGGATCAACCGAAAGCCAGGAGCTGTCTTGGGCATGTGGACCTAGTCCCCTGCTACCCTGTGCCCCCATGGGCCCATGGTGGGCCCCCATGGCAGCCTGACATTGCTCCTACCGTCGTTCATCAGGGCATGAAGACCCTTCCCTGCGAGGCTGCCGTTTTGATAGGGTGAAGGGGCTGGCTTTGTCCTGTGGTTGCTGCCTGGGGATTTGGAAATTGCCATTAACAGGGCCCTGAGTCCCAGGCAGGCTTTAGAGCAGCCAGTCAGGAGTGAGATGGTTGGGGCTCTTCCTGGTTTATACAGTGCTCCTGCAACCTGGCCACCACTCTTAGCCAGTCTCGGGTACCGCAGTACCAAATGCTTGGTTCCCCACCAATGATTGAATGGCCACAGGGAGCTGTGTCAGGCAGCTATCGAACTTGTTCTCCAAGAGATCTACATCTTCTGTAAAGTCTGGCAAGTGGGGAAGATGTCAAGTACCAGTCTGGGATCTCTACAGCTGTGCTCCAAGCTCTGCAACTGACTCACTGTTTCACCATGAGCACATCACTTCACCTTTTTGTGACTCAGAATTTTCATCTATCAATTAGGGATTTATGAGGTTTAATTAAGGTCTGTAAAGCCCTTTGAGATCCTTGCTTGAAAGATGCTGTGCAGGCATAAAGTGGTGTATGCAACGAAGAAAACAAGAGAAATTAAATACTCCAGACGAGAGAGAAGAGAGGGCAGGTTTCCCACTGCTTGGTCTCCCAATTACATGCTCCTTGTTTGGATGGAAACCTTACTTTAACCTGTGGACAAACGAACTTGTTCACCCTTTCTTGCAACAGACAGGCGATGACGTGCAGCAGCGTCTTACTCATTAGTTAGCCTTCAGTCATATTTCCAGAAGTATGAGCAAACGGGGAAGGGGGCAGGGAGAGAGGGCGGGCAAGGAGTATGAATTCCAGAGAAAAGGGAACTATCTGAAAGCAAGCTAGGATGTGCAAGGGCCTTTATTGCTGCTGCTGAGATCTAGCTCTGTGTAGTAACAAACAGGAGTAGATCTCATCTGTCCCTAGAGGTACGTGCCCTGAAGCAGGGAAGAGCTGATGAGTTACAGCAGAGAGGAAGCAAGAGAATCTTCTTATGCAAGGCATATATTTCAGTGTCAGAGAGGTGGCAGACTCAACTCGAAGGAATCTGAGGAAAGTGTTTGAACATAGCTAGAGTGAAAAGTTTTTTATCTATATGTGTTTTTTTTAACATGAAGGCTTTGTTTCAGAAGTCATTCAACACTTTGTTTCAAGCTTGTGCTTAAATTTAGGCATGTGCTTAAGGCCTTTGCTGAATGGGCACATGCCCAAATTTGTTTAGATACTTGGTGGAAGCCAGATCGAATCTGAGGAAGTCTAAAAGCAGCTATGAGTCTAGCCAGACTACGGAGCCGCAGAAAGCAGTAATATATGAACAGCCTTGCCATACTATTCATAAGGTCAAGTTGACCTGGAGGAGGAATGGGCAAAAAGGAAGCTCCATCTCCAATATTTATTTTTTCCTTTGCTTGCTGTACAAACAACCCTGTGGAAGCTGGCTCCAGTAGGTGTGGTCTGTGTATGCACTTCTGGGTGTGCCACTTTGTTGTGTTAAAAGGACCATTCCTCACCTGAAAGCAAGTTTCCAGGTTGCCACTGACAGTCACATCAAAACTCATGACCCCTCCCATCCCCCACCTGCATGCCTTCCCTCTTACATAAAAAACCAGAGATGCCTGTTGAGATGAAATCCAAACTAGCTCTGGATTTGGTGACTGTCTTTGTTCTATGCTGATCTGGTACCCCTCTGCATATCTTTCTTCGGAGCTGCCAGGGAAAACAGATGCACAATAACTGCTGCTGGCTAGAACAGCCCCCTGCATTCAAGGCAGCCGTCCTCACTCACCTCCTCTGTCCTGGAAAAAAACTCCCCCAGTCAATTCAGGTTTCCTCAGGGTTTCTTAAGCTTTCCGTTGGACTGGCTGGTCTGCTCTAAAATCCATCTTTCTGAAAGCACTGGTGCCTCAAATTTGGCACAGTATTTAGCATTGGTGGGCACTCTTTTGAGATAAAGCATAATAATGACCTTCTGTGACACACTTATGACACTCCATTAACATATCCCAAAAGAAATGTTTGTTTTTGTTGCAACAGCAGCATACCGTTGACTCATTATATGATCCACTCTAATTCCTCCAGATCCTTTTGTGTAGTACTGCTGCTTAACCAATTATTCCAAGTCATTCATTTATGCACTTAATTTCTCCTTCCCAATCATAGTACTTTGCTGTGTTTTTATTGAATTTTATCCAGTTGATTCTGAGCAGCTTTTGCAATTTATTGAAATCACTTGAAATAATAACGTGCAGATTAATTGTTCAGAAAATCCTATGCACAGGCCCATGCCTGCACCCATAGCTGCTTCCAGAGCCCAGCCTTTCCATCTTAAAAACAAAGGCCTCTAGCACCTGATGGCATTCTTGCAATATTCAGCTGAAATGTCAGGATGAAGCCTGGCAAAGCTGTGAATTTTGGAAGGCTCTTTCAATGGAAATATGGAATGAGAGCATCTGTTCAGCTGGCAGTGGCTTTTGGGCTCCAATAATCTAGCATTGGTTTGAGTCACTGATATTTTATGTTTTATTAGCGGTCTTCAAAGCAGGCAGTTGCTGAAAATCTGCAAGCTTGAAATTGGCTTCTGGCTGTAAGGGAGGATACGGAGCTACTGTTGTGTGGTTGTACAACTGGACAACTCCAGATCTTATCAAGAATTGCCTGGCCTGGGCTTCCCCTCCAAAGGACTGGAGCTACAGCTCCACCGACATTACTTTTTCTCCCCGTCTGGATACGCGTTGTTTTCAAGAGTGAACATGTAGGAATTTGCTGTCCTCTGGTGGCAACTGTGAGAGTCACGTTTCCTGAAAAAAATGTGTGACCCTCCAAACGCGTCAGCAAGACCAACTGGCCATACCTGGACAAGCCAGAGTAGTGGTATTTCTTTCCACCCCACACTGTAAATATTTCTAGCCCAATCTGGTTTCTATTGTTTCTGCACGCTCACCCCTCCTATTTATTTTATGCCTAGGTAGCCGCACCCCTTTCTGGTGTGCTGAGGTGTGCGTGACTTTGGGTTTAAGATTGCCATGATGGTGTTTGCTTGCTGTCCCTCTGTGATTTCTTTGCCTCACAAAAGGAAATTTAGCTTCTATAAGCACCTCTGTACAGTTAGTGGAGGCTTTAGCTGCTTGCCCTTGCATGCTCCCTACGTAAAATAAGTGTGACTATGTCCAAAGGCCTTTCAACCCACTCCTCTAAGCACTGAATCTATTACCCCCAGGCTTGCCCTAATGTGGTTCCACTCACTGAGTGAAAAATGTGGTGAATAAGAAGACACGGAGCACCTGGACAGTGCATGTTTGGCTCTTTTAGCCACAAAACAGGTGAGAGCAGCTCCAAGTATGGCATAGATGGTGAACACTATGGTGGGAGGATGTGTTTGCCTCAGTCTGTGGTGTGTAAAGTATGCAAAGGGAGGATGCTGAGCCATAAGCTCTCGGCTCCAGGTGCCTCTGCTAGGCATGGACAAAAACCAATAGCCCTCAAAGACCTTGAAGTTCAAAGGTCTTTAAGTGTTTGGTGCAGCTGCAGCCAGAAGGGTGAGCCTCATCTCTTGTGAGGAAAAGCAGCCTTACCCCTTCTTCTCATCTCATCCAGTATGTTAACACTTGGTAGTCTTGTTTTCAAGGGCAGCACAGGTCTGAATGATTCAAAAGGAATATAGCACAGCTGGGGCTGGCTCATTGAGGTCAAAGGGAGACATTTTCTGACATGTAGAGGCAGGCTGAGAAACAAACTTCTGTGGGGGAATCAAGTAAACAGAAGGGTTTTGGGGTGTGGGTAGATGGACTAGCAAGTCTGGGACATCATGGCACCTAGACAGGCTGACCCCATGGAGTCTGTGTGTTATACCTTCATGTGGGAAGAGCTTCAGAGAGCACAGGAGAGTCAGGAGCTTCCCACATGGTTGCTGCAATTACAGCACTGGCTGAAAACAGAGCCCCTTTGTGGCGTGAATACAAACAGCAAAAAGCTGGCACTGCTCTGGGAATTTTATTACTTAGTGGAACAGAAAGGGGGAAAGGGAATACTAGTGTTTCCATTTTATGGAGAACCACAGTGCTTTGAGACCCAGGCTTCAATTCACAGAGGTATTTATTTAAGTGCTCATTTTCCATGCAAATCTTCAAGAATTACGTACTTCGGATCTAAGCATTGATGAACTCATGCTGAGACTCACAGGAAGAGAGCCTGCATTTTCTGGTCCCTACTCTAAAATGCCATCACTGTCTATCAGAGGCAGACAGACTCCTTCCCTTTGCTATCCACCTTCCTGACAGCACCGCTCTCTCAGGGCTGTGGTAGAGCTAGCAGACTCTCCCAAGTCTGTGGCTGTAAACATGGCTCTCCAAAAATGAGCACTATCTCCCGATCTGATAACTGAGGAGCCAAATGAAGATGAGGCCGCGGAAAATAGCTGGTCTCCAGCTTCTTGCTGCTTACAGACTCAAACAAATCCTGATGCTACAACAAAGTCAGTAAAAAGTCTTTAGCAGAGGATATTTAAATCTTGGCTTCTGCTGTTCTTCTGGTGCTCAGAGCCCTCAGTTGACTTGCAGACATCATTGTGCTTCAGCTGGCCTACAGAAGGGTAATGGCTAGCAGGAGGACTGCCCTTTGTTCCCATAGCCCCAGGGCTCCTGCCCCTGTGGAGCAGGGGGGATTTCAGCCTATGGCATAATCTGCAGCTTGCCTAGATCAAAGGCCTGGAAGCTGCTAGATAAGGTAAGGAGGAGCAGTTCCAGCTTATGCTGTGAGGGTACACCAGGTTCTTGTGAACGAGTAATGGGGCTTGTGAGACCTATGCCAGCTGTACAAACCACAAAGACAGTCTGGGTACCTCCAGCTCCCTGGCAGTGCTGGACACAGCCTGTGAAGATGGATCTCGTGCTTTACTTTGGAGCCAGCCTCAGGTCAGTGGGTAAAGGGCTTGTACCCTTGCCAAGTGATCAAACAATCTGTGTGGGAGATTTTGCCCTCCTCCAGGCATAAGGAAAAAATTTTGAGTTTCATTCACTTATTAGCATTGGATTTGAGGTTTTATTGTAATATTGCTGCTTTCAGCTACTGCTGGGTATTCACAGGAGGTTGCTGCTTCATAGTGTACCCAAACCAAGGGCATAACTTCAGCTGGGACCTTGCTTATTTACTTCTTTACCACCACAGCTCAGGTCTCTATAGCAGCAGCTCTGCCAATCCCAAATATCCAAGTGAAGAATCCAGTGCTCCAGTCAGGTGTTGAGCTTAAAAAAAAAAAAAAAAAATGTTAAAGAAGTGGGTTTGAGGCTTTGCCTTTGCATTTGTTTTTACACGTATTTTTTTTAAGCGATTTTAGAAACCATTGAGATCCTCCTTGTCTACAAATCCAGAAGTTTGTTGTTTTGTTTTTAAGGAGGTCATGAAGTATAACAAAGCCTTTTGCCCATTTTCAGTAACCTGATCATACCCAGAGCGTTGCTTTCAAACTCCTGCCCTGAACAGCTGGATTAACATTGGTTTCTTTATAGAATCATAGAATGGTTTGGGTTGGAAGGATGATCTTCAAGATCATCCAGTTCCAACCCCCGTCCCCTGCCGTGGGCAGGGGCACCTTCTCCTAGATCAGGTTCAAAAGCTCAAAGCCTCATCCAGCCCAGTTTCAAACACATCCGCGGACAGGGCATCCATGACATCTCTGGGCAACACGTTGCAGTGCCTCACCACCCTCACAGTAAAAAATTTCTTCCTAATATCTAATCTAAATTTACTTCCTTTCAGTTTAAACCCATTACCCCTTGTCCTATCACTGCCCTCCCTGATAAGGAGCCCATGCCCATGTTTCCTGTACGCCTCCTTTCAGTACTGGAAGGCTGCTATAAGGTCTCCCTGGAGCCTTGTACTCTCTAGGCTGAACAACCCCAACTTTCTCAACTTGTCCTCATTCGGGAGGTGCTCCAGCCCTCTGACCCTCCTCTGAACTCGCCTTAACAGATCCATGTCCTTCCTGTGCTGAGGACTTCAGAACTGAACGCAATACTTTCCTTTCCCTTTGAGTATCTGCGTTCCCTCCAGCAGGTGGTAGCAGCCTCCTTTAAGCTGTGCAGCTCCTCTGCCTGCTGACGCAGAATTGCTGCCCCTCGATTCACGTCCCTGGCTGCCCTTGCCCTCACTTCATCTCTTCACTTTCCACTGCACGCCTGAGCTCTCCTGTGGAGGAAGATCTGCTGTTTAGGTCCAGAGCGTACATTGCATTTACAAGCAATGTGAAGCACAGTAACAGGAGGCAGTGGCACAACATCACAAGGACATGTGAAATGGGTCACTGTTTTATATGATTTACTCCTATATGATTTTTACATGATTTACTCTTACAGCGCTATAATGTCCTACCCATTAAATATGAGGGTCTCGTAGACAGAACAATTCAGTTATACACTTCCTTAACAATAAAATCAAGATCTAAGAACTAACTGAAGTACTCACAAATCATAGATAGGCTGTATCTTCAGATGAAGTGGAGAATCAGTTTACTTTGTATTTCCACAACAAGTCCTCTGCTAGGCTGGCGTAATATGATAGTTTTGTGGATGCAGCTACATTACCCTCTGTTTTATGGCCTCTGCTTTTAGCAGCCGAGCAAGCTACTTCCCTGACTTACTCAACAGAAGGTTGTGCTTGTGGTGACAAGTATCATGGGTTTAATTATGAGTAGCTGAATGCCTTATTTTTTTTGTGTGCATGGTGGTTTGGTTTTTTTTTCTCTTTTTCTTTTAATGTGCAGCCATATATACACTCTTTTCTATTTTAAAACACTGGTCTTGTAGGGGAGGACATACATAGGTTGTTAGAGTTTCTGGTTTTCAACACTGTATAAGTAAAAGGAATTCAGGAAAGAGCTCTCTTTAACTGAGCAGATAAGGAAAAACTTAAAGACATGATAGAAAAATCCCTTGGCTTTCCAAGCTGTAGCTCCCATATCAGGTATGAGACGTGAAGATCTAGATATAATATATAAGCCACCTAAAAATGTAGTAAATGACCAAAAATTTGGCTAGTGTGTTTTAGTGCATATGTTTGAGTATCTGTTTGGGTGTTGCTTACTTTAAAGCTGTAACTGGGAACTAACTTTTGTTTTTATGTTGTTACACACTGTTAGGCCTAAACATGTGAAAGAGCTCCTTTTCTTGAGAACCTACTGAGGCACGGAACTTCTGCTCTTCACCACCATCTTCTATGCAAAACTCTTATGTGCCGGTTCTGTGCCTTCTCCATCCAGGGCAGGTGACAAGGAGACTCACTCAAATCCATCCAGATTAGCTAAAAGATGCAGGTAGCTCCACCTGAGCAGCAGGCATTTTAGGGAAGGCACAAGATGTTTTGTGTTGATCATTAGGTAATTAACTACCAGCTGCAGTTCCCTGGGGTATTCTTAAATACCATCAGCTGAGGGTTAGCTTACGGTCTGGAGCTTTCTGAGCCTTCTGTGAGATACAGCTTTGCCCTTGTAGGAATGTAAAAACTTTAATTTGTCTCTGACACCTTCTGCATTTAAGAGAAATTTCTCTCTTCTTTTTTTGCAAACTTCTTTGATCTTTGCTGCTACTTGCTATTTGCTGTTCAATCTAGGAGCTATTTTGATGCTTGTGTGGTGAGAAGGAGTGTTTGTAGATTAACAAGCTTTGCATTTAATGCTGTTTCCCTTCTGGAGTGTGTCACAGTGTCTAAAGGCTAAGCTTTTGCTCTGGGAACTGTGTTTTATAGCAAATGTATGAATTAACGCTATCTTCCTTTCCATGTTTTGCTTGCTGTACAGTAAGGAAGAGACTTTCTGGGATTTTAATGAGTTGCCACTCATTAAGAAGTCTTTACATCCAGAATTAATATTGCATTCCGATTTTTTCCAAAGTGAAGTGGACCTAAGGTCTATCTCCAGTGTGTTCCTTCAAAGACTGTCAAATTTCAGTCATGGAACAACAGAAAGCCACAATAAACAGCCCTTTGAAGGACAGCCCTTTGAAGACTGCCTGAGATGGGTGTGTCAGAGGCTTATTTAAGCATTTTAAGCTGTTTACTTAACCACCTTCCCATTATTCATGTAGGTGCTCTATCTGGGTGTCATGGGCTTGGAAGAGACCAGAGGGCACTCGGTGCTTTGTGTGAGGACAGCAGAGGTTTGATTCTGAGACTGTAATCAAAGTACAGAAGAGTCTCGCTGAGGAGCGTCATATCATGGTCTAAGTGGCATTTCTGAACACTCTTTGAATCTGCAGAGTTGCCCAGGCTAATTCAATGGCATTGTAGCCAGAGTTTTGGAGACCTGGGAGGAATGAGAACAGAGTTACAGATCCCTCTTCCAGTGCTCTGTCTTAGCAAATACGAGTGATGTATACCCTAGTGAATGAAAATTGGCCATAAGGAGAACTACCCACATCCCCTGGACTGAAGCTGTAGAGGTGGTCTTTAATGCGCCTGCTACAAGGACTGGTGGTACTGAAACATTTGTGTAATTTCCCTTAGTGTCTCTCTGCTTCTTCTCCCACTATTGGGGACTTTATGATCATGGGAGAAGTGACTCATCCCCTACATTGTCTCACTCCAGGATAGGGTTTCACAATACAAGGCAGAGCTGCGCTGTCCTATGCCATGTCTTGCTGTTGCTCTGGGTGGAGGCTCGTTCTCTTAGCTTGGATCATTGCCCTCCCACACTCTTCTGTTCTGTCTCTGATGTTCTGAACATGCCTCTGTCAGCCAGTTAAACTTAAGTTTTTGGAGTCTCAGCAAGTCAAATCATCTTGGAGAAGGACCTGATGGTTCTGGAGCAGTGGAAGAGAGACAGGCACAGCATGAGGCTAGTTGAAGGCTAGGAAGGAGCAGAGCCAGGGAAGGAGATGAGGAAGAGCACAACCTTTCTTTTTGGATGGCTGTAGGCTATTACACAGGGCTGGGCTGCCTTTGTTGCTTCATGAACAGATGTTCCTTCCCTGCCTGGTAGAGACAAGCCAATGTCAAATTAACGTGTTATGTATTGCCTGGAAGAGCCTTGACCCTATGTGAAGGTCAACCTACTTGTGTGATGTAGGTTATCGTATTTGCTGGGTGTCCCCCTTGAAAAGTGGCCAGCTGTCTCTGAAAAAAAGTGAGAGAGTTGTGCCACCTCTTTATTCCTTTGACCCTTGAATGAGGCGATTTATATGGGGCTGTATGTGTCTTTGAAATAAGATACCATTGTTGCTTTGCTTTCCAAAGGTAGAGAGGCTAATCAATTTTATGGCTGCTGAGTTATCAACTTGCTAAAATATAAAGGGGAAGAAAGAAGTGAATTTTTTTCTTCACAGCCTTGACGTCTGACAGATAGCACTCCAATATTATCAGTTCATAGAGGCACTTATCATGAAGCTATTGTTAGGCCTGTTGTTCCTTTGGTTGCTCTCCTCAGAAGGTAGGTTTTGAAAGGTCCTTTGAAAATTTGAATTACACAGTATTTAGCAACCTATATTTTTAGCTGTTGCAAGGTGGGTGTATAACAGCAGTCTTAGAAGCAGGATGAAGAAAATCTGAGTAGAATTGTGATCTTGCATGTAATTTTGGGTGTGTTTGATCACTTTTGATAAAGATTCATGCACTGATTTACACTGTTCTGGGAATGGACTGCATCTTAGGTAGGCACTAAAACTTTCTGATGAGAAAAACCATCATCAGATTATTAGACTAACAGTGAGATCTTCCCCAAATAGTACAAAAATTCAAGCAGGGGGCAGAAGTTTTCTTTGAATTCGTATCTATGATCATTATCTTTTCAGTGATAGAAGATTATGTGAATGCGTTAAGCGGTATCCTGGCACTCAGGGCATCGTTGTTCAGATTTCTGCAGATTTCAGGGTAGGAGGGTGTTTTTGTTCCCTATACTGGGTCTGTGAAGTCCACATTTGGTACCATATGCCAGTTTTGTAGGTGCTCTAGGACTAAAAATGCTCTGCGTGTTTTGGCCTCATTTGCTTTGTGCTTCAGCTGTCTGCCTGGAAGAAAGCAATGCTAATACTGCTTTACCTTACCAGTACACAGGGGTAAGTATTGTCAGAGGATTACAATATGCTCTGATAAATAACTAACTGTTAGGAGGTTTTGGTTCCTAAAATAAATAGAAGAAATGTTCACATTGGAACTTTTTAATTTAGGGGAAAAATGCACAGTGGAGTTCCTGTGACAACTTGTTTCAGAAAAAATGTTGATTAGTAGTAGCCTGTGAGAATTATCAGCTGAAACAGGATAACTATAGGGGCAACAGAGGAGGGATTATAAAGTCTTTCCCAGATTTTGGGGAAATTGTCAGAAATTTTTTTTTTCTTTTTTTCTGGTTGTCTTCTGAGAATTAAAAAGACAAGCTAGAAATATTAGATGATGGAATAAGGGACTACCTATAATATTTGGAGCAGCAAGAGTTTCCATCCGATAGAAAGCATAAGTCTAAAGCAAACTAAGAGAACTTAAGAATATATTCTTTGTTAGGTTAAAATTTAATCAGCCAAGCCCAAAATGAATCTGAGGGGAAACAATGAATCATTGTTGAAGGAATAAAAGTGAATACATCCTTTTTTATATACCTCTGAAACACAGAGTCTGTAGTGCTGACTGATGTATAAAAGAAAATTGAAGCCCAGCAGAAAGGCTAAATTAATATTTTTTTCTGTGGTCTCCTCTGCACAAGCACTTAAAAAATGCCATGCTCTGGAAGCTTTTCAGTGGAGGGGACAACTGGGGAACAGTCAAATCCGTGAACAAATTGATAACAAATAGAATAAAATCTGCCAGAATTAGATGATATCCACCCAAGGGAGTGAGCCCAGCAGATATATGAACATGTCCATGTATTAACTGTGGTGCAAGCTGTTTCTTGAGTCAGCATTGATGTCAGGAATGGAAGATGACAAATATGAAACTAGTTTTTATAATGGGTTCATTTTTAGAAGGACTTGCAGAACTACAGTTGTAGTTGTACAAGAGCAGTAACATTGACGTCTGTCCTAGGCTAATTTGTGATTGCAGCATAAAGAACAGAGTGAGCTGAGTGAGAATAAGTATGATATGATAGGGGAGCCTCCCTGTGGAAATGATAGAGAAAATCCCTTTCAATGGGCACATGCCCATGGACTGATTATTCAGCTGATGTGTGTTTGGATTTCCACAAATCTTTAGAAGAAGAGATCTTAAGGAATCTAACTGCCTTGATATAAGGGTGAGGGAACCTTTATGGGTCCCTGGTTAAAAGCTGGAAACTGAAGAATCAGGTGGCAAATTTTCAAACTGTGAGAAGAAAGGAGTGTGAACCTGCAGAGGTTCATATTGATCTGCATTGAGGTGTGTGCTCTCCTTGTATTCAGAAGTGGTCTGGATAAAGGGACATGCTAATTTGCTCATGCATAACTATTCAGAATGCTCAAAATGTAATGTAAACAAGTAATATATGTGGGAAAAACTTACTCTAGCTATGTGTACTCTATGGTGAACTCTAGATTAGATACTGCTTGGTCACAGACTGTAGCTACCTGAAGGCATCAGCTCAGTGTACAATTCCAGGAATTGTGTGGGGGGAAACAGCATAGAAAACGCATTTCTTCTGCTGTTGCATAGGTCCATAGATCATCTGTATCTGTACTTTTAATCTCAAAAAAGATGTGGGAAAAAATAGGAGGAGGATAAAGGGGAAGAGTGCTCAGACTTACAAAAGAACTTCCACGTGAGGTCAAATAGACTGACTCTTCAGCCTGGAAGAAAGGTGGATTGGGTACATGGTAAAGACATACACAAAATGATAAATTTTGTGGAAACAGGGGAATGACTATTCTTTACAAAAGCAACAAGGAAACAGATCTAATTATTAATAAATAAGAAAGTACTTTTTTCCAACATGTAATTAATGATGAAACATCTTTGGCAGAGGACTTGGCAGGGAAGCCAAAAATGTGAAAGGATTAGAAAAACAAATAGACAAATTCATGGAAAAAAGGTCTCAGAGTTCTTCAACATTAAGTAATTGCTTGCTCAGGGAGGCTGACAGCACAGATATTTGGAAGGATAGAGCATGGAAGTATAACTATTTTCCTTATTTTTTTTCCTCTAAGCATCTGCATTTGGATGTTGTCAGAGTTGGAATCCCAGATAAGGTGGACCTTCAGTCTGACACAGAAAGGCCATTTTTAAACCTTTGAAATATCAAGAGACCATCCTCTACCTGACCATTCCTGTCCCATCCTGCCCCCCTCCTGCTCAGTCCTGAAAACTGGAATTGGAGCGTCTTTCTCCCTCAGTGTAACCTGTGGGTTTATTCTCAAATATAGTTGAAATTACTCTTTAAAATATCAAAGATACTGAATTTCTACAGCAGATTTGTGTGATGCAGATGAGTACCTCATTGTACACACCTCCAATATCTCATAGAACAGAGCTGGGGTTTTGGTTGTCATCTTCAGTAAAGCATCATTTGAAAACATGGATTGAATGAGAACAAATTTTAAATAGAATTTCATGTAACAGGTGGGCAGCAACGGTCTCAGCTTTATACAAAGTACAGTAAAATAATATAAATTTGCAAATAGCTCTTCACTGAAACCCAAGTAGGGGAAAACAAAAAAACCCAAATGCATGGAAGTTGCTGACAGTTGTTGAAGATGGTCTGGTAATGCCCGTCACGAGACGGGGTGAGATGGTCACAGGGAGCAACAGGTGCTTTCTGCCACCATGCTGATCTCTGCGTGCACTGGTACCCATGTCCACAGGGGCTATCCAGAGCCCAGTGCTCAAGCCAGGCATGTCACCTTTTTGCAACGTGAGCACTGCTGGCTGTCCTGTGCCTAAGCACGTATCACCTGCTGGGCTGAATTGGCTCTGTATTTCCTCTGTCTTTGGTGTGGAAAGAAAGGTGTACAAGCAGAAGTTTACAGTAGGACTAAATATTCCAAGATTAACTCCTGGATGTTAAAGGACAGTTCTTCTAACCATAGAAAGACTTGTTATGAGACTTGTTGGATGCTGGTGGCTTCAGTGTGGCAAGCAGGGACAATTTTTTTTGTTTGCTGAAATAGCTACAGGTCTGACTTCTGGCTCCACAGGCTGTTTCATCTGTCAGCACTCTCTACTAAGATGGGCAATTGCAGCTTTTTCTGTGTTGCTATAAAAAATTCACAACAGTGTGATGTTGCTCTCTGAATGTGGAAGATGTAGATTAATGTGAATTGCTCCTTTCTAAGGAGTTCCACCTTGTACGTTACTCGAAATTTGGACAGAATAAGACTACAGCAATACGTGAAGTGTGCTGAAGAAAAAAAAAAAGAGCAGGTAGGAAAGGCCTTTAGAAGATGAGGTTGGTTGAGGAGGTCCACAAGGAGTCCATCACCTGTATGTATGACTTCGTTGTAGTCCAGTAATTTCAACATATCTCACCTGCTTTTAATAACCGAAAGCTTTTTCTAGTATAGCAAAAACTAAGAAAGTACAGGTGGTCATTGGGGTGAGCCTCACTTTTAGAAAGTAGGGTAGAGGAGAAAGCTTGTTCCTCTCAGGATTGTATATGGTTCAGTATATCTAGTCTTCTGAAGTGTTTTTCTAAGGAAAAAAAATAGTACAATTCATTCTTTTAATGTCTTTAAGGTAATGCAGATCATCTGGAAGAACAGAGAAAACTAAAGGTAAAGTATGAGTACAGCTTTTTTTTGCTTTTTTTTTTTCAATAACTATCACAACCTCTCTGGCTGTGTCTTCCTCAGAGGCAGGCAGAAAAAGAAGAAATACAGCTTGGTACTGTAAACCGTTAAATTCTGGAAAGAATAAATGCAAAGCAAATGATTCAGCAATGTGACATTGCAGCTGCAAGATTATAGTACCTAATCAGGAAACAAAGTTTTCTCTGAGCACCATTTGTTATTAGATTGCATGTCCTGTATGTACATCAGTTGTGGTTAGCACTTGTTCCTGGATGCTCTGTTGGTTTTTTTGAAGCACAACATTAAATGCAAAATGTGTGCATCACTGAAGTCCTCCAACTGAGGGAGTGGGGCTGTAGTGGCCATTGACACAATATGGGTTTCACCTTTACATAATAGTGGTGGTCAGCTGGCCAAACATGGTCATAGAGAAAAAGGAAAGCTCTAGCAAAGTCACCCCAGGGGCTTGTCCTTCACCTCTCCTTAAAGTGCCAGATGTCAGGCCATACCAACACTCAGGGTGCAGGAGGGCATTAAATAATGTTCCTAATGGTACTTAGCCGTTTCTCATGCTGCGTGAATAACATCATTTGTGTCCTTGCCTTCATTTTTTTTCCCCACTTTAATTCCTTATATTGCCACATGGAAACTTTGCCAGTTGCCAAGGTCCCGGATCATGCTCTTGATTCATTCTACCTTTTGTGTTGCATATTGGAATTGTAGTTTCTTGTTGAGTATGTTGTGTGCCCCTTGGCTTGACACCTTCCTGATAGAGCACTCACATCTTCCTGTCTGCAGCTATGGATGTAGCAGGTTGTGTTCAGCACATTCGATTATTTGCTCAGGTCCAGTTCTGTGGCAATCAATAAGAAAATTAAGCAACAAATGTACGGTTTTGGAAGAGTGGATTTGAAAATGCAGCTGTCCAGGTCTCTGTTCCCATATATTTCTAGCTGAGATGTAATTGTTCTTTAAAATGATTCTTTCATGAGTAAGGGCTTGGTACTGTGCGAGAATGGAGCCTATATGACCCTTCTTTCCACAAATTTTTTTTGTTAAATCTAATCAATCAACTAAATTTATTTGTTTATGTCAAAGGCTCTAAGAAGCTTCCAGTTTTCATGTGAGCAGGCAATGTTACCTGAGACTCCTTCATCATCAGGTTTGCGTTTAATATTGTCCTTGCTTTCCCTCCCAAAATTATTTGAGAATGGGTTGAGGGAGAAATCAGCTCTTTGAGGGGACATGTATGTGTGGGATGTGAATGAAGTGATGATAAGCTCTATGATCTCTTTAGTTTTTTTGTTCTATTCATAATTTCTTTTCTGCCTTAGTTTCTTCAGCTGCTAATTGAGGATGACACTACTATTGAATTCATTCACAGCAGTGTTCTGTGATCTCTTCTTGCTTGATGGTTGAGAATTTCAGTGCAACTGAGCACACGAAGTATTTACTGAATACCTGAGTCAACCTTCTCATACTCTCTGACTGATTTAAAACTGCCAATTGAAAAGATCAGTGTAGACTTCTCGTGTTTTAATCAATTTTGCTGTGTTTTAGTATACTGATGAATGTAACTTTCTTTCGAGGTTAATGCTTTTTTTTTTTTTAACCTAATTCTTTCCCTTTTCTGCAGTTCATGCTTTGAGGCCAGCTGACATTAAAACAGTTGCTGCAATAGGAAGTTTGCAAAGAGTAAGTACAAGTGGGGCAGTTTTCTGAATGTGACCCATTTCCTCCGTTCGGACTCTGTGATGAGGTGAGGAAGTGAGCTGACGATGTATTTTGGGGTCCCAGGTGGGGTGTTCAGGACTTGAATCTTTCCAAAAGCATCAAAGGCTTCTGGTGAAAAATGACTGGAAATACCTCCTGTTCAGTGTTCCGGTATACCATGAGTCTAAAAATAGCCAGCTGACTTTGTGCAGGAGGAAATGTGATCCCACTGCTCTTGCAGAGAACCTTGATTTCTATTAGAGTGCTTAGATTTTCCAAGCAATGATCATAACAGATTGAATAACTGGAATAAGCAGCTAGGGAAATTCAAACTGGAAAAAAAGCACAATTTTGGTGATCACTATTAGAATAAATTATTGGGAAATGCTGTAGATTTTCCATCCTATTGAAGTGTTTTCCATAGAGACCCGTTTCCTGTCTGGAAGGCAGATGCTCTAGAAGACTCAAAGACGTAATTCTGATGTATAAATGACTGGGTGAAGTTCCCCTGCCTGTTCTAATACATTCAGATTTCAAGGATCCTTGCTTATCTTAATGGTTGGAAGCAAATATCTAAAATAGATTTAGGGCCTAATTAAAAGAATTTAGTCACAATTCTTAGGCTTAAAAGAAGTGTAGGTATGCACACTGGGCAAAAAATTGGCAGCCATTGCAGGGGCTACAACTGCAAAGAAATTGGAGAGATTTATTTTATTATTTATTTATTTGTTTTTATTTATTTTATTTTATTTATTTTTAACAGGCACCATGCTGTCTGAGTGCCATCCATGTAAATTATGTAAATGACTTCAGGTAGTGTGCCTTGTTAAAAAGGAGTAGATCCAGAGAAAATTGGTTTAGGACAGCATTTCATTAGCTGAATTTGAGTTGAAAGAGTCAATTTTTTTTTTTAAGCCATATGTAATAAATTCATTAGTGAAAGCAGTAACAAAGAAACTATTAACCAGACTATGCAAATGTGCTGTAATAAGGAAGCTCTGGAAAATAATTTAAATCTGTAAGTAACTGCAACACGGTGGAGAAGAGTATGTAGAAAACAATGCTATCTATAAGAGGAATGGAATACGGTAGAGGAACAGTGTGTGCAGACGTTGTTCACCCTTTGCTTAGTGTTATCCTTATTGCTTGCTTCTCCACAGACACCAGGGTCTGGTGCAGATCATGAGGATTTACTTAAAAGGTAAAAATGAATTTAGAATTTATGGGCGTCATGATATTAATTTAAATGCTATCACAGTGCAGGAATTAGACCCAAGCAATTCCTACTCTTATTTTCTAGAGAGGTGGAGGAAGCCTATGTAAAATATAAAGGATTTTGAGACACTGGATCCTTCCCAGTCCTTTGTTAACAGAAATTCTTTGTACTTATGCAAAATACAGAAGTGCCTTAGGGCTGCAAAAACCTTGAATAAGAATCATTGCTACATGAGGAATCCTAGGTAGTAAACATCATTATCCACTAGTTAGATACCAGGAAGTAGAGATTTATCAAAGCAAAGAAAGAACCCAGGAGCCATGACACCCTGTCCTCTGTTTGAATGATTCCCAGTGCTTCATGGACAAACCTTGTTCCACTTTCTTCTTTCATGCCACCTTAGCAGATCTAAATCAATGTGTGAACACATGACTAAACCTCGTAGATGCAAGACTGTGTGGCTCTTTTGAGTCATAATATTCCAGATGAGGATTTGGCCCTGCACAGACAAACTTTAAAAGACTACTTTTTTTAAATGGTTGCACAAACATCCACTTTCACTTGTACTTAAGTGCACACAGAGATGTCCCTGCATTGCTTCAACATATGCATAAGCACAATTATTGCAACATAGAGACACACAAAAATTAAGATCCATTACTGTGTTCTTACCCAGCAGTAGCTGATGACATTACAATTTTGGGAAGAGAAAAGCCCTGTTCTTCACTTCAGCAGCTGCAGTGAATAGGCACCCTGAATTGTAGCATAGTTAATAAGAAATCGAGGCTGTGCTGTAATATAACTTTTCTTTGAGAAACAGAATAACAAAAACTTCCTTTTTCATCTTCCCTTCCTATAGGACAGGAAAGAGCCTCCTTGAAGTAAGCGTGGAAACTTTAGCAGGTGTGTCTTGCTGTCACAGTGAAGCTTGAGCAAATTTATTGAATGGCACACTGGCAGGAGCTCCGGTTTTGTGCTGGGCTGCAGAGTGGGTGCAGTAGAAGCACACTGTAGGGGTGTAAAGGAAACCCGAGGGACAGTGACCTTTGGGGACATAACCACAGCCAGGCTGGGTTGTCTGTGCTGGCTTTAAGGAGACTGTCCAAGCAGACCAATAGGGATGAAGCGGTGGTGTGACAAACTGCTGTGAGGAGTCTTACATGCCTAACAGGGATTTTGGGGCTGTTGCTACTACCCATGTCACAGTCCCTGCTGACGTGTGCTTGCTGCCCATGTTAGCCCAGTGAAATGTTGTGTGGATTTGCCTGTCTGGTACTCTTTCCACTAACATGCATTCAGGATTTACACTGAGGCTGCCAGGGATACACCACCAAGTGAATTCATTATCTCTCAGCTGGTTCCAGCTGACTTTGGAGGCAGCCTTGCCTTGCGTGAAGGGTATAAAACCTTCAGGTCCACTGAAATGCTGAGTTGAGTTGTGGATAGCTCCAGGGTCCTGCCCACTAAATCTTCTTTCTAGTGTCTTAATGTTACCTCCATTTTCCTCTGAAAGGGGTTTAAAAACTGGCAACTCCTCAGCGCTTCAAGAAGCTGTCTCTGGTTAGCCCTTCCCAGTAGCTTCATTCTTACACCTGCTTGTATTTAAATCCACCTACATGACTTGTGGCTGACATGAGAGTTGGGTATGGAGGTGTCTGACCTGAGTCTGGAAACTCAAATAGCAGTCCTCCACCTCAGAAGGTGAGGAGCAAAAGCAGCAAGAACACCTGCAGGGGGGTTGGGTGTACCTCTCATGCCTGCCAAGAGATCCTCTTGAAAACATTTCTGGCTGTTTTATTCGTGTTGTGTTTATAGTGAAACTGCAGGGTAGCAGTCCCTTGTATGAAAAAATTGCCTAACCTGTGTATGTCATTCAGCTCTCATTAGCAGTTTTAATCCCTCGGTCCTACACCAATCTCCTCCATCTGCCATAAAGGGAGCGGCAGCAGACAATCAGACCACGTAAGTCTGAGGGACTTTTGGCTGGGTAGTTCATTTACAGCTGGAAAGATGGAAGATTGAAGCCTTTGATGCTGGAGCACTTTACTGGTTGCAGAATATTTTCAATACTGGCAGAGACTGCACAGGCTGCAGAAACTCCTGCCGCTGTGGCTCAATTATCACTTTTCAGAAGCAGGAAGAACAAAGCCCCCTGTGCTCTGAGTACAGGGTCACCTGTCTTAACATCAGTTCTCCATCTTCAGAGCTGCAAAACAAATGTAAGGTCTCAAACAAAATTAGAGATGTACCTACCAACCTGTGTTTGTTGTTTTCATCTAAGTGCACGTGTCTGAAAGTGAGACACTTGAATATGAGATAATAGCCCAAGGCTCTTGTGTAGCACGGACAAGTGTCTAATCTGAACACATTTAGGATAGAAAAGATTAGTTCTGCCTGAAGTCTCAAATGTTTGATTTAATCCTAAAAATCAGCCAAAGCTTTGCCCTTACTGATGCCTTCATAGTTTCTCTTTTCCTTTCTGCTTTTCAGAGGCCTCCTGCATCAAGCTGAAGAAATAGTGAATCTCATGAAAAAGAATCAGGTTTGTTTAAAGCACAGGACAGTTCAGAGACTGGTATTGAAGAAGAAAAGGCGAGCAATGTGATTAAATAATTGAAACAGCACTCAAAAATATCTTCAAAATAGAAAATGCTATTTCTTGATGTTAACAGACTTTGGTCTTTCTGTTGTAAATGAGATTCAGTTCTGTAGCTTCAAAGTACAGAGTTTTGTTCTTGAAAGTATCCTACTTGGTTTATGTTTGTCAGAGTGGCTGAAGATCTTGGTATGGAAACCAGTGTGTTTGTTTTCTACTGGCTAAGGATGTGAGACCTCTGCTAGCTACACTCCATAACTGCCAGTGTTTCTGAGAAGCCAACTCAAAATAATAATTCTTAGCATTTGTTTCTTTGCTTCCCTCTTGGTCTTTTAGGATCATATTTTCAAAAAGGACAGTAATACCTAGATACACTTTGGATGATGTCTGGGGTAGATGCTGGTGAGAGCCTGAATTATCACTCGTGGCTGAGTGCTTTGTAAATCCCATCTTAGAGTTCTATGATTTCGTTTTTCTTCCATAATTAACCCTGAGGCATGTTATTTTGTAAAATGGTTTTGACATAATGGGGAAATGTAATTGTCAAGATGATTCTGCTGTTGCCTGTTTGCTCCACAGGGAGCCAATTTGTACATGGATTTAGTATACATTTTTGTGGAACTGAGTGGATCTAACCAATGTTCTTCAGGATTGGCAAGAACTGCCTATTAGACATGGCACAGCTGAGCAGGGCTCTGGCTCTCAGAATTTTGCTCCAGTCTTCATTCCAGAAAAGTGAACCAATCTCAGCAGTTCAGGAACATTAACCCTGTCAGCAAGCTACAACAGAGATTTCCTTTCTCCTCTGGGGAAAGCTGGGTGGTTTGTCAAATGGAAGTGATGAGGGTGGCCAGGGTTAGGTCATGGATTACTGCTTAGTCTTGCTCATTATAAGCCAAAACAAATCTCGTGAGAAAGGCAAATAGCAAATGGGTCTCTTACCATCCTATTCCTTTCAATATATATGTATTTATTTATTTCTTCCAGATGGTGGACTTCCAAAATGACTGGAAACTGATAACAGTTTTTTTTAGTGCTGAAAACCTGTGCTCTTCTTGTGCCTCCACACAACTGGTAAGCTTTTCATGGGGTTTAGTAGTCAATGCAGGTGGTGAGGACACTTTCCCCAGCTCTCTTCCCTGCCATAGTGAACTAAAGCAGTAGCTGGTTCTGGGGTGTTGGAATGACTTTATCCAGTGATGCAAGCACCTGGCATGCCTGTTTTTTAATTATTATATTTTTAATCTGTAAACATGTACTTAATTTGTGGTCCCAATTCTGATATGCGTAAGTAGAACAGCTCTTTTCTACCTTCAGGTCTAAGATGCTTGTCTTCCCTCTCCCTGTCTTATTTTATATGTCAAATTGTCTGAAGCTATGCAATTAAGTTACAAGACTAGTTCCATGTTTTTTTCAATTGGTGCTGGCTAAGGCTGAATCCAGAATAAAGTGGTCATTGGTAACACTTCAGTACACAGCTCAGCACACAGGGTTTTTGACTTTTGGCAAATAGATAACTTTGTTTTTTTCTGCTAGTTTTGATGGCGTTTCTCATCTCCTTTACAGAGGAACTGTGTATTTGACAACCTGGAAGAACTTAAAGCTGTCTTGGATTTTTTGTATAAAAAAGTAAGATTTATTCATCAACCTTGAATATCTGAATCCTCTGCTGATTTTTTCCAGTCTCCCTTACTGGACTATTGCTTGTGCCACTGTTCAGGTGACTTAGGACACACATCTCATTGACTCCAGCCCGCTGGTTTCATTCATTGTTGATCACTTTTATTCATGCTTTTAAAATGCTGATGCATGCAAACAGAAAAGACAGACAGGTAACCGATTCGTTTTGCAACAAAAACTGATGTACCACTCGGTCTTTGGGTTTTGTAAGGGATTTCTTTAAAAGTAGTAGTACACCAGTCTAGGTCTGAAAGTCACTAATATTTAGCAGAGCTGATTGTGAAAATAACTAATATGTAAACACTAGATGTGTGGAGCTACCTGGGCAGTGTACAGGCTGCTACCTACCTGGTGATGACTTCTATAGACCAGGAAAACACTCATTAAAGATAGGTACAATGGATTTTTTTTTTCTTATTGTGGGTTCATTTTAAGATCTCAGTATTTCTACAGGTTTTCTAGCTGGCTGAGCTAAGAATTACCTGCTTATCTCAGATGGTTTCTGGGAAATGCTCTGCACTTAGTCTTAGTCTACTAATGAGTAGTAGAGTAGATTTGGGTATATTGTTACTAAAGTAGTGTATTAATTGTTTATCTGAGGTATTTCAATAACATCTTCCAAGAATTTTTTTTTGCTGGATTGAAGGCCTAAAGGGCATTTTGAAACTATTACAGTTTGATTGCGTCAGGCCATAACCATTTGTTTTTCTCTGACTGACTTCAACAAAATTTGTTTACAGGTGAATTTCTACCCATACATTCTCTGCAAATTCTCTACACTATTATTTCTAGAATCTGTTTATGTGCACTTGTAAAAGTGAAATATCGTTATGCAAATAGAAAACTGTTTTCTGCTTGGGGGAGAGGTGAGGCAGGATGCACGAGTGCTTATCCTATTATACAAGACATTTCATCCCCAGCTTTGCATTGGTATGTTGCCACAAAAATGGTAGTCCCTAGTTCATTTGAGTTCAATTTAGTTGGCTGGTGGCCACTTTGCTTATGTAAAATGAATTGCTGCATCTCTGCAAGAAATCAGTCACAAGTACTTCATGAACAATGCTTCCTGTTATTCTAGACGGCAGGCATAGGAGTAGGGTTCAGGACAGACCTGGCAAAGGCTTATGTTATTGATTTTGTGCAGGCAGAATCCCAATCCCAAGGTAACACATGTGAAGCCGTAGACATAGTTTACCACGGTTGTCACTTGCTGATCTTTAATCGCAAATATAACATGACTAATTTTCCCTTTATCGCTGCAGGTCCAGAAGGCCTTTGTAAATCTGGTGGATTCTACTGAGCTTGCAACTTCCTGTCTTGCATGCCAGGATTACAATAATGCCAGGTAACAGAAGTTCCTTTAAATTCTGAACACTGCCTGCTGCATGGCATGTATATATATACACACATTAAGGCATGTAGATATGTATACACATGGACTTTATAACTGAGGTAGAGTCTTCTGAAAATTTTTTGTGCCCTTAATACAAAAGTTTGCCCAAAATTTTGTTTCTGATGAGCTCTCTCTGCAAGGCATATTTTTACTATGAAGAGTAGGTGCTTTTAGTCCTGCCATCTTGGATAGCATATGTTTAAATATTTTACACTGTGGTTGTGGTGGATTGACCCTTGCTAGGCAGCCACAGCCTAGCACTCACTTTCCCCTTTACCCACCCCTTAGCAGGGCAGAAAAGAGACTAGGAAGAATGAAAGCAAGGAAACTCCTAGGCTGAGATAAAGGCTGTTTAATAGATGAAAGAAAGAGGGGGGGAAATGAGTTACACAAAGATAATCGCTCACCACCTCTCATGAGTGGAGCAATGTCTAATCAGTCTCCGAGGAACAGCGACCTTGGAAACCAAAACATCCCTCCTTTCTTTGACTTTAGTTTTTATCGCTCAGCATGACATTACATGGTATGGAATATCCCCTCAGCCACTTCAGGTCAGCTGTCCCAGCTGTGTCCATTCACAATCTCTTGCCCACCCGCAGCCTACTCACCAGGTAGGTCAGAGCGGGGGAAAAAGAGAACCTCCATGTTGTCCAAGTGTTCTTCACCAACAGCTGAAGCTTTGGTATGTTATCAATAGTTTTGGCCACAAATCTGAAATATAGCACCATATGGACTGCCATGAAGAGAGTTAACTCCATCCTATCCAGACCCAGTGCTATGACTATGGTCACAGTACTGCACAGTCTACATACCCCCAGCTCTTTAGTCAGTGGTACTTCTGCTTTGCAACACTTGAACCAAAAACTCTGAAGGCTCCTTAAAAGTTTAATCTTCTAGAGATCAATGTTCACAAAAGGAATAACTTGTCTATAGGATGTTGTTAGGCTACATGAAAGCTACTACTCAGGCTTAGGATACAGTAGGATGAAGAATATCCAACTTGTCAGTTTCTTATGGTAACTGCATGCCTAGATGCTTTCATCCATATCCTTTTCTCATTACCTTGTAAAAAAAAGTGTGAGTAACTGTGTCCTAATTTAGTATGAAGTAGGAGTTCACACATGGACAGTTATGATGGAGCGCTTTACAGCTGATGAGACTACGCTCCATCTTACTCCACAGTAATTTTTTTCCTGTGCCTGTGGCATAAGACACCGTGAGTACTAATATAGTCATCTTGAAGTGTTTCACAAGCCTTGCATGTATACAACTCGGGAGACATTCCATCAGTCATGCAACCAGTCTGGCTGCTGCGTAACCACATTCTTAACAAGAAGTATAATCAGAAGAGAAGCTTTCCTTGTCAGAAGTACTTGCATGGAGCATTCTAGCTTATTTCTCTGCACAAGTGCTAAGGGAAAAAAATAAGAGATAGGTAGATGAAAGGTGGAAAAGATGGATTTAGGATTATGGGCCTTACCATATACTGAAGGCCTTAAAAAATAAAATTAAATACATGTAATTTTTTTCTGCTCTAAGGAATTTTTAGATTTCCTTTTCTACTTCAGGCAATTTGTTTTCTCATTGTCAGCATGCTGTTGTAGCTGTGTTTGTCTAGTTGAACAGTTCCACCACTCTGGAAGCTTTTTGCTTTGGTAAAATCCTGGGTTCCTGTCAGCCTCGAGCCCAGATCATATCACTGATAAGGGTCTTGTCATTTGGCTACCAAGTCCTTAATAGTTTCTTACTAACTGTAAATGTCGTTTGCAGTAAAGATACTGTGTGAACCACAATGCACGTTTTAGGCATACCACTCTCTTCATGGACGGGATGAGTTTCTTTTGTTAGGCTTGGGAAAGATTCTGGTTCTGAGTTCATATTTCTTTCATTCGCCAGCAGTAATAAAAACACTTTACAGAAAGCTCCCGTTTTATGGGTTTGGCGAGAGTTCTGTGAAAAGGAGAACGAGTCTGATCCTGACAGGTACTTGTTGCTTTTATGTGCAAACCTCACAAAAACAATTCTCAGACTGCAGTCTATCCAGGCATTTTCAACTAAGTATATCTTTGCTAGAACCAGACTGATATTAAATATATCTTGCATTGTTCCTGTCTACAGTCTTGGGAGAAAATGCGAGTTCTCCAGCTAGCTACAGAAATATGCAGTATGCACATCTCACCTTGCAGGTCAGAAACTTGGCTGAGATCAGCTAGCTGCTTGGCAGTACCCAGCCATCCCTTGGCATATATACAACATTGAGCTTCCATCTGCATTTCTCTACGAAGGTCTTGTTGCCAAATTCTAAGCCAGAAGTTCCTGTGGAAGTATTCCAAATGTGTTCAATTTTCCTACGTGACTATAGGGAGAGAATTGTTTGAAAAGTAGTGCAGCTACTATTTTAAGCTTGAGCATGTTTCTAGCTTGAGACCTTGTGCTAGTCCAAGTCTGGCATATTTATCATCTGAATAGGCTTTCAAATCAAGAAACAATCCAAAGGTCTGGACATGGAAATATACATCATTCTATGATTATATAAAAAATTAGAGTATTTCATGTATCTTTCTCAATATATGCAGTAACTTAATCTTTAATATGTACTTGTCAGTGACTTAAAAGGGTTCATGCTAGCTGTCTTATTTATTGAAAGTTCGTGATGTCTTTTATGTATCTTATTCTTTTCTGCAGGAATCAGTGCGATTGTGTTGGTGAACGCTCCACAGTGGATGACAATATATTGAGGTGGTCCTATCGGGTATGGCATCTATTGTGTTGCTTGGCTGTCTTATTGCTAGACGTGTCTATCCTTTTTTCATATTGAACCAAAGTGAGGAGTTAAGGGAGGAATAGCAATAAGGAAGTTGAGTAACATGCCCTTTTGCTGCATATCCACAGCAGTCCTGACTTAATTTCTGAGTGATCCTAGTATCTTTTTACGTTTCTAGTGACTATGTAGCTTTTGGCAACCTAGGATTTGCCGTGTCCCATCAGAGAAATGATCCATCTTGTTCAGTAACCTGAAGCGTGATTTAGAAAAGGGAAACTATCTGCTAAGGCAAAGACAGTTGTGCTGGAATTCCTTTTAAAAATCACAGGGAGCCAATAAGCATGACACTTCATTGCCTCACTAAGCTTGGTGCTTTTTCAAAGAAAATTATGGTAAATTAGTGTAGCTTTTTCATAGCTACCAGGAGTTTCCAGTTATTGCATAAGATTTCACTAAATTACTGTCATTGTCTGAATTACAGGATTTTATTATTGTGGTTTATAAGGGACAGGGATAATCTTACTTCACTTTAAGCCCTGATGAATTGCACATGTATTACACTGTCTGTCTGATAATACTTATCTGATTAAATGGTTGTCTATTCAGAATGCTTGGGAAAAACTGCTGAAGTCTGGGAGATATGATCAAAAGGACGACTTCACTGTTGTTCTTCAGCCTACTCTCCAAGAAAGAAATTTGCTGCTCAGACCGGTGAGTAAACTCAAGTTGCTGAGTTCTTTCTGTACTGTATCTGCTGAGATGGAGTGTGATATTCAGCTGGCTCTTTCCTGTCTAGGCTGTGTAATGCCAGAAGACAAGGGGAACCAGGCATGTGCAGAACACACCCGAGGATCAGACAATATCAAGTTGTGGTGCTTTTGTAGATTAGGTCATGAATAACTGGAAAAACTCAGTGCTGCTAAATTTCCCATATTATCAAGTCTTGCATCCCTGTTATGCTTGTGTGTGTTTGGAAACAAAGTCACAAAAAGGGCAACAAAAAATATTTAATAATGAATGGGGGGAAAAATATAAAGATTTTGTAAACTCTGTTGAAAAGTACGGTTACCTCACTACAATGACAGCAATGCAGTCTGGGAACCTGGGAATGAATTCTGTCCAGATTTTGTATTTGTTACAGCCAGTGGGGAATGAATACAGATAGGGTTGCCTAGGATGCCAGAGGCGATTTTGCCACAGGTGATCTATAATGAGAAGCCTAAAGGACAAGGTTACCTGGGGCAATGAGCGGGAAAAATATTACTTACTAGATACTGGTTTACTTGGAGCAAGGTATCAAAGTCCAACACACAATTCTAGGTAGTTAATTGTAAAATAGGTTGGTGTCAGTCATGGTCTGGCTCCTGAGCATCATAACTGTTCCTTGAATCTGTGGTAGGTTCCATTTTCCCCCTCAGCTTAGTATCAGAATAAATATATTTGTCTTCCAGGTTGGTTGGGGTCTACTGTGTTGCAAAACCTCCTTTTGCAGTTTGGTCTTCCTATGCCAGGCTTGCTTTGTTGATGGTTGGCCCATATGCAAATGGCAGACTTCTAACTTTAATGACATAGCTTTTCCTCTTAGTAAATTTCTCTGTTATTGTCTTATATGCCGTCTTATGTCATAGATGGATTCTTTATTTCTTCTGGTTTGTGGCATACCTGCAGGCCACCATCTGCAATCTTCCAAACTCTTCCAAGAGTCACTATAATTTAAAATTAAACATGCTATCATAAGACACTTCTTAAATGTGTATATTTGCTAGAAGTAGTATTGTCTATTTCAAATCATTCATGTGATCACATCTGCACATTTCCCTGATCTGCTGTACATTGCTGTTGTGATTGGGCTTTGCTGTTGCTCTGGTCGTCTTATCCTGTTGATGCATGGTCCTTCATTGCTATCTTACAGCAGTAGGTACAGCCGTTACTTGGAAGAAGTTCAACACATCTGTTCTGTGTTGGCACACCAACAATAACTGAGTTCAGCTACAAGTAGCTTAACGAGAGTACCAGAGCTTGGTATTCTTGTAGATATGAATGTTATTTTACAGAATGAGACTTTTCTTTTTGTGGCTGATTGTCTTATCTTTTCATACTTTAAGTGTTTTCTTGTTCTCAAAATTCTTTCCCTTTCAGGTTAGAGATGGTTTCATTGCCACATCAGAGACACAAGTGAAAACTCTGGAAGAATATTATACTTTCATGGCTGTGGCCCTCTGGAACAACATGGTGAGCAGTACCACAGGCATTGTTGTTTACTATCAAAGGCTATTTAGAAAGGTTTCCGAAGTAGCCATTTGGAAAGTCTCAAGGAGTGAGCAAGCTGTGACAGACCCTTCTTCTGCTAGTCTCACTTCTGTGACAGAGTGGCACAGTAACAACTAAGGCTCATCCCAATCTGAGTTTATAGCAGTTACACTATTCTGTCTCCTCTATCCTGTATCAATCTCCCTCTTTACTAATGTGTCTCAAAGTTGTTTCCTCCTAAACCATCATCCTTCTGCTACTGTTCATGCTGAAAAGGTGGTAGACAGCCTCGAGGAGCTCTTATTTACCTCCTCAAGTGTTGAACGTCCTGCACAGTTGAAAAAAGCCCACAACCAGTGCCTCCTCATGGGAGGAAGAAGGTGGCTGACAGAAACATGGACCCTCCAACCCACTTGAGCTTGAACATGATGAGATGTTCTGTAGGAGGCTGTTTCCTTCTGCAGATTTGAGCTGCTGACACGTGGCATTTATGTGTGGATGCATATATAGCTAAAAGGGTTTGCATGTTAAAATTGGTAACAGGGGCAAGTGAATAAATGGAAGTTGCTTTCCTGTATGAGTGAGACAAAAAAACTGGCACGTGGTTTTGGACTCACCAAAGCAAAGCAGGATATTACCTTTAGTGTGTATTATATTTGGATATGCCCTGTTATCAGTGGTTTTGGATTAAATGTTGATTTTACTATTTCTTCTGCCTTGGAAACTTCCAAAATTTTCTGTTCCTAATGACAGTCTTATAACACATATAATATATTTTTTTAAAAATAAAAAGCATTTGCAGTGACCAATTAAGTTGAAGAGAAAATACTTATTTTTTTTTGCTTATTTTGCAGTCCACATGTTAATAAGATTTTCATTTGAGAGGACCTACTGTTCGTGTCTGTCCACATTATCCTAAGCATGGAGGAAAAAAGGTCCATAATGAAACTGCCTTTTATTAAACCACATTTAAAAATAAATTCATGCAGATTGGCATGTTCTTCTTTCATTTTATGCTAATTCTGGCAGTAGAAATGCTGTTGTAGCCCTGATCATTTAAAGAAGTAGGATTTGCAGGAAGAGGCTTTAATTCAACCAGATGATATAGCTGGAAAAATCCTAGAGTCACTCTAATAAAAGATGTTACCTTCTAGTTAAATTTAATAGAACTTTAGTTAGTAGGAGCCAAAGAGATAAAAATTGATCATCTGTTGAAGCTCTAACCTTGGATCCAATTTGCTGCATCCAGTTATCTCCTTTGTTGTTATCTGTGACATTTCTCATGATGATGTCAAAGTTCCTACCTCAGATCTATCGTAAAATAGATGGCATGATAGAATGCATGATAAGATTCTTCTATATCATTGTTTCACCTTGGCATCACTAGGCAATTAGTTTCATTAGTTGAACAAGCAAAGCATACACCAAAAGACAGATTCTTGAAGTATGCATTTAACGTTCTCTCTGTTTCTGGCAGTTCTCTGTAAAGAAACTGAGTGAGTGGCTTTAACTGCCTATGTCTCAGTGTCACCATCAGTGTTGAAGGTGCTTTACCGAAATCATGCAATTACCATCGCTTAAACATGATATGTAAGACACCAGAAAGCTGTGGCATATCCTCAGCTATTAACCGTTACAAATATTGAAGCTGGATGGGAGCAGGCCACACAAAGTATGAACATCCAATTTGCTGTGAAGAGAAGCCCTTTACATCTGCTTGGCATAGTTTTTCAACGAGCAGATTTTGAAATGAAATGCTGAATATTCTTTAGACTAATACAGAAATTGAATGCTTAGACTAGAGAGGAACCAGTGTCACCAGTTTACCAGCCTATTTTGTGCCAACTGAACCAAGCTCGTCAGAATGTAAGATCCATCTAACTGCCTAAACTAATGTGTTTTCTAGGGCTTATTGGTTGAAAACTGACCTCCAGGTTTGAGTAATACACTTAATTTTTATCTGATCCTGCAATTAACAGGGTTCATGTGTTTCTAATGGGCTTCACTTTAATTTTTTCCAAGTCTAAACTATAGGTTTTTTTCCCTGTGGTTTCTTACTGTCTCACTTTTCAGATTTCAACTTATGCAAAATGCCAATACTACACAGCTTGAATAGTTTTTACAAGAAGCTGGGATAGTAACATCCCCATTCTGAAACAAGTATATTGCCTCATCTAAACCCAGGCTCTGTAGAAGGAGATTTCTCTTCTGAAATTTAATAACTCGTGCAAACATACTCGGTTAACCCTGCTCTGATTTCCCTTTCCTGCCCTTTCAAATTCTTACACTTAGTTTGCAACAAATCCTTTTATCCCTTCAGAGGATTTTTTTTTCTTTAAAGCTTCTGCCAGCAGAAGAGTCTTCCTTTTTACCTCTGTTTCATTTTGCTGTCTGTTTCCACCTTTTCTGCACAGACTTTATTTTACCTCCTGGTGTCTGTCCTTGAGCATTCCATTCTTTGACGTGTTACTCTGTTCTTGTCACTTTAACTGCTGGGAGCATTTTGTGAAAACGTTTTTTCACATAGAGTTGAAAAACTATAAGCAAAATGAAATGTGACTTTTAAGGATGACTATGTTAGGGACAGTTACCCAGTCTCGGGCAATGAGACTGCTAGGGGGCCAGCAGAACAAGGGAATTGTCATAAAGGGGACAAATACGAGCTTTGTCTTTTTTTTTTTGGTGTTTTTTCCTCAATGTGAGGTGGTTCTTCTAGCAAGGAGACAGCCAAGGTGATCTGGAGGAAAAGCAAAATGTGTCAAAACCACATCTTGATACCGGCTTGAAGAGACACTACAGGAATGATAGTATTTCCTTCACAACTCCTTTCCCCCTGTTTTTCTGCTTCATCTTTGATTTAGTGGAATTTTCTTAGTGTGGCTGGCAATCAGCAGAAAGGCACCTCTCTGGGCAGGTTTCTTGTCTGCCTGTGATGGTATTCTACTGTGATGTAAAAGTAGGTGATATGAAAGATGCTTTCAGTGTAAGGCAGGTGCTGGCAGGTGTCCTTGTCTAGTAAAAGTCACTCCAGTTATACTGGGAAGTCAGATAATGGTTTGTGCTGACTGCTTTAAAAAACAAACAAACCAACTCACAATGCAGTATTGGGAACTGACAGGAAATCGAGATCATGACTTGTTGAGCAGCAAACGCAGCAGAATGAGGAGGTGCCTGAGAACTGCAGTTTCTCTCCTCCCACTGTCTGGCAGGCTGCCTTTTCCTTGTTTTGAGGCTTAGTACCAACCTCTTTCTTGGAATCATTACCTGCTTATTGGCCAAAGGGCAAAACCTTGAAAATCTAGTGGCAATTGGCAGTTGAATGCACTTCAACTGGCTGAGAAGAAGCTGAGCTAGCAGATGCTAAGGACTTGTCCTAGGCATGGCTGGATATTTTATGAAAACATTTCTAGCTGTCTAGAAGTAATGCAATTTGTACACTAAGCACATCAGAGAATAGTCAACAAATTACATTGGGTAACTAGAAAAAGCTGAGAGAGGTTGGTTGTTTACTTGGACGGCTTTGATGTTTACCACAGAGAGCCGATTTATTAATTTTGGCAAATGCCTACAGTTTTGCCTCTGGAAATATATTTGGGGGCAAAACTCCTTTCATGTGTGTGAAGAAATTAGACAAGAAGCTCTTGTTTTTGTCATTCTTCTGTGTCATAGAAAATGTCACAGAAAACCTATCCTGCAAACAAGAGAGAAACTGAAACCAGACAAGAACCCAAAAGGGAACAGCACTGTCAGGAGGCTGCCTGTGCCTTTCTTCTGCAGTCAGGGCTTTACACTGACCTGAGAGACTGCTGCATTCCAGGACCAGACCTGCACACTAACCAGTGATAGATGTGCTAGAATTTTGGAGGAGGCTTTGGCTGACCATAATACAGACTTGGTACTCAATTTCCTGACCAGGGCCTCGCAGCTCTGCTGTGTGGGAATTGTCGGTCTTTGCTGGAAGAACAGCATCTCTGAGCCATCTGGAATGAATTGCCTCCTGGAGAAATTTGTTCTCATCACCCAGCTCCCAAAACATATGAGTGTCTAATACTTGTTTGAAATTCATTCCTAGCTAAGAAATACCACTGTTGTCCCATGGTCTGTTGGATCACTCTGTGCTGGAAGAAGAATATTTTCTTTTAATAACATCGTTAAATGTCTAGGTTATTTTGTCCTAGGAGCATGGGAATGGACCAGCTCCCAATGTATCTTTTCTCTGAGCTTCATTATTTTGTGTTTCAGGGATGTTCCTTTTATTCCTCTCTCTCGCTCAAAAAAAAAGCAGAGACTGTTTCTTCAAATGCTTCTTTGAAAGAATATTTTGGTCGGTAAACTTTGTCCCTGTTTCTCGGAATGTTTCCATTATTTTCATTGATGGAACAAGCAAAATAGACCATAACATTCCTGCCCAGATGATGTTAAGCCTATTATTGCTGTATTTTCCAGTCCCTTCAATTCTGTTTCTTGTGTAATGTATGTTTCTTATGTAGTGGCGCACACTGAGGAGATATTCATTGATGAATCTAAACCAGTGGCCACCTCGTCTGGGTGTCATTGCAGTTTAATTAGTACACAGCAAAGTGCCTGAACAGGTGAAGTGAGTGTGGTATTTACCACTTTGTGCTGTCAGCATTGAGTTTTGAATAATTCTATATTTTTCATTAAGAACAATACCTTCTCCATATTGTTAGAAAAGGCCAGCGAATATAAATATTATCAAGTCTCTCTGCAGAACTGGAGCGTGCCTTTTAATGTTGTCAAACGTGTATGAAAATGTAGATAAGGAAACCGTTCTGGAAGGTGGGATAAATTACTAAGATTTTTGTTGCAGAGCTACAGCTACCAGAGGATTGGTGTGTGACATTAATGTGTTATGTTCCATGTTTCTGACTTTGCTGCAAAATTAATTCATGGTAGAGAGAGCACATAAAAATAGTATCCATAGAATATCCATAGAAATAGTATCCATAGAAAAAAATTAATGCAACATGGAAGATTTTTAGTTTTTCATTTGTATTAGAGATTTTGTACTTTCTGCTTCTGAGGTGAAGCAACACGGACTCACCCAAGCCTTCAGCGTACCATTTGAGTCAAGCTGCATTTTCCAGGGAGTTTCAGTAATACCATTTGTGCTTCAAAGTTTCTATCTACTCACAGCTGCTTTTTCATTCCACACAAAAGCCTCTATGTTTCTTATACTTTTATATGAAAACTATAAACTGTAAACTCCCAAGCATGCATTTCTGAAGTGTTTGTGAGCACAGTTTCACAGCATGGGAGGAGACAAAAAAATGTGTGGATGAGGCCTGGGAGGATGGACAGACTGCTGCAAGTTGTTGTTACAGTGGAGCTTTGGCAATCCACCCTTTGCTTTCTCATACCCAGCCCAGTTGGGAAGTAAAACTGGCTTGCAAATTGCAGTAAAGTTTAAATTGCATATTTTATGGTGAGGAAAGCTGTTCATGAGGGTGGTCTAAGCTATGGTTTTCTAGAGAATATCTACAGTTACTGTGGTTGATCTGGTAAATAGCAAGCAGTTGAATGCTCTGGTATGAGATTAGTGCCTTATGGGAAAAACACTTACAGGGTCGATGTTCCCAAGAGTGGAATTAATGTGTGGATGATTGTTTTAACGATGATGGGATGACAGTCTGATCATGTGACAGACCTTGTTTTCAGTTCCTTGCTTTTCTCAGTATACGTGTGGTATATATAGATGAATATTTAAAAAATTGTTTTGCTTGTGATAAATGTATATATGGACATGATGGAAAACTCTAGGCACTAGAGCCTTTGAGTTGCTCCTGTGCTTCCTTCCCTCCCCCGTACAGGAGGTGTACAATTTCTCTGTCCTATCCCTTTCCAGATGGAGCCATTTGGACAGAAGCAGCCTTATGATTTCACAGAAGTGCTTCGTGTCCAGTGTCCATCTCAGGTAAAACAGTTTTCAAATATTATTGTCTTCCGAAGTTCTTGGGGATGTGCACTTACTCTAGATGCTGCACTGATAAAAATTCAATGTTCTTCGAGTTCATTGGCACAATGAACTCTATTTTATAAAGAGGAAACTCAGAAAATGAGAAGTTTTGACAAAATTTAGTTAAAACATCTTACTGTGTCAGCAATGTTTTTTTTATTCAAGATATAGCTAGCTAATCTGAGTTTATTAATTGCAGTTATCAGGGGTGCTTTAGCAGTTTTGAAATCTGTGTCAGCAATAAACGAATACATAAATTTTATGCAATTTATCTTTTCTGTGATTTCATTGCACTGTGAGTAACTATTATAGTCCCTGAAGCTGTCAGTAGGCCAGTAGTATCTTCAGGGTCTGATCATCTTTGGCTCAAAGAACAGGTTCTTCAATGTTTTTGCATTTAAGCTCTGGCTTCAATAATTTGATAGTGATAAAACATTACTGGCATCCAAAAGCTTCACTGAAATGCAATTAAAGCATCAAAGAAATTGAATCATGTATTTCCTTTGATGTTAGGTTTAAGGCAGGAAGTGGTACTGTGCTGAGAGCATACAAGGGCTTAATTTTCAGGTCTAACCTGGTTTACTTCACTAGTGCAATGTTTGTTCAAAGATTCATATGGTAAAGATTTTTTTCCTTAGGGAAATCTAGCTGGAAGACTTTAATAATCAGCTGACTATGTTTCCACTAGCACCGGTAAACACACTTTCTTCGCTCTGCAGGAGAATCCGTATTTGTTCACATATAGAAATAGTAACTACTCGTCTTTCCCAGAGACAACAAACACCAAAGACACATCTCAGGTAGGGAGTGGGAGTCACGGACTGAATGGGGAGTGAGGCAGGTGGGTGAGAGTATGTTGTAGCCTAATTAAACAATGCTACCTGGGAAAACTAAATACAAAGCCTCAGCTCTTTATTTCCATGTGTAACAAAATAGTCAGAGGCCTAATAGCACATTTTCTGCTTGGTAGATTTTGTGGAGTTGGATTTTAGGTAGATGTGTTCAGCCAGCCTGAAGTAAATGTTGCCTTCACTGTTAAGAACCTTTTTAAAATACATGGATAACAATATGAATATCCCTGGAACAAGAACACAGTGAAAATGGGGCCATTTAGCCCTACTGTGGAGGAAACTAGATCAGATCAGCATGACACCACTGTGTGGGTCTGATTTAATTTCATTTGCACCACAGTAAAACTGAAGAACCATGGATTTTAATTTTTTTTTTTTATTTTTTTGTGAGGCAATTGCAGATTATTTGTATGGAGATAAGCAGCCATGTTTGTGGTTTTTTTTTTTTTTTAGTCATAATACTCAAATTCTGAGCAGATTTTGGTGCTCGCAGTCAGCTGCAGAGGGACATTTTCATGCCCCAGAACAGTGTCTAGACCACATCTGCACTGGAAATAGCTTGTATGGAAAAGTAACACACATTTGTCCTCTCACTTTAATACAATGCTATCTGCTTTTTAGTTGCTCAGAATGTATAGACCTCTGCAGGGTCTAGGAAAACTCTGTGTGGGGAGCTCCTAAAAGTCCTCACAGAGGCTTGTCCCTGCGGACAGCTGTTCCTTTCCAATCTCTGCGTGGAGCACAATGGGGTTTTTGCTTAGTGGTTGCTTTAATAAAAAGTAAAATGAACAAACAAACAAAACAACAAAAAAATCCCCAAAACCAAACCAACAAAAAACCCAAAAACACACACCTTGCGGGTGTTTCTGTCAGTAGGCTGCAACCCAAAAGTGCCAGGAGGACAAATCCCTGCTGCACGCAGGAAATGCAGGCTCATGTCCTGCTGGCAAAGGTGTGGTTTTGTGCTGGTATATTCCATGGGTGTTCAAGCAGTCTCTTGCAAAGAGATGTGAGCTCACCTAGCTCAAAGTATGGACCCACAAAATGTTGCATAGCTGAACACAGCATGGCAGAGTCTGAAATAACTGGTTCTGCTGGTAGGCAGGAGCTGTGCTGCACTATTATGGATTTTGGAGCAGACTGAGCTCATGTTTGATTTCAAAGGGCAGTTTGTAAGCACAGCCTGAGGACTGACTGAGCTGGGTAAATGTATTTAAAGTATGTGGGAAGTGCATTGCTCTAATACTCTGAGACATGAATGGTTTCTCATGACCAGAGTATTGTGAGTTTACTGTGAAATCTTGCCTCATCTGTCTTTACAGCAGAGGATTTACGGAACCAATATTCCCTGTTTTGACCGTGGTCCTTCTGATACAGTCCCGTTTTCAGGTACAGTTCTTTGCTACTTTATTGTAGAGCTATTTCATTTGATGGTAGAAGGGAAGATAAGAAATGGGTTTGCTTAGAAAAGGTACACTTTTTTTTTTTAAGCAATGTGCTCAGAATCACCTAATTATTTGGGTTGGAAAAGACCCTTAACATGATCGAGTCTAACTGTAAACCTATCATGGCCAAGTCCACTGAACAATGTACCTAAGCAGCATGCATACATATCTTTTAAATACCTCTGAGGATGGTGACTCAACTACTTCCCTAAGTAGCCCTTTGAGTGAAGAAATTTTTCCTAATATCTAGTTTGAACCTCCCCTGGTGCAAGTAGAGGCTATTCCCTCTCATCCTGTCGTCCTATTACTTGGGAGAATAAACCAATACCCACCTCACTACAACCTCCTTTCAGGTAGTTGTAGAGAGCAGTAAGGTCTCCCCTCAGCCTTCTTTTCTCCGGACTAGACTTCCCCAGTTCCCTCAGACACTTCTCGTGAGCCTTATGCTCCAGACCCTTCACCAGATTCTTGTTCTTCTTTGGACACACACCAGCAGCTCAATGTCCTCCTTGGAGTGAGAGTCCCAAACCTGATCACTGTGTTTCAGGTGTGGCCTCATGAGTGCTAGGCATAGGGGGGAGCAAACACAATAAAAAATACTCTGTTGACTGTTTTTTAAGGTCCTTTTTGGAACAACACATGTAGCTGTATAGCAAGATGCAAGTTCTCCCTCAATGGTAGTGAAAGCTTATGCAACTGCATCTTCCATGTACAAAGAAATGACAGTGGAAAAGGCAGGTGGCAGGTGGGTATTTCAGTTGCAGGGAAGATAAAGCTGCGTATTACCCCAGCTCCTTCAGGCAGTGGCCTCAGAGCAGCCTAAGACTTCTCCAGGCACGCATGCCATTCAGGATTTAACAGACTGGGAGTTCCTGAGGGCTGCTAGCAGGTTCCCTCAGGTGGCCTCTTTATAAGTAAGATGTCGTTGTGTACTTTCTCTGAAGAGAAGCTGAATTTGAAATGCAGTTAATTAAGAGAGCCAGAGACTATGGCGAAGAGGCACTTGTCAGTGCAGTCTGGGGTGTAAAAAGCCACAAGAAATCCTATCCTTGGGTGGCTTTTTTCTTATTGTGATGGTCCCAAACTTTCCACACTGTGCTGGCAATGGATCTGTACCTGCTTTTCAGTTTCCACTGGTTAAAAGGAATTTGAATAAGCACAGATGCAAGACTGAAATCTTCGTGCCTCCTTTGTCGCTGTAGCTAATGTCCAGCTGTGGTACCAAGAATCATTTCTGCTTTGATGTCTGTCAATGTCTGCTATTCTGAGCTCATGCTGTCACAAATATTAAAATACTGTCTTTCCATTGCCTTATGTTTATTTTAAGGAAATCTTCTGATAACCATCACAGTTCAAAGTTTTCTTTCTTTCCTACTTCCCTTACATTACTTTTTATTTTTTATTTATTAGTTCATAATTTGAAACCAGCAGATATTCGAGTGATTGCTGCCCTGGGAGATTCACTCACAGTAAGTAAAGATCACTGGATAACCATTGTAAAAGCGAGTGAAGAAAAAGCATAAGGCATTTCTGAATTTTAACCCGAGGAAAAGAACACATAGAGTTACACCCTACTAGGTCACACATATTCTTTTCATACTCCACCTTGTCTGACTGATAATCAGACATGAGTCTGATATAAGTATGCAATTCCCATTTAAAGTCCACAAGAATGCCACGCGATGAAGAACTGCAAGATCAGACTGCACAGCAGAGAAACCATCCTGCTAGATTGGACTTCCAATAATTACTTTTCTTTATTGATTCTAGACATCTCCCAAGGTATTAGTCTTCAAAGATATTAGCAGGCAACATAAATAGAAAGAACAAATTCTGCAGCTAATTCTGTGTGTGTGTGTTGATACGATATATGATATGACAAATACATATCTGATAATACCAAAGCTTATAAAGCCATCGCCACTTATATTAACTAAATATTTGAGTAAAATTGTAATAGATCATCAAGTGTGTTAACTGTAACTTATCTTGAGAATTTTTTTAACACTATTCCTGGATCTATATAAACTTGTTATACCTAGACTGGCTGTGGTTCTCCAATCAGTGACAACTACTTTGCTGCTAATATCATAATTCATGTTTATGTGTTCTGTGCTAATTACAGCATTAAATCTTTGTAGTCTCCTTCCTTGGGTAAACTAGGGAAAAAAAGATGTAAAATCGCTGTACCACTTTTTAATGTGAGGAACATTATAATAAATTATTCATTCAGGACTATTGCTATCTTATTTATTCTTTATGTGAATTTAGAATTACATGAATATTTTGAACATTCTCAAAAATTTTTCCCCACTTTATTTAATCAAGGTGATGATAGAAGAGGGTAATTCACTGGAGCAGTTAAAATACCCTCAGCCTTTGATGCTCTTGAGAACAAGGATCTGTTATATTTTGGGAAGATGACGTAGCTTGCTTTATTAATATACTCTTTAATTATTTTCACTGAGATCAGACAGAGAACTAGTTGCTGAAGCACTTCTTATTTTGAAGGTGAACTCCTCTTCTGTTTCCAGGCAGGTAATGGGGCAGCATCCAAACCCCATGATGTCCTGGATGTCCTGACTCAATACCGAGGTGTTTCTTGGAGGTGAGTCCCAGAAATTTCCTGCCCCTAGTGAGAGGGTTTTTTGGGGTTTTGATATGTATAGTGGATTTTGTAGCAAACAAAGGCTTGTGGTGGGTGAATTTTACTTTGATTTGCATGGTTGTGCTATTGCTCCTGATAAAACACTCAAACTAGTATCTATCTGGAGTATGATGTAGCATAGCTGGAATAGGCCTGGATATGTACATGAAAAAAGGGTCCTTTTTAAGATAGTCCTCTTCTCCTCTCATGGTAGTAGCTAATTGCAAAGGGGACTTCAAGAGCCCAGTGACGTCGCAGCACTTGCATATTCTGCATTTCTGTCCCTCGTCTTTCTTTTATCCTGCCTGCTCTCCCTTACTGTGGCCCATGTCGTCCATTTGTCTCTTAAAATCAGTGATCTACGAAAAGTCAGACTGGGATCTTTTTTGATGCTGCTCTTTCAGACGCATTGTCTGTTTCTTTGACCTTTTCTCAGTATTGCTTAGAACATGCAGAACAGTTTATCGATTGAGTCGGTACAGATATTTACATATGCAGCATTTTATTAAACAGGTCAAAAAGCCTCTCTGAAGAAAGGCAATCATGTCATTTATTGTTCTGCAACCATACTGTTTAACACCAAACCTGTCAGGCTGATCTTCTGTTCAACATTTGTTACCCATCTGAGCCACTGCATCTATGTAGGAGGTTTAAATGGGTACTATAGCAATTAAAAATACTCTATTCCAAATTAAAGGGATGTTGTAGAGGCGTTGAAAGTCCAGCTTTTTAGATTTTGGTCTTTAATAATGTTCTACTGACATTTAGACCGAAAACTATGCTAGCGTTCTCCACAGCATGAAGAAGGGTAACAAGAACTCAGACAGATGGTGAATTTTACCAGTCTAGTAGTACTCTTCCAATTGAGTGAGATGGAGGGGAAAGGTATTGAATATACTATCTCTCTGAAATATCTTCTTTTAGAACTTGTTGTTATGGATACAAGGATTTGTTAACTAAAAATGGAAGTAATAAATATTATAATAGGGATGATAGCAAAGATGGCAGCTTTGAAAAATTCTCATTTCTTTCAGCTAGGTTTGAACATATGCCAAAACACATGAAAGAACTGAAAGAGTGGGTTAGTGTACAGGGCTTTTAATGTAATTATTATGATTGTGACAGAGTGTCTACTTTCTTGACCCCGTTGGTATGCACACAAAGAGGTTGCTTTGACTTAGTACAACCACCAGAGATCTTGCTGTGTACACGCGTAGAAAACCCATAAGGGGGAGCTCTCATACTTAATCCACTGCCTTACTCTATCATGTCTTGGAACTTTTTTTTCTTGTTCTTTCTTTTTAACAGTATTGGAGGCAATGAAAACATAAGCACAGTCACGACATTAGCAAGTAAGTGCTCTTTTCCATAAACTTGATAAATATCTGGAGCTGTTTATTAAAACAGGTGTTGTTATAAAAGAAGACATAAAGAAAGATTTACAGTTTGTAGCATGACAGAACAAATCCCTTTATATTCAGTGTCCAGTGCTGAGTAAAAGTTGCATAACAGCCAGGCTGTAGTTTGCTATGCATGATTTAACTGTATATTTTGTAATTCCTAGGGATCTGATTGTTTCAGTGTTCTTCTCTTGGTTAGAGCTCTGTCCAAAATATGCTGAATGGATCAAAGATCTTAGACTGTAGACTTAAATAAACTATTTTGACTGTGTGGGAAAGATGGTTTAGGTAGGAGCAGAATCATGTTACAAGATCAGATTTTACATGCTTTTTAGAGGTCAGAATATTTTAGATCTGGCGTGATTTGATTTATAACCTAAGATCTAGAAGACAATCGTAGGTGTTTGAAGTTAATACATCTGGGGAAATTAGGCTAAAAGATTTGATTCCAACCCATCTGCATTGAGACTATGACAGCATGAGAGTCTCCTGCCAGAATGTAGTGTTACTGAGCCTCACTTACCAGGCAAAATGGCATTGCTAGCCAAGGTGATCGTTAGGTCATGAGATATCTGGATTTGTGAAATTCAGAAATCTTGAAGGCAAGTAAATAGTTGTATGGTGACAAATCTCCACGTATGCTATACATAAAGGTTAATTTTTGATAGGTATCTCTTAAATCTTTTTTTAATGGTCTTTTACTAAGGTCTAATCTTAATAACCTCATCTGTTACCTGCTGAAGTAAGCAGCTTTTTAGGGTGCTATCTTTTTCTGCAGACATTCTTCGTGAGTTCAACCCATCTCTGATAGGGTATTCTATTGGCACTGGAAAGGAGACGACAGATAATGCTGCACTCAACCAAGCTGTGGCAGGCAGTCATGCAGAGTAAGTGGATAACTCTTTTAATTTTTATAGAAAGTTGATTTTTTTCTTTAAAACTTAGTTCTAGCTAAAAAGGGCCCGAACCCTGGACTTCAGCAGGATTGCAGTAAGACTGATAGGCAAGCCAAAAAGTATTTCTTTAGCCCATCTCTAGCCTGAAGGCCAAGAAAGGTAGGGGAGACTTCGCAAGGTTTCTGATCTATGTCAAGTAAATTAGCAGCACAAGCAATTCTTTCTCTAGAATTTTCAACCAAGAAGCCCGAAGTACTTTAAAAGCCCTACTTAAAAAGCTTTGCCTCCCTGTTGTGAGGCAGAGAAAAAATACTCCCATTTTATTGGAGGTGTATTCAAACTCTCTTGTCAGCACAACCAAGAGTATGTGTAGCGAAACTAAAACAGAGAAAATTGTGAATTGTTTACAGTCAGTTTGTGGCAGAGCTGGAAATTACCTGGAGACTCCTATACTCAGTCTTCAGTGACATTCATATTGTACCTTTTTGTCTTGGGAACACTTCTTGTGAGACATGCCTCAGTGGCTTGATACATGCAGGGATGCTTCAGTGATACATGTCTCAATACCATCTGTCTGATGTTCTGAAGGAGCAAAATGCTTTTATTTCTTGGTGGCTTAGACTTTTTTCAATATCATACCACTCAGTCATTGAAAGCTGGACTGTCCCAGGTTTCTTAAACCATTATGTGAGGGAATTCCATTAATCAGCTCCCCTCTTTTCCTTGCTGCCTATGCAGGATCCCTTTTTTGTTTATTATTTTACTTTTATGATTTTATTTTTCTTTTATTTTTAGGGATGTTCCTGCACAGGTTAGAAGACTGGTGAATC
The DNA here is from genome assembly GCF_017976375.1 of Cuculus canorus. Classification (NCBI taxonomy): domain Eukaryota; kingdom Metazoa; phylum Chordata; class Aves; order Cuculiformes; family Cuculidae; genus Cuculus; species Cuculus canorus. Next base: position 105,175,291 of record NC_071403.1, read on the forward strand.
TAATGAAGAATGATACTGTGAGTTTGATATGTCATTAATAACTTTAGAAAGTTATGTGACATCGTTGGTTTCTAACAGACCCAATAGCAAATGACAAGTATTAGAGCTATGTGTACAGCAGTTTATCACATAATAGTCCCCAGTTCAGAGTGTGAGTCAGTACAAAATAATCTATAGAAGTGTCTTAAATGCCTTTGTATCAGTATGTGATAGTTACTATCAAGCCCAGATAATTGTAGCCTTTGTGCTGTTTCTTCCCCTTCCAATCTATTTTACTCTGTAATGTAATAGAACGTTTTCTCTGCTAAGATTTTGTTGTCGTACTATTAATTATATTGTAAGCATATGATTTTGGCAGCAGTAATGATAAGTGCTAGGATGTCGAGGGTAAGCTTTACATGTGGCGAATCACATGGAGTGACCATTTTTCTTTAAAAAAACAATTTAGTCCTTTCCTTCACTTAGTCATCAGCTCATTTGGCTTACATGTTTGTTGTTAGGAATTATTTGATTAATGGTCTGTAAAACACATATTAGGCTAAAAGTTTGTTGCGTAATTTTCAGCTCGATTACCAGTTCGTATGCTGGCTATTTGTAATTTGACAAATGTGCTATGCAATTAGTGACCTATGTTACATAATATCATTTTGTCTTTCCAGTTGTGCATTTGGAAAGCAGCCAAAAAGCCTTCAAGATAACTGTGTGTGCATGTCTAGTATAAATACTCTGGTGAATACGTGTTGGCAAAAATATTTGCAGTACCTTCCTTTTTGATTCATGTTCTTGTAAACAAAATTTGACTCTCATGGCTGCATCTTAAATGAGATTAGAAGAGATAGCTGTTAACAATGAATTCATTGTTGGTTGGATTCGTTTCATTCGAACTATGCAAGTCTTCTAAGTACAATTCTGTCATATTTATCAGCTTGGAAACATCACACAACAGAAATGAATGCTGTGAATGCTTTTTTTTTTAACTGACAAACTTCTTTTATTTAACTAATAAACTTCTTTCTAACTAGAAAGCTCCTTTTTTTTTCTCATCTTAAAACATGTTTTTTAGTGCAGAAGGAAACTTTTCATGTCGTTTTATTTGGATAAGTACATTTTAGACCAAACCTACTGAAGACTATGTTTACCAGCTGGGATATTGCCTTCTGCCTTTGAAGATAGATGTTTTTAAACCACTTGAGGCTGATATAATATTGCTGCTTTTCTTAGTGGTGTTTTGCACAAAAGTTGATGTGTTAAGTTAGAGTACAACATCAGCTACACAGTACTAAGCATACCTGAATCTTTCCTCAAAGCTAGGAAGGTGTGTGTTTACTGAAGTATAATTACCTTGCATTAGCTAGGCCTTTGCAAAATCCTACCGGGGAAAAAGTGCTGTAATTTTTTACCAGTATTGTTAGACAGAGTTAATATTGCCCCTCTATTCTTTGCAGTTTGTCTCACAGCAAGATTGAAATGTATTGCCCTCCAGGGTTTTCCAGCAGGAGAGCTGCATTATTTATGACACTGCAGAACACATACCATCATTTTTGCAATGAACGTATATTTCTAGAACTGCAGGAGTTGCACAGTATATATGCAAGATATTACTAAGAAAAGCATACAGATGGATTTTGAGCAATAGTTTTCTGAAGGAAGTAATTTTATGTGATACTACTGGTATTGTAAGCCTTATTTAGATCTTAGTTGTTTCTACACCTTCAGTCATAACACCAAAATAATTGTTGTGGATGCTTAGAGAACTGCAGCCAGGCATTGTGAGAAATGTTAAATTTCTGTTTAGTACGTTGCCTGCTGCACTTCCCCCCCCCCACCCCCCCCCCCCTTTCTTTGGTATTTAATTAGTAACTTTCATTCCATCTCCTTCTGTATGCAGCGAATAAATATGACTGACTGGAAGCTCATAACACTTTTCATAGGAGGAAATGACCTATGCGAATTCTGCAACAATCCAGTAAGTCCCCCGCTGCCTGCAGCGTGAACTGGGCCAGCCTGGGCATAGGGGCTCTATGCATTGCAGTGGGCGAGAAAGCAAAACTCAGTAGGGAAGGCCAAAATAAAGTACGTCATATCTGTGCAGCTCTGGAATGTAACTGCACTGAGACCTTCAGGTCATTCAACCTGACGTTATGATAAATGAAGTTATAACTTTAGAATACATATAAATTACATAATTGTGGCTACTTTGCTTTGCTGTTAGCTAAGATAACTTTATCTAGCCACTTTACCACTTGTAGATAAAAGGTCAAGGGTTTTTGCTCTTCTCTACCTTGTGCACAGTCACGCTCCTAAGCCTCACTCAGTGCTCTCTTATCAGTTTCAGTGCTACAGCAATGGTTCTACCCACAGCTCATGCTGATGCAGTTATATTATATACATATACAACATCATATATATATATATATACACACACATACCGTGTATAGCCTTCAGTGTGTTTGAGTATAGAGGAGTTGAAAGACTGTGGCAGACTCCTCACATAGTGATGAGTGTTACCAACTTAGAAGCAGCAGTGCACATACTTTTAATTCTGCGTGATTAATTTCAGATCAGAAAAAACAGCAAAGCAGCACAATAAGATGGTTATAAAACAAGCAAGGAGCAAGTTAATCATTCCTAACTTCTGCTTCTGACCCAGGCAGAAAACGGCAGTCACACATGAGCGTCAGTGGAAAGGAGATAACACATCTGCATCCAAAGATTCCAATGATACTTGCTTTATGTTGCACAGCTACAAGTAGTGCCAACTGCAATGCTATTGTGAACTGTGATTTAGGAAATGAATAAGGGAAGTGAGCTGTCTAGTCTTGTGGAGCAAGCCAGTGGGGCTGTCAATGAACTTCTGCTTGAAATTAAATCAAAGAGAATTAAGGCTGAAAATAAGAGAAACGTTTCTCATAGGAAAGTTTATTTGACTGTTGAATAGTTCCACAAGTGAAGAAATAAAGATTTGATTACTAAAGATGATTAAACTAGAGGGCTTAAACTACTCAAACAGAACAGGGAAATTTTGTCACTGAGGCAAGTGTGTAAGGTGATTTCCTTCCCAGATAAACATCCAAACTTTGGTGGTTATTATATGTGGCAGGTAAGGAGCACATGGGAGGTGTGCTGCTAGTATTCCGTGCAGCAGAAATAAACTTACTTTTACACAAACTGAGCTCTCCCAAAGACACTCCTTGTTAGTGAGGTGTTAGCCGTGCTTTTAAGACTGGCTCAAGCGAGTCTGGGGAAGGAGGATGTTGTGATGTCTGATAATGTCTGCTGAATTTGTTCCCTCACTGGTATCCAGTGGCCACAGTGAGACATCTATGACAGGAAAGAAGAAAAGCAGAGACAGGACAGTTTTGCCTAACACTCAAGGTCAAGAGTAACAAACATGAATACTGCAGTGAGAAACTCCAGCTAGTCAGTGTTGTGCCTGCTTGACTAAACAGATTAACAATAGAATTCAACCCTCTTGGTCCAACAGGTACAATATTCTCCTGAAAACTACACCTACAACCTACAAACAGCTTTGGACATACTTCACAGAGAGGTAACGCAAGCTTTTCTAGTATGCGGGAGTGGGGATTGCGTTCTGCTTGTAAAGCAGCCACCGCTTTCATCTGCAGAGAACAGCTGTATGCAGAGATGCTCATAGGAAAATTTGTTAGAGGCAGAAAGGGCTGAAGCATTTTACTTGAAGGAATAAGGATGTGCTCAGTTCTAGCTGATGTGCTGCAGACAGCTTAAAACGTATTGTAAGAAACTTGAATAAACATATGATATTCTATAGCTAGAAAATCCATTGCTTTTACATTATACTGCAAATAAATACATTTCTGTGGTCATTGAGAGAAAGATTCTGTTATTCCAGATGAAGGTGAGGATGATGAAAGTACTCAAAGAGTTAGCAGGTGTGAGCAGAGTGAGACATGCTGAAACCTATAACAACTTGTTTGGGCCTTTTTGAAGCCACCATTTTCAAATGACCAGCCATCAGTATTTAAAAAGGAACTAGGTAGCACAGCCAGGCACTGTAATTCAGTATTGGAGGTGTAGAGGATTAATTACTGAAAAGTGCTTTGAACACCTCTGTTATAAATAATGAATATATTTATCTTCATATCTATAAGTATAAATAGAGTCAGCAGACATAAGGTCTGCTGTGGCTGTGCAGGGGCAAAGATGGCACTCTGTATTCCAGGACTTGACTATGCGTTTGCTTATTTTCTTGGCAGGTTCCACGGGCATTTGTGAACCTGGTGACAGTGATTTCCATAACAAGCCTCCGGGAGCTGTACACATCAGAAAGTAATAGCTGTCCAAAGCTGCTTATGAGGTTTGAAGATGATTTATGTTACAGCTCTCACTGTTGCTCAAAGAAAGCTGCAAGTTCTTCTCAGGAAACTTTTTTCTTCTTAGAGAAAAGGTTCTAGTATTTCAGACCACTAATCACATTCCTCTGTGTATGCACGTGTACCTACACATTGATTTCAACACAGAATTTAGAAATACCTGTTTGTCTGTCACTGTCTCTGTGTCTGAGCCCTGCTGTTACCACTTCTAGTGGAGGTGACATTTCAATGGTTCATCACTTATGCTGCAAGGGAGCCCAAGCAGAGTAGAAAGAATTCAGCTGTGCGGTCTTTGGGCAAAGACAGAGAAGAGATTAAGACACAAGGTTTTCTTAGCTGATCATTTTAATCTAGTTTATTTACAGATTTACCTTTCTGCAGTCTTAAAACTCTCTGTACTGTACCCAGCTGCCTCATTAAAACATCTGCTTTGAATCCCTCCTGCTGGATCCATTCAGCTGCGATAGACTCGGTAGCTGCCGACAGGAGAACTGTGGACACCTGTAGGGTGCGGTGAAAGAAGGTGGTCTTACAGCAGGAACGTAGATGCCACCATCTTGCTTTGATTTAAAGACTGTCTGGTGGCTGTCAGTGGAAAACAAGCTTTTAAACTTGGAGTCCTTGTGCTTCTGATAATCAATTGTAATTTTTTTCTCTTATCAAAGGTTACTGGATAGAGCACACTTGTAACTCAAGACTGTAATCATCAGACAAGGATAGCTAGTGGAGCCTTTAAGATTAGATTATCTCAAGGCACTTGCAACCTTTTCCCGTCATTTCACGTGCCATGCTGAATTTAACATTTGCCCGTCTGGAAGCAAGCCAAGTTTACATGATACTAAGCAGGCCCTGGGTAGAATAATAAACGTGATGCTACTGATTCAAAGAAGGAACTGAAGGAGACTTTTGACCTTGAAAGCTTGTATCTTTTTTTCTGAGAGAAAGTAGCAAATAACCTATAAAGACTTTACATCTCCACTAATACTGCCTTGCTTAGGTTACTGAAACCATCCTGAAAATAAAATTTGCATTTGTATTGCCTTTAATATAGATGTACTGCAGAAGTAAAATCTTGTCTTAATGTGGAGCAACTAACAAGAGTTTGGAAGTAGAGGTCTGTGTACACTTCCACGTATCAACTGCATCTCTGTAGTAGGTATTTCTCTAAGAGCTCTCTCAGGGATGCTTTACTATGTGCACATGGCCAGAGTTTTACAAGAAGTTGCCTTTTCTCATTTGGATTTCTCAAGTGATAATGAGGTGTGTCCAGGAAGGAGAAGAATCAGAAACAAAAATTTGTATGTCAGGAAGAGATATAGAGGTGGCCAACATTAATTCACAAAAACTTGAAATAGCTCATACTGGAATGGCTCTCTAAGGATGGAGATTCCAGCATCAATCTTGGTGTCTCGTTTGGTGCTCTACCATCCTCCATGTGAAATGTCCTGCAAATTGTGACCCTCTCAGTTGATTAGGGTAAACTTCCTGTCTTGAAGGTTATTTGCATAGTTCTGTTAAAACAAGCCATGTTGTGCAGATGTGTTTGTGGTGGGTTGGCCCCAGGTGGCAGCCAAACACCCACACAGTCCGTTATTCACACCACCCCAGCAGCACAGGGGAGAAAACTAGATAAATATGCACAAGAAAATTTATGAGACAAAATAAAGACGGGGAAATCACTTACCAAGAACCATCAAGGCAAAACAGGCTTGACTTGGGGAACTTAACTAAATTTATTGCCCATTAGCATGAATGTTATTACTACTTCAGGTACTGGGAAACAAACAAAAAAAAAAAAAAACGTTAAACTCGTAAAGCACCTATTCTCCCTCATTCCCAGGCTCAGCTTCACTTGAAGCAACTCTCCCTGCCAACTTGTTACTGCCACAGGGTCCCCTCAGTCCCTTCACTGAGGCAGTGAGTCGTGCATTTGGTAAGGGTCTGGATGTAGTCGTATCTCTCTGCCACTCCTTCCTTCTCACTCTTATCCTGTGCTCTGGCATGAGTCCTTCAGATCTGTGCCTGCTCCAGCATGGGCTCATCCACAGGCTGCAGTCCCTTGAAGGAAGTCCCTGCTCTGCCATAGAGCACCTCTTCTTCCTTGTTCCCACTGTTATTCTCTCCTCCTCTCCTCCTCTGGTGTATTGTGCTCTTTCTTAAATAAACCACCACCTTGGCTGCCTTGTGGTGGGCCCGTTAGAGCCATCTGGAACCAGCTGTGTCAGGCACAGGTAGCCCTGAACTTTCCTCACAGATGTCACTCCTCCTGCCAAAATTTTGGCAACCAGTACAGTTTTTAGCTTGCATGGGTCCTTTTCATCACTTAAAGCTCATGAATTTATCCCAAATAAACATGTTTTCTGCTCAAGAAGCAGGTCTGTGCAGGAACTCAGAGATGGGATCTAATGCTTCCCTTGAGCAGACTTTCAGAGAAATCCCTCTTGGCAAAGCTTTCGACCCTGCAGCTTTTTAGCTTGAGAACAAGAGCAAAAAGAGGAGCAGATCTCAGTGCCATGTTCTTATCCCACAGGCTCCTGTGCCCTTGTGTTCTAAACATTAAGGACAATTCTACTGAGTTAAAGAAGTTGATCTACTTTAACAGAAGGTATCAGGTAAGGCACATGGCATTTGTTACATCCTTAATGTCATCTTCCTGTTGATTGAGGGACCACAGAATGGCTAATATTTGGAGGTGGAAAACAGTTCCCACTCATTTTAATGATTTATTTGTAGCTGTGATTTGAGAAACAAAGGTGAAGGGGGAGATGAGAGTAGGCTCAAGATCTTTACAACTCTGATTAATGAAAACAAAACAGATAAGGAAAAAAAACTTGTTAAAGAGCTGTAGAAAGTAGAGTGTGTCAGCCAGCCAGCAGTTTTTTTGATCACTTATCTCATTAAAGATCAGATGAAGTCAAAGAACATTATAACTCAGGAACAAACTTCAGGCATGGGATGTCAGCCAAACAAAAAATGCCTCAGTCGTTGTGGAAAAACATGTTTTTGACAGAAGATCTAATTGCTGAGGAGGTTGCCTGCCTGTGTCAGTCAGGAAGCCATCCCCAAGAAGCCCAGGACACATGTCTCAAAAAGATTGCTGTGTTGGCTGCTTGGCATGAGCTGGAAATCACAGCCACGCCTAGGTTTCTGCACTAGGGAACAGGAACCTCTGGGTGAGATGTAAATGAACAGAGGGACGCCTCAAGCTGAACATAGAAAAAGCAGCTGTGACAACTTTTCTTCAACTCTTTAGGAGAGAACCCATCAATTAGTGGAAAGTGGAAGGTATGATACTACAGATGATTTCACAGTGGTTATGCAGCCATTTCTGACGAATGTGAAGATGCCAAAAACACAGGTAAAAGCAACCAAAAACCCCCAACCCTATGTTAAATCCTGGTGCAATTCCACTGACTTGTCGTAATTATCTTGGCTGTAAATGTTACCAGCAGTTTTCTGGCTTAATAATTATTTTATTCAGTAGCATTAACATCCAAAATTTCAGAAAATGCTTATGTAAAAACTTAGAGATAATGGGCAACAGAACACAGACCTTGAAATCAAGATTTTGGACACTGACTCCACTCCACTGCAGTCAGACAACAATGCGGTAGATACTTAGTTCAAAGTCTTAAGAGAGCACTTGCCCTATATCCTAAATGCTTCACAAAGTCCCTTCAGTACTTTGGTAAATTACTTTTAGTCTGAAAATCCATGTGCTTCAAAAGACTATAATGTGTGAATCTCCAGGGAAATAAAGAATACAATCAATATCTGTGCCCAGGTATTCTGTACTCAGAGTCATAATGGTGTGCATCCCTTGCTACTTTGGAAATCCTATATTAAAATACTTTAAAAGGCTACTTAGTTCTGAGTTACTAACGTTCTCTGGCCCGGTTTAATTCTCTTGGCCTCAGAGGCCTTTGCAACTACTTTGATTAGAAGTCACCTGGGGTATCTTGCTGGAAGAGAGAGAAGATAAGGCACAGCTTGTTGCACATTTACTGCCTCTATGACAGCACCCATCTCGTTCTCTAGGAAGGGTTGCCGGATAGTTCATATTTTGCTCCAGACTGCTTCCACTTCAGCCAGAAGTCTCACTCCCAAGCTGCACGTGCTTTGTGGAACAACATGGTAAGATTTTTAAAAGTTTCATCGGTCACATCTTGTTGGCTCCATCCTGCCAAAAAAAAAAAAACCCTAGGGAGCTACTATTGTAGCTAGTCCTATGGCTTCTGTACCATTAAGCATGCTCACGTTGATCGCTCTTTTGCCTTGTAGAAGAAGGTCACTTGAACTGTCAAAGCAGTCATATCAAACCAGTAAATCTCAGGGGTGTTGAATTTATCTCAGGGAGATGCTGCCTGCCTGGCCTGCGGACCATCAGGCCACGTGAACGGTGTAAGGGGATTAGCATCTTCAGCGTGCAAAGTGGCAGTGCACAGCAGCAGCTGCCAGCATGGGTGCCGTGCACTGCAGTTGTCTTGCTGTGCTGCAGAGGTGGTTTCCAGCAGCTGGTAGCACAGCGTTACCTTTTTGTTCTCTGATACTAATTCACTTTTATTCTGTGCTACTCCCTTTTCCCCACAGCTGGAACCCGTAGGGAAGAAGACAGATAATCAGGAAATGGAAGATGAGATTGTTCTCAAATGTCCAAGTGAGGTAATTTACAAGGGTACCTGTGTTTGTGTAGAAGTGCTGGGGTGGCCACAAGCCTGGAGTGCTGTCTCTGTGAGGGCCGTCTGACTCTTCCCTGCATAGTTTGTGCCACCGCTGTGGATTAGCAGTATGAGCGCTTCCCTGGGCTCGTCCTGGGACTAAGCTTCCGCACAGCCATACATCACAGCTGGCCAAAACACAAGAGAAGGGTGTTTGGCCTACCTAGTTGAGACCATCAGGTAACCACACAGGATGATAGAGCTTCGGTGGCAGAAACAGCAACAATGGCACCAGTCGCTACATCTCTGCAGAAATCACTGGGACAACTTTGCAGTGGGACCACAATCTTCTTGTTAATTACACACTGAGGATGAATTTATTCTGCGAGTTCTGTAAGCATAAAAATAGTGCCTAAGGTTTACATTGCTATTGTATGCATTTTAGAAGTACTATTTCTTTCTTCTTTTTTTTTTTTTTTTTTAATCCCTGAGATAATTTTACATCAAGTTACTAATCATCTATCTGGCCACTGAAGACTGGAAAATTGAAATCTCTATGTATTCTTCTGCTGCCTTGCATTGACTCAGATTTCTTTGTTTTGCAGGCTGAACCATTCCTCAGGACATATAAGAACAGTAATTACACATACTCTAACCAAACTCCAGTAAGTGTCAACGTCATCATCCCACTTGTTACTCTGCTGCATCTGTTCCAATGTGGTAACCAGATGAGTCATACTCTGCACCACAGGTGAAATCAGTCTTTGGCCAGAGGGGTTTGGGAAGCTAAGTGTATGCCAGGGAACAGGAAAGCATACCCTGTTTTGGGCAAAATGTATCCAGAAACACCTATGAGAACACATGCTCGGACAGCACGATTATCAGTCCAGGGTGCTACTCTAATTTGAGAAATACTGAATATGACTATTGAATTGAGCAAACAGGAACTTTCTGGTTAATAACATGCTAAACAGGCTTTGGTTCATCCACATAGTTACTACTGACTGTATTTTCTAGCCAAATGGTATTCAGCTTTCTTCTTTTTTTCTCTTTAGAATTATGGAAGCCAGCTGCTATGTGAGGACAGATCTCCATCCTCCCCCCCTGCAACTTCAGGTAGGGAAGGCCTGTTTTGTGTTAAGAGGCTGACTTACTTTCAACTGTCCTTCAAGATGAGGTTTTATTTTTGCTGAAGTGACTGCTGGACTGTGAAAAAATATTGTTCAGAAAAGATGCCGTGTTTTTCAGCCACTACTTAATGGATACAGTGCCATACTGTCACTCGAGGTAATATTCTGACTGAGTAGCTCCAGTTAACATACCGCCAGCAGAGAACTTCAAAATATCTTACAATAAAATCCAGCTTTGTGTGCTGGCATAGCCTACAAGTGATATCACTTAAGTCTTTGGGAAGGAAACTAGAAATCCAGCTTCATGCATGTTAGTCTAGGACACGGCTGTATTCAGTTTTTCAAATAATTCCATGTTGTCTTTTCCTTAGTCCTTCTCTGCCTTCCTATTGCTTTAATAATCCATTCTCACTTTGTCTCATAGTGTGTTTTAACTTTCATCTTGGTGCTGCATATTGTTTACTTCCTGTTTGCTTCTTGCTTTCCCCTCTCTTCAGTAGCAGTGTTAACTATGGGGGTGCTGAATAACATACATATGCTACAGCCATGTGAAATGAACTGGAGAAAGCTCCTGTTCTATCACTTGTGTATTGCAAAACCAACATCTCTGGGCATCAGAATCCACAATTGCATATTTCACATATACAGTGGTGAAAAATAATATCTATTTCCTATCCAGGTTCAACTGCATCTCTTTCCTTTGCAGTGCATACCCTAAAGCCAGCTGATGTGAAAATTATAGCAGCCCTTGGAGATTCTTTGACGGTAAGATGATACTGGTTTTAAGGTTCTCTTGTTAGAAGTACAAACAGGTGCCTGCTCCAGTGGAGGGGAAATAGCTGTTGTACCTAGAAGCAAAGATCCATTCATTCACGTATGATAATAGATCTAGCAGCAAGAACAAGAAAGAAGATGTCAGTTCTCCAGCACAATGTTCCCCCCACGCACATAATCACATGCTTTTGAACTCAGGCAAAAAGACAGGCAAACCCTTTAAAGAGGTGCTTAAATAGTTTGCTGAATTGGAGACAGAAGAGATCAGATGATGAAACTAATGCGACGAGCCTTAGGTTACTGTGTTTTTTAAAGTTTTTCTGAAACTTGTGACTGTGTACTTTCACCTCAGTTCTTTCAAGAACAGCGTGACTCAGGGATGTCTGCTTTGTAGCATTTTACTCATTTTAGCAATAATGAGATAAGGATATACAGAGGTGAGAGCTCTCTGGCTCTATCTATTTAAGGATATATTCATTCTTTTTATTATGCCTGTTTTCTTTATCAAGATGTAGTTCTTACTGAGGATGATTATCTTTGGTAGCCTAGAAGTAACATATCTCAAGGTCCAGACATCCTGTATTTCAGTTATGTCTTTCTTCCTAATGTTTTCATACTGGTCAATGAATGAAACTCTACAGCCAACAAAAACGAAACATCGGGTAGAAAGATGTAACTGGAACATAGGTTTCTCTGAGCCTTAACAACAAAGACATGGTGTTTACAAGCCACGAAGCCCTCACAACTCTTTGGCAGGCGTGTTGCTAAAACTCCTACATACAGGAGGCTACTGAAATAAATAGAAGTATTTGAAGGCAAACCTGCAATATTGACAAATGGAAAATATTCTGTATATAGCTGTAGTTGTCATATTATAATATCCAGGACCCTGCAGCTGTTTCTGCTTCTAAGTAAGTCTGTAGGAGCTGAGAATAAAATCTACTATCATAGAAAGTGCAGTGGGGAATTGCTGTCTCATACCTGCACCTGGCCCATGCACAGTTATTCTGAACACCAGTCTTCCATTAATTCAAGAAGTCTAATACAGAGATGAAAAATGTGGTATTGTGGTTTAATCTGAAGTAGCAGCAAATAGCCTGGCTGGTCTTGTGCTGTACTGAAGTACTACCCGGTTCCCAAATTTAACATAGAACTATGAAGTTACATCTGTTAGGCCCCTTGCTTCTGAATTCTGGTGGAGTTTTAGAGAGGATGGAGTTCCTAGCTTGCCTCTTTCTTCAAGATAAGTACAGAATGCTTTTCTCCCTGCTGTAGTACCACTGTAAGTTTCTCCATTTAGCATAATACTTTTCAAATCAGTGTTATTATGATGCTTCTTTCCAAGATGTTTGTTTTCTCTGTTGAGTTTATATAGTATTTCTTATTACTAGACACAAAGTTTTATGTGTGTTTGAGACATTTTCATCATTGAGTAATGCAACCATAAATGAGTTATTCGGCTCATCAAAACACTGAGAATAAAGCCTGTATTCCACGGATTCATCATATATTTTGTATGTCTATACAGTATGATGCTCATAAATCATTATGAAAGGTGTTAATGTGTTCTTCAGGAGGAAGTTTAGGGAAAAGACAGATGCCTTCTAAAGCTTTGGAAGAGAAGTGTTCGAAAGTAAATACATTCTTACTATGTAAGATTAACTGTTGTATTAGTAATTGTGTTTTAACTTGATTTAATTAATGAAAAATAATGTCCAGGCTGGTACAGGAATTGCCTCAGATAATCTCCTGGATTTGGGCACTCAGTACCGGGGACTGTCTTGGAGGTGAGTCTTCAGCCATAGTGATAAGGAGATGTGTATTCTCTTATGTTACTATTACTTTCGTGCACATGTTTTGTGGCTTTCAGCTGTCAGAAAGTTGAATAAAAAGTTGCTTCTTGGGCTAGCATTTCTTGTGAAGATGTTTCAAGATAAAGAATCTGTCATAAAGGTGGCTTCACAAAAAATGTTTTCAGCAGTGAATTTTAAGTTAGCTTTTCGACTTCTCTCATGCTTTCATCTTTGATTGTTTGTGATAGATTATTTTCTTTTTTGGTGGGATGCAAATTTGGAAAATTTGAGAAAAATCACTGGAACAAACAAATCAGAACTGGTTGATTTTGGGGATGTCACAAAATGTATTTCTGAACTTTTTGTAGCACCACGGAAAACAGTTTAACTGGAGAATTTCTACCAGATGCAGCAAATAGTTCAAAAGAACATATTTATTTTACTTGATGATGTAGCTCAGTTGACACTGACTGGAGCAGGTTTTTGCTAACCCCTGTCCATAGGCTGGACTATGGCCTCGGTGTGTTCCAGCAATTGCAAAGCTGGAGAAAACATATCTCTGTATAGGAAGCAGAAGAGACTTAGGAGCTGCTGATGCAGCTCTCTTGTCACCTAGGGACTGGCTGTATGGTGCTGCCTTAGAGTGGCTTCATGAGGCTGGAACCAGCCTCAAAGTCAGCCTTCTAATCTGCAGTACTTTAGGGCTCAATTATGCAAGTATATAGCCGTCCCAGGCATTTTTCTGCCATTTCATGATAATCAACTATACACCCGTACAGCTGCAACATCCTTCACCCTTCTGACAAGCATCTTTACCACTGAAATGTCAGCTGTTCTCCCCAATAGCACTTCCACTTCTGTCCTCTCTACATAATCTGATAGCTTAATGGTTAGCAAACTAATCACCCTTTGCTTTTTCTCAGAATGCATAGTAGATTTTCACTTTGGTTATTGTCCTCGGCCAGCTAGGAGATGAGTGACTGGGATTTTTCTTTCTCATTTTAGTATTGGTGGAGATGCATCATTACAGAATGTGACAACTCTACCTAGTAAGTAAATGCTTTGCTAGATCTATTTGGCACAATTGAAGAGAAGGAATGGGCTGATTTCTGATACATTTAAAGAGAAATCTTAAGGATCTCAAAGCTGTTTTAGTGTAATTAACAAGAACTACCCTTCAAAGAAGCAACATGTTAAGACTAATGACTAAAAAAGGTGGCTTCACCAGTGAAGCTGAGGAGCAGCTAGAAGTTCCCTTCTTCTCTTTTCCCTCTCCCTTTTCAACTGTGTGAGCATTATTTGAAATTATAAATAAGTTTGTTATGTCCATGCTTGTGATGCAATTAATATTTGCTTTTAATAAATATTCCACCACAGCTTTCTCCAAAAAGACGTGTTTGCGTAAAGTATACCTCTTTGTTAAAAGTAACCAGAAGGAAAACATTTCAACTTTCTTTTCACTGAAACACACAACTTCTCATCGCTCAGCCTACTGTTAATGTAAAGCCACTGGAGTTTCAGTTTGGATCAACTATAATAATAAACTTCCATTTGAAGAGGGCCAGTAAACTGTCCTGCTGTGTGCTGCCCATTTATTACAAAAGAAAAAAATAACAAGAATATAATTAGAATAAGCAATGAATTGATTTAAAGATTGCTATTACATTTGACAAAGCTGTCATTAAAGTGTGGTTAAATTCAGCCTTTGAAATTAAGGAACCTTTTATAGTTTATAATGCAACCATTTTCAGTCTCAGCTGTGAATTACCCTATCAACATCCTTTTGGAAACTACTGTGGAGATAAAGGAGAACGTGGTGGGATTTTATCAGAACTGTGCATCTGAGCCCTTCTTCTTCATATTTGTTAGTAATATCAGACTTTGCACAGCCATTAAGCAGACCCAGATTCTCTAGCTTGAAAACAAGGTCTTGCTAGGCTTAAGCCTCTTTCAGGCTTGCTTCAGGAAGCCACAATCATATGACTGAGAATGTTATTTTAGGCTTTAGCCACTACAATACGGAAGATAACTGCACATGGTAGTCCTCAATTCTGCTCATCTTATCCAGCAGTGACAGTGCAGGGCACAGGGAGCACACTGCTCTCTCAGTTGCTGCTAGCTGATGGTTGGTTTCTCTCACTGCTGCTTGGTGGATGCAACTAGCTGAGTGGAGGCTGTAACAGCTGTGCTATTATAGGGAAAAGTTGTGGCAGTGCTCGAGTGTGCTAGTCCCTGTAGTCAGGAAGCATATGTAGGCATTTTCCCTTCATTGCCATCTTTCTTTTTCAGACATCCTTCGAGAATTCAATAGTATGATCATGGGCTACTCGACCGGTACTGGGAGTGCAAATGATTCAAATGCATTCCTTAACCAGGCCATTCCTGGAGCAGAGGCTGAGTATGTAGCTTTTTGGTTTATGTTTTCAGGTGATGGATGCTTCATCTAATTCTCTTTTAACTTCCTCATGTGCTGTCACATGAAGCAGTTTGCTCAGAATAGCAGGCAAAATCAGTCTAGTTAGCCAAAAATTGGCTCAAAACAAGTTAAATGTATGGGCTTATTTCACAGCTGAACTTTCAAAGAAAACCAACAATCCCAGTTATGAGATCAGCAAACAAGAAACTGGCAGGAATTGTTTGGTGGTGACGATTTCTCCTATTCCTATTCAACATCTATTAATTTATCCATTTATCTGTCAACAGATCTCTGAGAGTATGGATGTTTTTAGAAAATTAGCATATAGTGAATTGTTGAAGAGATAATAGAAGACAAAGTATAATAGATGAAATCTCTCATAATTCTGGCCTCAGGGTTTCTGGATAAACAAGCAAGAATGGTTGAAAGAGAGGAATAAAAGCCTAGCCTCAGTCTAGAATGTGAAGAAAGAATTCCTGTTTGTCATTTGTGGGGCTCGGTACGTTGTAGACCTGGTGTGGTGGTGGCCAGTTCTGCTGATATAATAGGGATTGTAATGTCTTGCAGTCATCTGAATATGTCTCTTTGCTTTTAGTCACACCTGGGAGGCTGCATGAGTCGAGCTTTTCTGTACTGCTTGTCCTAGAAATCCCTGGCTTCTTGTTGAACGAGTCAGTGCTCTTTAATTAACAAAGCAGATGGTTGCTGGAATGCAGTCACAGTTTGGGCACAGGTTCTGGCAGACCATGCCTGGGTTTAACATTGTTACTTGATATTACCCAGACCTTAATCTGTTTGTTTGTTTAAAGAAAAGTTTCTCTTACTTCTCAAAGAGGTCTTGGAAGTAAATTTCAGAAGTCAAATGAATTGTTCAAGTTTGCTATATCTATGGAAAGACTGTTAGGATTTATCAGGTATTTTTATTGCTATCCTTGAGGCCTTGAGTAACTTCTGACTCATACCATCAATCTCAGTAAATACTTGGATTTCCTAACAGAGAGAGTTTGCTAAGTGCCCTGATATATCCTACAGGCCCCTGATACCTGAGAGAAGGGATTTTGCTTTCTAGAGATTAGTGACTGTATCTGTGTCTGTCAGTGAAACACATGCAAGAATTATGGCTCTGACTCAGCTATTCATGAGAATTTATTAACAGGTAGTTCTGTATTCTTAGCAGCTTTTGGAAATCCGATGTAAGAGTTTCTTAAATGGAAACAGTGGCTACTTCGAAGAACTCCTTAGTGAACTTGATGGTAGTGTAACAATGCAGGTCTCATTCAGAAAAACATTCCTAAGCCTACCTGCGTTCATTGCCCAAGTGCTTACACACATGCTGGAGTTAAAGATAGATTTGAGGCACGTTGCTGAAGCAGAGCCTGGCTGAGATTTAGGATTTCATGTGGAAAAAAAAGCAGGTTAAAATTTTAAGACTGAAAGGAGAAGACAGGTGAGAGGAACGGTTGATAACTGTATTTCCCATTAGCGAACTGTTTCTATTGATTTAGATCTAAATTTGGTGGAGACTACAGCTCAAGGATGGGTGATTGCTGGCACTGCTTTGTTTGAGATGTTGTTGGATCTTAATAACCGTATTGGCTTAGGGTGCATCAGCACTTCAGTGATTGGATGAGAAATTGAAGGTGTTGTGGACTGTCAGCTAAATAACTGGCATTTTCCTCTGGATCGATATTAAAGTCAATGCCCTAGCTTACATAATTCCACAGTAGGACTGTAGGAAATCATGACCACTTGTGGCTTGTGATAGCTTTGGCGTGTAAATAAGTAGGTTATGACATTGAACAAGGGTAACAGTGAACAGAAATATTACATGCATGCAGTGTCTATGTCACAAGTAGATTTGTGAAAGGGCTCATTCCCAAGTAAATGACTCTTATGTTAGTGTTAGATTAGTATTTGATTGGAGAAAGGTAGTAAGAGATACCTCCTATTCCTACAGTAAACAGCATTGCAGAGGAGAGCTAATATCTGGCTGCCACAAAAAAACAAGTGTCGTGCTTGTTAATGTCAGCTGATATGCTTCCAGAAATGATAGACGTTCAGCCAAGTGTTTTTAACAAGAGCCTGAAGGGAGGTGCAGCTCATGCCATACCACAGAGTTGCCTTGAAAGCCAAGACTTCCAACCACATTCTCTTTTCTATGCATATTTGAGGATCAACTTGTCGGGGCAGTCAAACAAAGTTGTAGTGTTTAGCATAGGTAATGCAAAATTCATGGCAGTTTACATGCATACATACATACGTGTACCTATACAAAAGAC